>NW_024610146.1:0-499999 GCF_016920785.2 Ixodes scapularis
ACCTGCCCATTAGCTTGGGGATGGTAAAGGGATGACTTCGCATGTTTTATGCCAGGCATCTTAAAAAAACTCGCTGAATCCCTACGAAATGAATTGAGGGCCGTTATCTATCGTGATCTCCTGCGGCAGACCTTCGCGGGCAAAAATGGACTTCAAGAACTTTATGTCTGTAGCAGTCGTGACGTTGTGGGCTGGTGCCACTTCAGGCCACTTACTGATATAATCTACCAGTGTAATGGAAAACCTCTCTTGAACCGGGTCTCGTTCAAAGGGGCCTAATATATTGCCGCGGGCAGACTTGCAGAAGGTTCTCGTTTATCCCTGCTTTTGTTGTTCTAGAAAGTGCGTGTTCATACTCGCTCCGAGCGCGCTACGCTCGAACCTTCCCCGCCGAATCTTCGAGATAGTGACTCACTCTAGATAAGAGGCCGCCCGCGACCTTGCCGAGTAAGTCTCGCCCCAGCGCTCGATCTTGCGGTTTCGCCGACTTCGACGCCCGCGACGCTTTGTTATTATCTCTTGTACTCTTTTATTTTTGGCACAGGTTCGCCACATTAAACGTTTATTTATTCCTGTTTATTTCTTGTTTATTGGTCACCACCCGTGACATTTTGGTGGAGGTGCGGGGTACCGCATGCCCGTGCAGCGTTCCCCACCCAGGGTCCGCAGTGCAAGCCCGATTCCAAGCCCGGTGAGAAGACCACTCAACGCGGAACCTGAAACTCGGACCAGTCGCCGCACCCAAGGTCTACCCCCGGAACACGGACTTCTGCCACCCCGGACCAGGCAGCCAACGAGGCCGACGATGGACAACCAGTCGTCGCAGAACCCGTCCGCCGCCGCCGTCGTATACCTTCCCGTCGCACCCCGGACTCCGACGCCATTCCACGGGGAGATCCACGAGGACGTTGAAGATTGGCTGCAACATTACAAACGAGTTGCTCGCCATAACACATGGACTCCGGAGCAGTGCCTTCAGAACGTCTACTTCGCTCTGGAAGGCACGGCACGCACCTGGTTCGAGAACCACGAAGCGTCGATTTCGTCGTGGGAAGAATTCCAGGCCGAGCTGCGACGCACCTTTGCCAACCAGCACCGACGACAGCGTGCCGAAGAACTCCTGCGAGCGAGGACCCAAGGGCCGACCGAAATCGTCACGAGCTTCGTCGAAGACGTTCTCCACATGATGAATCGGGCCGACCCAAACGCTCCCGAAGAGGAAAAGCTCCGGGTCTTGATGCGCGGCGTCAAGGAAAACATTTTCGGAGGCCTTGTTCGGAGCCCGCCTACCACCGTCGAAGGTTTCATCACAGAGGCCACCAACATCGAACGTGCCCTCCTAGCACGCGCCGCCCACTATCACCGAGTTGCCGGCGTCGCTGACTCCTCATCTTCCGGCTACAACCCCGCGGACATCCGCGAGATAATCCGGGACGTCGTGCGGGAGGAAATCAGGAAGCTGCTACCTGCTGCCACAAGCCCGGCTACGCCCTCAGTCGCCGAGATTGTCCGGGAAGAACTGCAGCAGGCGCTACAGCCAGAAGTTTTCGCCAGCGCCGCTCCTGAACCACCGAAGCTGAGCTACGCCGCAGCTACCCGACGACCACCCCCTGCGCACCCGTATGCGGCGCCACCTCGAGGTGAACCTCCAGCGCCGCAGTATTCCCGACGCCATGAAGATCGGGCGTACGTCCGCCCAGAACAAGCTGCGCCACGAAAGACCGACGTGTGGAGGACGGCCGATCGACGCCCGTTGTGTTACCACTGCGGTGAAGCCGGCCACATTTACCGTCGATGCCCCTACCGACAACTGGGGCTGCGCGGGTTCCACCCGAACGACCCGCGCCCAAGGTACGACGAACGTCCTCGTGACATCGAGGAGTATCTCCGACGTTCGCCATCTTCAACGCCGCACCGTCGTGAGTCCCGCTCACCGTCGCCCAGACGTTCAGCGTCTCCAGCGCCACGACCCCACCGAGAGAGCCTGTCGCCCTTACGTCGCCGGGAAAACTAAGTGCGGCAACGCCTGGAGGTGGCGTTGCCGAAGACGACCGTTGTAAAGAGCCTCAAAGAACGACGGAGCGCTCCCACACTCTCGACGCTACGGATCATAACAACGTCCCTGCATCGGTGTCCAACAACCCAAACGTTATGCTCGACGGCCACGACGTATCGGCACTTGTGGACACCGGAGCAGACTACTCAGTCTTGAGTGGGAGGCTCTCTCGTCGCCTGCGAAAAGTGACAACGCCGTGGGAAGGCCCTCAAATACGAACCGCCGGTGGGCACCTCATCACACCAGTCGGGCGATGCACTGCTCGCGTCGAGATCCACGGTGAGACGTGCCCTGTGAAGTTCGTCGTTCTGCAGGACTGTTCGAGGGACGTTATCCTCGGAATGGACTTCCTCTGCGAGTATGGCGCCGTCATCGACCTCAGAGCGAACCGGCTAACTCTGCGAAAACCTGTTTCACCACCGGAGGAACCCGAAGCGACGTCATCCGCCGTCCGAATCCTCGCAAATCACGTAAACTTACCGCCGCGGTCGAGTGTTTTCGTACCTGTCGGGATCACCGAAGCTTTATGCGGCGAAGTTCTGCTCGAGGGGAGCCTCCAGTTGCTTCTGGGAAGAGGAATAGGCGTCGCAAGAGGGGTAGCTGAACTTCATGATGGCCGCACTCTGGTCCTCATGACGAACTTCCGAAACGAAGCGCAACACCTCACGAAAGGTGCAGCCGTTGGCCACGTCGAGGAACTCCGAAACTCCGCGGAAATTGCCGCCATTGCTGACGAATCCTCGCCACCTCAGCAAGACAGTACATCGCCAGCACAGCTCGACATTGACCCTAAGCTTCCGGGCCCGAAACGACGTCAGTTGATTAACCTCCTCGCCGAATACCGTGACTGCTTTGCGACATCGTCGAAGGTACGCCAAACCGCCGTTGCGAAGCACCGCATCGTTACCGAGGAGGACGCGCGCCCGGTGCATCGATCGCCGTACAGAGTCTCCGTTAAAGAAAGGGAGGTAATCCAGGAGCAGGTTCAAGAGATGCTGAGAGACGACATAATCCAACCTTCAAATAGTCCGTGGGCCTCTCCAGTCGTGCTGGTTAAGAAGAAGGACGGAACGCTTAGGTTCTGCGTGGACTACCGGCAGCTGAACTCCGTGACGAAGAAAGACGTCTACCCGCTTCCCCGCATCGACGACACTCTAGACCGGTTGCGCCACTCTCGATATTTTTCATCGATGGACCTGAAGAGCGGCTACTGGCAGATCGAAGTCGATGAACGGGACCGACAGAAGACAGCCTTCGTCACACCGGATGGACTGTACGAGTTTAAGGTGATGCCCTTCGGACTATGCACGGCGCCAGCAACGTTCCAGCGTGTCATGGACACCGTACTGGCAGGACTGAAGTGGCAGAGCTGTCTCGTCTACCTCGACGACGTCGTAGTGTTTTCCGGCGACTTCGACGAGCACTTGCGACGACTCCGAGCTGTTCTCCAAGCCATACGGACCGCCGGACTCACCCTCAAGCCGTCAAAGTGTCGGTTCGCCTATGACGAACTGAAGTTCCTTGGCCACGTCGTGAACAACAAGGGTGTTCTGCCTGACCCCGAGAAGACCCGCGCCGTAGCTGCATTTACGCCGCCGTCTGACAAGAAAGCCGTGAGAAGATTTCTCGGACTCTGTGCCTACTACAGGCGCTTTGTTCGAGACTTCGCCAAGCTATCGGCACCGCTAACACACCTCACGAAGGACGCCGTAAAGTTCGAGTGGACAGAAGAACACCAGAGGTCATTCGACGAGCTGAAGCGACGACTGCAGGCGCCTCCTGTTCTTGGACATTTCGACCAGGGTGCGGAAACCGAGATTCACACGGACGCAAGTAGCGCAGGACTTGGCGCGGTACTGGTTCAAGTACAAGAAGGCACCGAGCGAGTCATCGCCTACGCAAGTCCGACATTGTCCAAGGCGGAACAAAATTACTCCACGACTGAAAAAGAATGTCTTGTGGTCGTCTGGGCGATCACGAAGTTTCGTCCGTACTTATACGGAAGCCCGTTCCGCGTAGTCACGGACCACCATTCGCTCTGCTGGCTTGCGAACATCAAGGACCCGTCAGGACGCCTTGCGCGATGGAGTCTCCGACTACAAGAGTTCAACATGACCGCAGTCTACAAGTCGGGCCGCGAGCACAGCGACGCCGACTGCCTGTCCAGAGCTCCCGTCGAAACACCTTCCGACAGCGCCGACGGCGATGACGACGAGTGTTTCCTGGGCGCAGTGAACACCGACGACATGGCCCGACGTCAACGAGACGATCCTGAGCTGCGCGCACTAATAAAGCACATGGAAGGGCGTGGGAGTGCCATACCACGTGTCTTTTCACGAGCCCTGCCGACCTTCGCCATTAGACAAGGAGTTATCTACAAAGAGAACTTCGGCAACAACAACTCGACGTGGCTGCTGTTAATCCCGACCGACCTTCGAGAGGAGATCTTCCAAGCCTGCCACGACGACCCGACGTCCGGACACCTTGGTTACAGCCGGACATTAGCCCGTATTCGTGAAAAGTATTACTGGCCCAAGCTCCCCAAAACCGTCCACCTATACACACGATCATGCCATGAATGCCAGCGACGGAAGAAACCTCCAACGAGGCCGGCCGGACTCTTGCACTCAATTCCTCCACCAATGGCACCCTTCCAGCAGATCGGAATGGATTTACTTGGCCCTTTTCCGCCGTCAACGTCGGGAAATCGCTGGATCATCGTCGCCACAGATTATCTCACGCGGTACGCCGAAACGAAAGCCCTTCCTTCCGGAACTGCTGTGGAAGTTGCCAAGTTTTTCATTGAATCCATCGTGCTCCGGCACGGCGCTCCCGAAATCCTGATCTCCGACCGTGGATCCTCGTTCATGGCCCAGCTAACACAAGAAGTCCTTCGTCTCAGCCACACCAGCCACCGTCGCACCACGGCCTACCACCCTCAGACCAACGGGCTGACAGAAAGACTCAACAAGACAATCGCCGGCATGATTTCCATGTACGTCGACGTGGAGCACAAGACGTGGGACGAGGTGTTCCCGTACGTCACCTTTGCCTACAATACGGCCGTGCAAGAAACCACCGGGGTTACACCCTTTCAGCTGGTTCATGGTCGCAAAGTGACGACAATGCTGGACGCAATGTTACCCCACGAACCGGCTGTCGACGGAAGCGACGACGCCCAGGTGGTTGCCCAACGGGCAGAAGAAGTCCGTCAGCTCGCCAGACTCCGGATTCAAGCCCAACAACGTATCGACACTGGCCGCTACAACCTTCGTCGCCGGGACGTCCACTTCCAGCCCAGAGACAGGGTGTGGATGTGGACACCGATCCGCCGCCGTGGTCTCAGCGAGAAACTCCTGAAGCGCTACTTTGGACCCTACAAAGTACTTCGTCGACTCGGGGATCTGAACTACGAGGTGATGCCCGATGGAACACGGACTTCATCACGCCGCCCTCCACGACCAGAAGTCGTCCACGTCGTGCGCATGAAGCCGTACTACGCTCGATAGGACCGTGGACCTTGTGTGTTCCAAATGACTCTTTAGTTTACCGTTATGTCTGTTTGTTTTATTTTCGGTTTGTGCTGCATCGGGACGATGCGCTTTTAAAGGGGGGGATAATGCCGCGCGCAGACTTGCAGAAGGTTCTCGTTTATCCCTGCTTTTGTTGTTCTAGAAAGTGCGTGTTCATACTCGCTCCGAGCGCGCTACGCTCGAACCTTCCCCGCCGAATCTTCGAGATAGTGACTCACTCTAGATAAGAGGCCGCCCGCGACATTGCAGAGTCAGTCTCGCCCCAGCGCTCGATCTTGCGGTTTCACCGACTTCGACGCCCGCGACGCTTTGTTATTATCTCTTGTACTCTTTTATTTTTGGCACAAGTTCGGCACATTAAACGTTTATTTATTCCTGTTTATTTCTTGCTTATTGGTCACCACCCGTGACAATATCCATGCCCAGTTTTACCCATGGACGGGTGGGGAATTCGACTGGTTCAAGAGGTGCTGGAGATGCATTTGCAGGCTTTTCTGTCGACTGACATACCGAACAGTTTTCTGTCGACTGACATACCGAACAGTTCTGAACTTTCGTTCTGACATGTTGACTTAAATGCGGCCACCAGTAAAGCTCCTTGATGATACTGGTGGTGCGCGAGATACCTTGATAGGTTTCGTGTGCTGCATCAATAACTTGATCACGGAGAGTGGATGGAACCACTATTTTCTCTCCTTGGAACAACAATGCATCGGTGACTGAGAGCTGGTCTCTTGCAACGAAATACGGCTGGAATTCAGGAGGCAACTTGTCCTCTGAGGGCCATGTGTTTGAAAGATATGTCATGATAAGTGGTAATACAGGATCTTTTAAAGTTTCTTCCTTGAGCTCCTTCTGTGTGAGACATGCACAGACAATTGAAACCACCTTTTCTGATGGCATCTCCGGTGGCACATAAACGTGCCACCAGAGATGGCACGTTTATGTCGACCCCAAACATAAACGTGCCATCTCTCGCAAGCCCAGAGGATTGCGAGAGCTTCTTTCTCTCCTGCTGAGTACTTCCGCTCTGCTTCGGAGAGAGAGCGGGAAGCGAAAGCAACACTGTTTAGTTGCTTCCCACGCTGCTGCTGGAGAACAGTACCTAGTCCGTAATTGGACGCGTCTGTGGAGACGACAACTGGAAGATTTGGATCGAACATTGCAAGAATGGGTGCCTGCTGAAGGCAAGACTTGACACTTTGGAAACTGGCCTCTACGTCGGACGACCAGACAAAAAATGCTCCCTTGTGCAGAAGCCTTCGTGGGGGTTCTACAAGAGTAGCACAATGGGGGCAAACTTACCGTAATATTCTACGAGACCTAGGAAGGCCTTCAACTGCAAAGTTCCGATGGAACTGCAAAATTGATGAGCGCGTCTATCTTCGACGGAAGGGGTGCTGGACCCTCCGCAGACAGACGATGACCAAAGAATGACAGTTCAGAAACATTGAAAACGGCTTTTCTATTTAGTTTCATGCCGGCCTCTCTAATACATCTGAGGACTTGTCTGAAATTACTATGATGTTCCTTCTGGGATAAACCATAGACAATAACATCGTCCAAATAAAACTGGACTCCTGGCCAATGTTTTAATATCTTGGACATGACCTGCTGGAGGGCCGCTGGTGCAGACGCCACACCGAAACAAACTCGTTTGAAACGAAAAAGCCCTTCATGGGTAATGAATTCTGTTAAGTCGCGACTCCTGGGGTCGAGACGGACCTGATAATAAGCAGACGCAAGGTATAACTTAGAAAAATGGGAAGCTCCACTGAGGGAGTTCAGAAGCTCATCAATGTGCGGAAGCGGAAAAGAATCAATAACGACAGCCTGATTTGGCGCCCGCAGATCGACCCCATGCCAGACGTGTATTCCCTATGCCAGACGTGTATTCCTGCGTTGTTTTGAAAGGAACCAGACAAAAACCTGCCTTCTCGTCAAAAAGCCGCGACTGGGGCCGCACCAAAAGTGTCGAGAAAGGTTTGAAGGTCAGTTTTCACGTGCTCGGTTCGTCCGAGAATCTGGATTTGTGCGGTGAAAAGGGAAAAGCAGACGCCGTCGGACAACGCCGATTGCTTGGGCGGGAAGCATTTCGGGTTGAATTCACAGATACTTGTGGTCATCAGATTTATTTGTTTTGTTCCAACATGAACGCCAGAAAAGCGTCAAGTTATGCGGACCACTTGCGGACTACGTTCAGTGCGTCTTTAAGTTCAGAGGCCGCCTGATCGTTCGAACTGTCGTCTGCTCTTTCAAACGATTCTGCTTGTCGTCTGCTCTCTTAGACGACGCCGGTCCGTAGACCAAATGTTGGCCCGGTACTTGCGATAAGAAGTAAGTGCAGGCATCAAAAGAAGCAGGCTCGATGTAAACAGTAGATACAAGGAGGTGTTGACCATTGTTACCAGCGACCATCACCGACTTGTTACGCTTAATTCACTTGGTCCGATTTTGCTTGCGATTTTCAGTATCGACGTCGACCATTTCAGCTACGGTTCACGCTTTCACAGTCCGAGCGGCGTCGCGACAGAAAACTGCGAGTGAAATCTCATCATGCGAATCAGGATTTAGCGTACATACTGTGGCGTCCATGCGGAATGAATCGCCACATGTTACATTATTCCCGCGAAGTTTTGCGGTGTAAGGAGCCTCGGTAATTACTAATTTCGCTGACTCCGCTCAAGATAGTAAGACATCGCCAGGAAGACGTAGGATCAACAATTCGAACGCGAAAAAGGGCAGGGGGACTCACACCGACTGTGACAACACCGCATTTCAATGGTTTGTTTATGAGCGATGGCGAGCTTGTTGCCCACACCCCCATCGCGCATGCGCGGCGCCGGTGGCGTCTGCTAGGGGCGCTCCGGTTTGTTTGTAAACATGAGTTGGTCTATAACCATAAAAACGGCGAAAACAACAGCCCTAGAGATCCCATCAGTGTGACAGAGAAAGTCACGTGACAAATTTTCGTACAAACATTTTTGTCCTACGGTACCTAGGTAGAGAGGTCACGCCGGGTCACGCGTTTCGCTCCACCCTTTTGATTTGCTTAAAGCGGCTGTCGCGCTCGCTGACAGCCACACGAAGACAAAAAAGCAAGTGGGGAGGATTTGCAAAAGGCGAGGTCGGAGGGGAAACAACAACGATGAAAATAAAAGCCGCTTATGCCGGTGATCTTGTCGCCTTGCCTAGTCTGTCAGCGTTTGGCTTCCATTGTGGGCGTCAGAAAGATAATCTCCTTCCTTGAGAGCGAAATAGAAGGCGTGCTTATGCTTTACTGGCTTGTCGACGTCCAATAGGCCTCAATTATTTCTCTCCCGACTCGCTCGCAGTGGCCTCTTATGCCTGTCGTGCCGGCTAAATTAGGAGCTCAGCGGGACATTTTCTCTTGTGAATGACGATCGGGTGCTGAGAATATGAAGCACGGCGTTTTCGGCGTCCATTTCATGTTCTCGGAGTCGGTCCGCCCCGTTTGGCCGACGTACCTGGCCCCGCAGGACAGGGGGATCGCGTACACTTCCTCCGCTTCCTCGTCTTCCCTCAAGATTTCCCTTTCAAGTACTCCGACGGAGTGGGCGGGCTTTGAGCTTGAAGCCGAAAATAAATGTTGTTGAAGTTGACAGATTGTCCCGTTTGTATCGTCCCTTTTGTGTCTCTACTTTCTAAATGTTTAAAAAGTGCCAACACGCTAAAATAGTACAAGTTCCGGGATTTAAGTTTCATTCCCCAAGTGTGATGCGGGAGCCGCGCCACAGAGCCCCGGTCGTTTCCGCTCTTTGCTATCGCTAGGATTTGACAGTGCTACACCCAGTCTTGTACACGATACTAAAAAAAAGTAATCGATAACAATTACTATTACTCTTGGCTAAAAAGTATTCGATTAGATTACTTGATTACTCGACGGCAAAAGTAATTGGACATTACTTAAAGAAGTAATCGTTACTTTTCCGATTACTTTACATCTTTAGCGCTCATAACAATGAACTACTTCCAACCTATATTTCACATTTGCACAAGTATTGAAGAAGAAAAACTCGCTCCCTCTTCGTGGTCGCTGCACCTTCACAATGCGGACACAAGCATAGAATTCGTTTGAAGACGTTTAATGATTTGGGCGTTCGCCAGTGTGTGTGTGGGGGGGGCGGGAAGGGGGGAGCGGAGAGGGTTTTAGATCTTGTTAAGCTTGAGCAAGGGTTGTCGCTCAAAGTTTGCGTCGCTCATTTTATTATTCACATGTGGATGAGCTCGCATGTTATACAAAAGAGCAGCAGCTCCAGGATTTGAAACGGATCATGTGTAGTATCATAGCCTCCTCTATACGTATAGAGGAGGCTATGGTAGTATCCATTAGAGGAAGAGATCGCCCCGACCACTTCTCTACACGAAACATTGCTTGTCACAAAGACCACGTAGGGGAAAAGGGGAAATATTTCAACTGCCTTTGTTATATTTTGCATCCGCTTTAGGCATTCTCCGGTTCTGGTTCTCCTACGGGCTGCGAGTAGGTACCCTAAGCAGGATTTTTTAATTTTTTTTTTTTTATTTCTGTGTGTGTGTGCGTGAGGGGGCTAGTTTAAACGAAGGACTCACAAAGCTACATTCTGCTTCCTCAAACTTCGCCCTAAATGGCCTTTGTCACGCCTGTGGCTTCCCTGGGGCATCCCACTCCCAGTCCCCAGCTCGAAAAAAAAAAAAAAACGGACATTCCACAGAAACTATACATAGAAAGAGATTGACCTCGTTTCCTACAGCTCCGCAAAAATCTTTCTTTTTTTCCGGTCGAAAAAAAAAAAAGAAACAAATTTTATTTTTGTCATTTCATAAAAAAAAAAAAAAGCGTGTGCCCGGGGGGGGGGGGAAGGGGTCCCGTGGACAAATTGTAACGGCTACAAGTAATTTTATTACTTCAAAAAGTAATCAGATTACACTTGTGATTACTGCCTAATAAAAGTAATCAACTGATTACAAAATTACTCCAAAAAGTAATCGATTACAAGTAATTTGATTACTTGTAATGCGTACGGTACAAGTCTGGCTACATCCCAATGCAAGACACGCACAGAGCCACGATCGCTTTTGCAATGCGCCGCCTAATAATGATATCTGTTGAGGAGACGTGCGCACATCGATCTCGCGCAGTGCTAGCTCAATGGCAGCACTTTCTGTAAAGGCGGATTCACACCGGGGACGTATCACCCCAAGCAGCACATAAACGTGAAGAAAACGTCGAAAGAACGTCGAAGACGTCTGTAACGTGACGTCGTAAAACGTCGAAGGTCCGGACGTTACCTTCCTTCAACGTCGATGAAACCTTTAAATGTCCGCGAAGAAAGGTGCACAGAAGGTCGAGGGGACGTTCCAAATGACGTTTGTTGCACGTCACATGCACGTCTCAGTAGGCCGTTGCGTCCTCCCTCGACGTTTATGGTACGTGTGTTTACGACATCCGGACTACCAACGACGTTGACAGAACGTCGAGAAACCTTTCCAAATTACGTTCCCTAGCCGTCGTGGGAATACGTTGTGTCCCCCCCCCCACCCACACACACACAAAAAAAAAGTATTTTTTTAGTATTATTGCGAAGGCAAGTTCCTATCACGCAAGTACGAAGGAAGTAACTAAAACACCGGTTTGGTACGAACTGTTTATTTGAGCATTTTCCGACACGAGATACAATACGGAGCGCCTCCAAAACACGTCCCTGGATGTGCCAGCCTCAAAGATATAAAAGAACAAATTCACGTAAATAAATGAACAAGAGACAATGTCACGCAGCGCGGAATTTTCCACCGCTTACCTCGTTCTGCTTCTGATTAATGCGCTGACGCGAGTGCTTTAGCCGCCCCAGTGCGCGTAGCTGGTACTCTAGCTGCGTGCACGGGAATGGTTTGAGAAGGGGGATCGCGTCCGCTGATCGCTCTTGATTGGGATCGTCGGAGGCGTCTGAAGGGTCTTGATCGGAGACTGGACTTGACGCGCCGTTATGTGCACTGCCACTTGTCTTCTGGGATGCGTCATTCATATCCTCACAGGCACCTTGATCCGAGCAGTAGTATGATTGTTGTGGCCTTGAAAAAGGTCCTCGAGCCGTGACTGAATACGACGGCGTTTTTGGCGATCACCGACTTCTTCATAGGGGCGACTTGAACGACTCATCCAATCGCAGCACTTATACTGTATGCAGACACGAAAAAAAATCACGGCGACATAGCAGCCTGCCTCGTAGACCCGTAGACGTGACGGCCGGTGCTAGTGACTGGCTTTCAGAAAAAGCTGGACCGGGTCCCAGAGCTGTTCTCTCTGAGCCAATTCGAAGAACAGAACATTCAGTGAAATATTTTGGCAACGACTGAAAAAATACGTCCACCCGGAACTTAGACTTGTCAATTGTTCGTCCGTCGCTATCTTCCCCCACTTTTCTCTCTCGCCCTCTTCTTGCCGAGTTTCCCGACGCATCGCATGGGGCTCTATGGAGATGCCACTGGCATCTCCTCTGCCTATTTTTCCCCCTCTCTCTCGCGCCGTGCCGGCTGGTTTGTTTTTTCTTTTTTTTTTTCTTTCTTTTTTTGTGCGTTTTTTTTTTTTTTCGGCACGTAAGTGCGGACTGGGCTTGAACGCTTTTTGGACCGTCATCTGGGCCATTCAGGGGTTGGCATCATGAATGTCAATTTCCACAAACCGTTGACAGTATCTACCGGATTGCGTCATTGCCGGGCTTTTGTTTTTGAGTCAATTCCAAAAATGCGCAAGTGTGCACTGAAGTTGATGCGATTTTCGTTTGGGTACGTCACCAGTGGCAACGAAAGCCAGATCTGTATTGACAGTCCGGTGACAAGACTTTGCGCCCCGATCTACCGAAAGCGCTAAGGCGCTGGAAGTTGGTGTTATGAATGAACTGTGATGTCGATGCGAATTTTTTGGTTGTGCGCAGGTGAGCATGGGTTACAAAATACGAAGAGAAATCGACGATCCTTAAAACAATCTCGGGTGGTCGCGGAACAGTATGGATGCTCCTAGCAAAGCATGCAGGCCTGAAATCACCTGGAGAGGGGATAGTGTAGCGGCGCCCCTGAGGCGCGTGCCAGGGCCCACGACTCATGGAGAACGACAACGCGCGTGGAAAATGCAAGAATGGTACAATTCGATCCGTTCTAGACGCCATGGGCTTCGCTAATTAAACCCGTAACAATATTTTAAACAAACCAAAATTATATCAAGCAAATCTAAAAGGAATGATATTCCCAACATGCTTTCATATTATTTTTTTCTTCCGTTTACATTGAGTTTTGTAAATTCCCTCTTTACCGTCATCGATGTGCAATTAATAGCATTTTGAAATACGCAAATTAATGTATAAATAATTAAACTTCTCAACCTCTCAAAAATTAAGTTTTGTTTGCGGCTCTTGAGCACTGTCAGCTTGACCACAGTGATTCTGCGGCTGGAGATTGAGGTAAAAAATCTAAAAACGTCGAACAAAACGTAAGTGGTCGACGTTGCCAGCACGTCTTGTATGACGTTTACGACATTTAGGTGTGAACGCGACGTCGCTGAAACGTCACTGACGGGGCAATAATGTAACGTCACCCTGGACTTTATTTTAACTTTGAAGACACGTGAGTGTTCGACGTTGCTAAAACGTTTTGTCTTGACGTCGTGGCGACGATGACGACGTTAAAGTTGAAACGTGACGTCGCCAGCACGTCACGGACAGGACAATAGTGGGACGTCTATTATGAACTTCAGTTCAACGTCAAAGAAACGTGAGCGTTGGACGTTGTGAGGACGTCGTGCACCGACGTCGTGGGAACGTTGACGACGTTTGAGTTGAAATACAACGTCGTCACAACGTCACTGATTGGACTCTAATGGAACGTTATATAAAGACGTCACCTCAACGTCGAAAAAACGATCGAAGTCATGCGGGACGTCACGGACGTCCGGGACTTTTTTTCGACGTCTCCACGACGTTTTGTGCTGCCTGGGACCAGTCACTCGATCCGACTAAATCGAATCTAAAAAAGAAAAAAAAATGTAATTAGATGGTCAATTTGGCATGCGCGATGAGCGAGTCCAACGCCTTCGTTGACGAGTCGCCTCTCAAAAAGTTTCGCTCCGAACGCCGTTGATTGGCTCAGCCCTCCGCTACTAGATCGCATCGCACAAAGTCAGGTCAGCAAGCAGCTGCTCAAATCCCGCCGCTTTTTGCCCGCGATGGTCGCTTTTGCAATGAAAGTTATCGCGCAACTAGATCGCATCGCCGGTGTGAACGCGCCTTAATGTCGAACCAGTCTCACGGCGCGTCCCGATATACGCGCGAGTACAACATCCGGCACAATATGCGTTTCCAAAGCCTGGTCCAGCCGCGTCAAAACATTCCGACAACCTTTGGACTGGAGAAATCAAGAGACACCCAAAATATGATGAAGTGGCCAGCCGAATAAAACTTGATTTCTGTTTATTTAAGATGAAGACCACCCGCGTGCATCACATACCTCCTCAGCCGAACTCCAAGGCAGTAAGCCCAGTTCTGGCACTTGTTTGGCAACTTTGGCCCGTGGTTGCCAGATGACAACCGAGCTATCGGGAAGCGAAGCCTAACTTTGGCACTTGTTTGGCGACTTTGGCCCGTAGCTGCCAGATGACAGCCGAACTATCGGGAAGCGAAGCCTAACTTTGGCACTTGTTTGGCGACATGGGCCCAGATGTCAACCGAAATACAAGGTAGTAAGCCTAAATCTGGCACATCTGTGGCGATTTTGGCCCGAATCTGCCAGATGAGAGCCGAACTATCAAAAAGTGAAGCCTAACTTTGGCATTAGTTTGGCGATTTTGGCCCAAAAATGCCAAAGATCTGAGAAACTACCGGACATTAAGCTTAAATCTGGCATTTGTTAGGCGATTTAGTCCCAAAGATGCCAGATGACAGCCGAACTACCAGGCAGTGAAGCCTAAGTATGGCACTTGTTTGGCCAATTAGGGCCAAAATACCCAGACTGTTGCCAAGGGAGGTCAGGTGTGGCTCTACCTTGGCTTCTTCGGGCTTTTCAATGCCCTAAACTTCCAGACGCAAGCCAAGTTTTGGCCCAGAACTCGGTGCTACCTGGGTACTACATCATGGGACCCGTTCAACACCACCAGACACACAGGTTCGTTCAGTCTCGTTCTGGCTTAGCGTGGTCTTCTAAAAGCACCATGGTGATGATTGTCGACGCACTGCATACGCGACACAACCCTCGGCCAAATCTGATTTGCTGGCTATCCTCAGTCAGTTAGAGTTAGTCACGTTGTCTTGGAAGCGCTCTGGCGGTTTTCTAGCTCACTTTCCGACTAGTATTTTTTTTCTCGGCTTCGTAACTATCATCACTGAACTGCTGTACTCCGACCCACTGTCCTTTAAGAGTCCATTGGTCTTAAGCTCGTCGGTAATTTGCTGATGTACTTGCCGCGCTGTCCATGATGTGCGGTAAGAATCGGTCGACCCACGGGTGAACTCCCTGGTTTCCCCTGTATAGTCATGGTCGCAACTGTCATTCATCCCACTTCCTGGGTGCTCATTGCAAAGCATTCACGCTTTTTGTTCAACATCTAACAAATTTCTTCCTTCCGTCCCTTGGTCACAGATGGTCCGACCTTGATCTCTTCCATGTTTATTGTAGACAGGCCCTCTTTTCCTTACTCAAACGTAGTGGACTACGCGTTTAATCAGCTCATCGGTATCATGAAGTTCGACCAGGCCTCCAGGCGCTTAACTGTCTGGCCCTTCTTGAGAATAATGTCAGAGTTGATGACGTTCCCGATAGGGAGACTTTTCCCCGTCTTTTGACCCACACAGGTAGTTCATCTCGTCCCTCCGAGCTATAAGCAATTAACTGTTTTGTTTTTCATAATCTAAAACAAGTGTGACCCATTGTGCGGTGTTTCTCGAACTTGAACCTGTCTCTGGTGGACAATGCAACACGCACATTATCATGGTCAAGATTAATTTATTTGAAAAAAATGCAAAGTCTAGTTCGTCTAGCAGCATAGTCGTTCCCTCTTTCCGCAGAAGCTCAACGTTCGATGGGTCAATGACGTCTGTTCCCACGATTATGTCGGAGCCTGTGAAAATGTTGTCTAGAACCACCTCCATACTCACATCCTTGAAGAGGTTGCTGTCTGCTTCGAGGTCGGCTTGGATCTGCCCTAAGCTTTTGCACGTTCCACCTACGCCATATACTTGTTCCTTTCGGCTATGAACTACTACTTTTAAGCCTAGCTGGGTGGCAAGTTTCGTCTTCATCAGGCTGATGTGCAGACCAGTGCCCAGAAGAGCAGCTGTTGGTTGTCCATAAATGTTCACTAATTTCAACGATTAAAAAAAACAAAAAAAAAACACGACGGCTAGAAGCAGTGGACCGGACGAGAGCTGACTGACAACTGAAATTTTATTGAAGAACAAAAACAACCACCACAGCGACTACCACCCGAAAACAAAAAATAAACAAAACACGTATGAACAACAAAATAAAAGCCACAAGGCAACACGCGGGAATGGCAAGCTAAAAGAGAAAGGAGTTGCACATTAGCCTAAAGTCACTGAAAACTAAGGCCGGGGTCACACTCATCATCATGCATCCTACAAAAGAGTCTGCAAACACGAGTTACCGCAATATCCGCGGTTCGAATGCCACGTGCCAAGTTTTCTTCTTTAACTCATTACACTGAGGCATTCGAAGCACGGATCTCGTGGTAACTCGCGTCCGAATCTGTATAAAGCCTGTCTTAGGTATGATGCATAAGCAGTGTGGCCCGGGCTTAAGAAACTCTATTTCTTTTGAATGCAGATAAACAGTCGTCTGAGTGATGCATCTATCTGTGCATCCTTTTATTTACTTATTTATTTACAAATATCCTCAGAGCCCGGGGGCATTACATAGGGGAGTGGTGGGTTAGTGCCAGTCTTGTACACGTTACTAAAAAAAAGTAATCGATTACAATTACTATTACTCTTGGCTAAAAAGTATTCGATTAGATTACTTGATTACTCGACGGCAAAAGTAATTAGTCATTACTTAAAGAAGTAATCGTTACTTTTCCGATTACTTTATTGTGTGAAGACACATCTTTAGCGCTCATAACAATGAACTACTTCCAACCTATCTTTCACATTTGCACAAGTATTGAAAAAGAAAAACTGGCCCCCTCTTCGTGGTCGTTGCACCTTCACAATGCGGACACAAGCATAGAATTCGTTTGAAGACGTTTAATTATTTGGGCGTTCGCCAGTGTGTGTGTGTGTGTGGGAGGGAAAGGAAGGGGGAGAGCGGGATGGGTTCTAGATCTTGTTAAGCTTGAGCAAGGGTTGTCGCTCAAAGTTTGCGTCGCTCATTTTATTTTTCACATGTGTATGAGCTCGCATGTTATACAAAAGAGCAGCAGCTCCAGGATTTGAAACGGATCATGTGTAGTATCCATTAGCGGAAGAGATGGCCCCGACCAGTTCTCAACTCGAAACGTTGCTTGTCACAAAGACCACGTAGGGGAAATGGGGAAATATTTGAACTGCCTTTGTTATATTTTGCATCCGCTTTAGGCATTCTGCGGTTCTGGTTCTCCTACGGGCTGCGAGTAGGTACCCTAAGCAGGATTTTTTTTATTTTTTTATTTGTGTGTGTGTGTCCGTGAGGAAGCTAGTTTGAACGAAGGACTAACAAAGCTACATTCTGCTCCCTCAAACTTCGCCCTGGATGGCCTTTGTCGCGCACTGTGGCTTCCCTGGGGCTTCCCACTCCCAGTCCCCAGCTCAAAAAAAAAAAAAAACGGACATTCCACAGAAACTGTACGTAGAAAGAGATTGATCTCGTTTCCTACAGCTCCGCAAAAATCTTTCTTTTTTCCGCCCCCAAAAAAAAGCAAATTTTATTTTTGTCATTTCATAAAAAAAAAAGGCGTGTGCCGGAGGGGGGGGTCTCGTGAACAAATTGTAACAATTACAAGTCATTTTATTACTTAAAAATTAATCAGATTACTTCGGTGATTACTGCCTAATAAAAGTAATCAACTGATTACAAAATTACTCCAAAAAGTAATCGATTACCAGTAATTTGATTACTTGTAATGCGTACGGTACAAGTCTGGAACTTAGTGCGAGGCGACACTTGGTGTTATCTGTGATGGTGACGATGTTATCGGGAAGGCCATTCCAGACCACAATAGTTTTGGGTAGAAATTAATGCTGGTGGGTTGTAGATTTGGTCTTTGGTCGGGCAATCTTGCATGTGTGGTCCAGTCTTGAAGAAACATAGTTAGGTGGGCTAAAAGAGACTGATTTAAAGAGGGAGAGTAATACACTTTATGCAGGAGCAAAAGCCTGGAAATTTTGCGGCGCAGAGAAAGGTTAGGGAGGGTTAATTGAGATTACATTTCAGTGACAGTGGAAAAACGGTAGTAATCGGAATGAATGAAACGAGCTGAGGTGTTTTAAACTGATTTTATTGTATTGGTGAGAAATGAAAGGTGGGGATGCCAGATAGATGCGGCGTATTCTTGTTTAAGGCGAGCTAGAGTAATATAGAGAAGTCTTTTGAGGTTAGAAATAGCCGTCGTGAAATTACGCCGAATATAACCAAGAGAGCGATTAGCTGAGTATATGATCTTATTAACATGATTATTCTAGGATAAATTATTAGTTAAATAAACACCAAGATATTTATATTTGGTAGTGGCCTGGAGGACAGTGTCATTTAGTGTTAATGTTGTTACGTGGGGGGAGGACGAGCGCGTGAAACATGCATGCATTTATTAATATTTAGGGACATTTGCCAAGTACGGCACCAGTCGGCAATTTTGTTAATGTCGCACTGGAGTGGCAGTTTGTCGCCGGGAGATTTTATTAGTCTATATATAACGCAATCATCCGCAAAAAGGCGAACTGAAGAAGAAAGTTGAAGTGGAAGGTCATTAATATATTAGAAAAAGTAAAGGGCCAAGTACAGAGGCTTGCAGAACGCCGGAGGAGACTGGAGCTGAGGAGGAGGGCGAGTCGTTAGCGAAAACAAATGAAGAATGGCAGCTAAGAAAAGGTTCGATCCATCTTAGAACGAGGGGATCTAATATTAAGGAAGAGAGTTTGAACAGAAGGCGATTGTGAGGGACTTTGTCGAAAGCCTTGGCGAAATCAGGGAAAACAGCATTAGTAAGAAAGCCGGAGTCGAGATTTTGAAAAAGGTCATTAGTAAGAAACAGCAGCTGGGTCTCACATGACAGTTGCTTGCGGAAGGCGTGCTGTGTGTGGTTAAAATAATCACAAGAATCCAGGAAACTGATAAGATGCTTGTAGATGATGTGCTCGAGAAATTTATTTCAAAACCCTAGAGCGATTCGCGTGCTGTTTTATCGGTTCCCCCAATAGACCGATCTCACCAAGCGTTCCACGCATGCGCGAGGCAGCCATAACTTTAGTTCACAGGGGGCAATCGGCAGTGCACGAGGCTGCTCGTGCCCTGTACGCGCAGAGCTCCAGCGAGGTTGTCGCACGCGCAGAAAGACTAAAGTTCCCTCGATGCATTGCGGCAGCGGTAGCGTAGTCAAACTGGCTGGTGAGATCGGTCTATTGATTTGAACGTTGCTAAAGTTAGGACGGCAACAACAATTCGCCACGTGTAAAGGCAACTGACCCCCTGTTAACTGACAACAATTATTTAAGCAGCAATATGGCTCAAGTGTCGATATTTTGAAGCATCGCTTATCAAAGGGATGCTGAACTAAATATTTCAGTGTCCATTTTAGGTGCAACACGGTTTTTGTGCGAGACAGGAGCCGCCGGTGTGTACGAACACACGCAACGAAATTGACGCCATGGTCCACCATTCACGCTTAAGATGGCAGCAAAATGTGAGGGCTTCGTCTAAAAGGAAAATAAAGAAAGGCTTTTCATCTTCACACTGGGGTCTAGAGTAAAAGGTAGGCGATTAATTTGTCCAACAAGTACATAGATCTCTGTTGTGGAGATGAAAAGCCTTTCTTTATTATTCTGTTCTACGGAGCCGATACATTTCATTGTCATCTTTAAATGCTCGATCTTGACTTCAATTTCGTTGTGTGTGCTCGCGCACACCGGCGGCTGCTGGCTCGTGGAAAACCCTTGGCTCAAAAGTGATACCGTGCAACCACTGAGAGATGCTGAGAGGAGAAAGCGTTACTTCCGTTTGCAAGGGCTGTTCGAAAAAAGCCTCCGCAAAGGGAACAGTACAAACCTACTAAGTACTACTAAAATCACCGAAGGCTGCACGCTCACTGATTTTGTTCTCGGCCGTGTTAAAATTTAGCTCCTTTCTTAAAAGCTCAGTTCGCAATGCTTCACTCTGTTGTTGCAAAGCCACCAATTTGGCCTCGGCCTGTAGCAGAAGACACACGCTTTCCTTCAGTTCTTTGTCGGGCAGATCCCCAGTTTCCAGCTTCATATTCAAGACGATTTGCGTGCGGCCCAAACCTATTCCGGCTGAATCGTCGGCGGTGTTCCAACCGTTCCTTATGCTCTCGTACGAAGCGATTCGTATTGGAGGATCGAGTGATTCCTTGCCGCCTTCCTTCGCGTCCCAAGAATTCACGTCGCCTGGTTCGTGTTTGGCGGCAATGGGCTTCTCTCCGACGTCCCCGTTCATGGAGTTGTCGGACGAAATACAATAACTGTAGGCTCCGTCATCGGCGTCATTTTGGACAGTGTCGGCGTGGTCAGGCATCGCAGGTGGAGTAGCTGGCGGGGGAATCTTGTTTTCTTCGGCCCATTCGTCATCGGATAACCAAGCAGAAGTCCCTGGTTCGTTCAAGCCCCTGGAATGCTGGAAGTGGACCGGACTTTGCCGAACCGCCGCAGCCCGACTATCGACCAGGTTGCCTGCGCCGCTCCCTTTGGCACTTTTTATCCTGGAACAACAAAAATCACGAAGGCAAAATAAGAAACAATATCAGGGTTATATCAACGTTATTAGGTCAATAAAAAACAGCGAGTGCACAGGCGAGCTGGTGGATATTGATCATGATGTAGAAAACCCGAGACTGTGGTAAAAGCAGGGAAACTTGGTCGAAGAAGATAGCGGAAAAGCACGTCTCAAACTTAGCTACTGTGTTTATTTCCTCAATGTCTTATATATCCACAACCTAACCACCGTTGTGACGTCGGTGGTCGGTGGTTAGGTTCTGGATATATAAGACATTGAGGAAATAAACACAGTAGCTTAGTTTCAGACGTACTTTTTCTCTGTCTTTCCTCTTCGATTAAGTTTCTCTGCTTTTACCGCAGTCTCGGGTTTTCTACATCATGATCGGTTATTAGGTCAACATAGTTGCGAAACTACCCACAGATGCTGCTGCTGCGAGGAGCACTCCTCCCTCTCTGTCCCCCTCCCGTCATTTGACGCGCCACCGTTTTTGGTGGGATGGCCACTATGGTAACTACATATTACACAGGGTTTGAAGAACAGCGTCTAGATGGCACTTCGCCGCAGCGTTTCCAAAGAGTATTGTTTTGAAAAGCAGCCTCTAGATCTAGGGTCTTAATCTCTTCGGAGCTTTTGGGCCAAATTTCTGACTCCCGAAAAGTAAAGGGACAACAGACTGGGGTGGCAATTCTTAAGGAAAGAGTAATAGCCCTGAAGGTCCACCTTGCGTAGCAACTTCTGTCCACCAGGGATCATAAATTGATTTCGTACTGTGTGCTGCTCGTGAACTCGCACTTTCGCAAGTGACATATTTAGCTTTGAATAGTTTATGTGATCCTTTTTGATAATATATGATGAGGCAAGGAAAGGTAAAATGGCGCTGCTCTGAGAACGTGCTGGTATTTTTAATTGAACGAGAGGAGTTGCCCTGTCGTTCACCTCATTAGGAAATTATTCAAGTTCAACGTCATAAAAGAATAAAAATCTTTATGAGAAAGTATTTGTTATTTTGTCAATTTTTTGGATCATTATAAGAATTAAAGCCCGCAATTAAATTATTTTCTGGCCTCTTATTCATGACCAAAAATAATTCCTCGAGTTTCGAACGCTCGAAGTGTGCTGCACTGAGGAGTACAAGCGGGCAGGCGTTCCTTCGAACTGGAAAGGCTGAGCTTGGCACAACGACGGCGTGTAAAAATCGAACAAACCAAATGTTCTAAAACGTTCTGAAAATAAATAAAAATAAAAAGAAACACTTTTTTAATGGGCGGCGAGGGGGGCCGGGGAGGGGGGGGGGGGGGGTTAAGTCCGGAAGGATTGGCGGCGGCTTTGGAAGTTTTGCCCATCGTCCAGAGTCGCGACTTTGATAGTATCATACGCTTTACCCACAATTAATGAAATTTTACATTAATTTCTTACATTAGCCAAAATTGGTTTCATTGACTTTAGACTATTTTTACTATGGAACCGTCATTTTGACTTACGGCAGGGACCAGCGAAGGTTAAATGCTGAAGCTCATGAGGTTTGACAGTTACTACTGCTGCGTAAAAGTTTATGCATCCGAGGTGTGTCCCTTCGCAAGACACACGTGCTTGTAGCCTAGTAGTGAGGTCATCGTACAGAAGATTAACATAAGAAACAGGTGGAAAGAAAACTGAAAACAAACCAACAATTAGAGGAAATGAAGGAATCGACAACATGAGGCTGTTGTGGTATAATCCATTTGCTGTACTCGCCCATGTGAACGGGGCTTGTAGCCGCGGGATGCATGTGGGCCGCGTGTTTGAGACGCCTGCCCATAGATAGTGCTTCAAACGACGGGTGGCGGACTTGAGCAGGAGAAAGAGTTGGTACTCCTTTCCCCGAGAGTTCCACGACAGAGATGATCTCATAACGTCGGCTATACGGAGAGAAACAGTAGGAGAGGAGGAGATGAGAGCGTGTGAACACGTCGGAGTGCCGAGCTCTGATTGCGAGTATAGTGGGTAGACGAAAAGGCTAACTGCCTTTGTCTCAACCCCCGATTTCCCTCCAATCAGATGGAGCAAGAGCGTCGTCTGCTCCTTGCGCAAGGTCTGGCTTTCGAACGCCGCACGCCGACGTCCTGAATTCCAACATTCAACCCTGAGCGACGAGCAGACGACACTCTGATAGGAAGGAGACAGGGGGTGGAGAGAAAGGTAGCTAGACTTTGCGTGCATTCATTATCCTTTCAATCAGAGATCGGCTCCAATTTGACGTACTGCACGCTCTATCCTCCTCTCCTTTAGTGTATTGCAGTATTCGCGTCTTCAGCTCGTTGCGCACCCTCCCGCGGCAGAAACGGGAAGCGCTCTAGTGAGGGTCGCGCTGTTCTCCTGCTCAGCGGGCACGGGCTCGCAAAATTACATTTCCGAATGCATGCGGCAGTTTGCATTGTCCCAATGTAGTGCTGCAGCCGGTAGGGTATTGTAATTTCCTAGAGTTTTAGTATTCCGTGTATAAGCAAAGGCAATCGCTGTACGGTTACGTTAGACTTGAGTGTTCCGCATGCGTGCCGTCGCCAAGCGCCAATCTGAGACTGCAGTGTTGGGCTCCGCGCACGCGCAATGCGAAACACGTAACGCTACCGCAAACACAATGTGTTTGTGTTCGCTCGTATACGCAGTACTAAAACTCACTTTTGTTCCAACGGTTTCCAACACTAACGAAACGTGCTGCAGTGAGGAGACGTGCAAGCGCGAAGGCGTTTCTTTGAACTGCAAAGGCTCAGCTTTTCCAAAGGACCCCGCGTAAAAAATGAAAGAGACGAAATGTTCTGCAAAGTTTTGCAATAAACAAAACCACGAAAACCCTTTTTTTTTCGGGGGGAAGGGGGTGTGGTTGGTTTGCAAGGATGGGCGGTGATTTCGTAAGTTTTGCCGATTGTCCATAATGGCGACTTTGATAGCATCATCTGCTTTTCCCACAAATAATACAATTTTACATGAATTTCTCGAATTATCTCAAATGTTTTATTGATTTTAGACTATTTTTACTCTGTAACTTTTGAATTAAAAATGCTGCAATTAGCACCAGTGATGATAGTTTGCAGACACTTTTGATAGCCATACTTGTTCGCGCGTTTGAAATTAGGTACTCACCAACAAATTATATTAGAGTTTAAGAAACTGCATTCTTGAAGCTCTACTAAATTTATGTATTATTATTCATACAAACAACGGCGAAGCAGACCCCCAATAAATGCCACGATAACAGACATACGTCATTAAACCATATTAGTATTCCCAGAAAGGACACATTTTGTGTTCCTTTTAGCATCTCCATAACTTTGACATCGTTATCAAGATACACAAACAGTCAGACACTGGATGTAACATAAAGATCGAAGCGTCACGCGTTGCTTTAAAAACACAGACACTCACACACACACACACACTCACTCCTGCAGTCTGACTCGGATTCCGTGTTTGGGTTTTTATATTGAGACCAGCGTTTCCTAACTTATACGTTTTGAGAACATATTCTAAACTCATGACCGGTGGCGATATTGTGTAAAATTTGGAATGATTTTGTTCCTCTTGTGCTGGGAAAAATGAGAAAGCAATTAATTATCTAAGTACCCCCAATATCCACTAAAAGGCCCGCAGTTTAATAGTTCACATGCAAGTTATCTGAGTGAAAAAGGCAGCAAGGGCATACAAATACCAGCACAGATTTAATCAACAAATATAATATTGCATGTTACCTGTAAGGTGTGCGAAAGACGTTGTCTTTAAAAGGACACTGAACTCCAAAATATTTTATGCGCCTAGATTACACACTTATGTCAAAAAAAAAAAATTCCGCGAACAATTACTTTAGCTCAATAATTACTCTGTGAGACAGATTTTGAGCTATGAAAGATTCCGAAATTAACACTTATACGGAGAAATTAAGTCCAAAATCGAGGTTAGTTTCGGTCTTGTTCCAGAGGTAAAACGTGCCTCCTGGCGTAAAACAAACAAACAAAAAAACATTGAACACAGTTGTTGTTTTAATTGTAAAGTGGTAACCTTCTCTTATAACACCCCCGCTTCCTCGTACAAACAGGAATATTTTCTGTCGCTAAGTGCAGCCAGCACACTAAACAGCCTCAGCAACTGGTATACCTTTACGCACCTCCAATCCTTACTACAACCGCCATTTTGAAAAACGAGTGGCGCCACCTATAGTGAAATGGAGTTGCGAATAGACAGGTTGCACGAGACAACCTCATCGCCTCCTGTTGGCGCCCATCGCAAAACAACAAAGACGACGTTTGCATCCTGCAGGGGCAAAACAAATTACACGGTGTGAACGGTATGCCACAGACAATGTAATAGGATAAACTCAGCTGTAAAACACCCTGAGGGGAGAGGAAGGGGTATACTTTTTTTTCCATTTTTCCCCTAAAGAGGCACTGACACGCCTCCTATGTTTTTAAAAAAAGTTTTGCCAGGTGATTTAATATGTCGCGAGGAGGCTACAGAGTCACGTATATTTTTAATAAAGCCAAATACTTCAACTGCTCGAAACCTAAACTGAAACCTGAGCACCGAGGCACATGGCCGCATCACGTGGACGATGTGTACCAAGGAGGGAGGGCTGTAGAGGTGTGGTTTATTCAGCTGGTCGCTTTTCAGCCTCTTGGAGCCCTCTGAAAAGCCAGTGTGCATTCGGCAGGTCGATGCCAGACGCTCCAAGTATATTCGCCGGGTTCTTTCGGAGCGCTCTCGAAGCTCCGAATCTCGCCGTCCTCCGAATCGGAGCGGTTCGAGGCGCTCTGGCATGGAAGTGGGAGCGCGCGAGAGATCTGGCTGCCGACCGGTCACGTGACTTCAGCCATTCCGCCATTTTGTTTTTGTGTCGGAAGCGGACGGCGAGAACGCAGCCACTCCGCAGAAAAAGGTCTGCGAAAAACAGTTGTCAAGCGGGTTTCACATGCAGCTATTTTGGCCCTGGAGCGGCGCGATTTCTGCCGTCGCGGCGCTCGTGCCGCTCAACCACTGGTGCTGGCCAGAGCGCCGCGACGGCAGAAATCGCCCCGCTCTAGGGCCAAAACCGCTGCATGTGAACTAGGCTTCAGCCTCGACACCGTCACCGTTGTGTTGTGCTCCCTGATTTCAGGTGAAATGTCGTTGAAACGAAGACGTTTAATGTTAGTGGCGGCACCGTCAGTGCTGCTAGCGAAGCTAGCAGACAGGGAAAACACCAGGAGCTCAGGCGACGACGACGAGGGCCGTGTTTACGAAGCGAAGTTTGCCGAGTTGTTTTCCGAACCTTGTACGACCCTATTGAAAATTCCATCAAGCTACGTAATTTGGGCCACTGAGTGCCAGTCAGCAGCGTTGGTGGAACCTGATGGACCATCAGACGTCATCTGATGGTCCATCAGATGACGTCTGACTGCCACTGCCAAGGGAATTTCATCAACAAGGGCAGCATTTATATAAGAGTAAAGCTATACGCACTCATAAATATCGCCAAATGCCTCGATAAAACAAAATGTTAGAGAGAAAAAAAAAAAAAGCAGCACCACCACGCATTGAACTCGCGACCACATCATACAAATCGGACACCTTAACCGCTATGCTACGCCACCGTTAGAGAAAAACGATTTGACTATTGGTTTTATACGACATGCTTTGGCTGCAAATGCAGTTAAGCCGTCAGCATGTTATGCAAAGCACTCGTACATCACTCGCCGTACTTCAGTTCTACTCGCCTGCCATGTAGAGTACTTTCGCGTCGTAGAACGATCCTTTTGTTCGCGCATCACCGGCCCAGTAGACCTGGTACACCCTGTCGTCTTCAACTACACCGCTAAAGTCCCTTACATCGTCGGAACTCACAACAAGCTGGGTCTTGTCGAGTAGAAATTCTACTAAAACATAAGACATTGTAGAGCCCGGGCAGGATCGACAGGTTGGAGCGAGGGGGCAAACAAAACGAGTCGAGAGCGATCGTTCATGAAAGCTCGGCGAAGCGTCTACCCAGGTAGCACACTTGCTTGTTTTAGCTGGGGCCAGGATTGGCACTTAGCTGTGATTGCTTGGCCAGGACTGCCCAGCCATTTACGTCTGTATGCCAGCCTGGCGTCTTACAGTCTTTCCTTGCCCCAGAAAGCCCCGGAACTACCAGGGAACGTCTTTCCTCGTTGACCATTCAATTTCCTTGGTCATTGATGGCCAGTGTAAACAGGCCGCTGCCAGTATTCGATGTACCCTGGCTGTCTATTGATTTTCCTCGGTCAGAGATGGCCAAGGTAGCAATGCCTCTGTAAAGCTTTGAGGTTCCATGGTGGTTCATAAAAATTTCCTGGTCCACTCAATACAAGCAACAGCCATTGTTCGGGCATGTTGCCATATCGAAGATATGGTGAGACAAGAAATGGCAGGGAATTGCCGCTATGCAATGTTCCTTGGCTCAAGCTCGTATTTCATCGGACCCAGAATGCCCGCTGAAAGCCACTGTTACTCTATAGTTCGTTCAACTTTTTACTTTTTTTTAAAATTCGTATGAGCGTTCTGTTAACATATTTTTGGTGCGTTGTGGCACGAGCACTCGCACTAGAAAGCGACGTTTCAGTGAAAGAAGTCTGTTTTAGCTAGAGACATAAAGAAGAACACGTTCACCCCATTGAAAAAGAAAAAAAAACTATTTGAAAACAGTTTGGATATGAACAGGCCAAACCCGAAATGAACTGGTTGGAGTGGAATCGTACCGGACACATTGGAAATCAAACTGTCGAAATTGGTCGAACTAGAACTTTATAACTTTCCCGCTTTTTACCGTGGCCTTTATCTACCCTGGCTTGCACGTAGAAGCTGCTTCCAGCGCAAGTGACCGAGGCGGGGAGCCTCCCACGTGATGTTGGAAAAGCGCGGGAAAACTCCCGCAACCCCAGATGAATCAAGCGCCTGGAATGCGCCAATGCCCCGGGACCGGAGATGATGCAGTGTCCCCGCGCGGAGCGCGGATCCCTTGAAAGAGGAGAGCTGCTCACGTGCCAGGAGAGGGAGCACGCGGGCCAATCAGCGCGGCCCTCGCGTCCGCTCGAAGCGCCAGTTTTCAGTCGGCGGCGGCGCAGTTCCGAAAATGGAAAAAAAAAGAAAAAGAAAACCGGATCTGGCGTTAGTGGCGCGAACTTGCTTCTTTCTTCGCGGAGCTGTTCTGCTTGCGAAAGTTACAAGTTGCTGTGTTTGAATAAGATAGTTCGCCGTTGCCTTGAGTGCTGCCTCTGCCGATGGTTCCTGTGGCTGATGACGTCCTCCGCCTGAGTTCCACTCGCTCGTGGGCGAAATGGCTGCATCCCAGTACGGCGTGTTCGGAATTCGCTCCGTCCTCATGGCAGCGCGGGCAATGGCTGTCTCTATCTCTGCGCCAGTGAGCCAGGTAAGCAGGCTCGACCATTTGGATTCATTTGCATATACAGGTGCATCTGAAACTGAACTTTTTTAATACAACCGCCAGTGTGTACATTCAGCTTCAGAGATCCTCTGCCACAGTGGTTAGCCACCGTGGTGGAGGATCCTGCTTTTGTTACCCCCTTCCTGCCTTCCCAGTCTGTCGTCCGCTATGCAACTCGCAATTGCGAGTTGCGTAGCGGACGACAGACTGGAGAGGCTAGGAAGGAGGTAACAACAGCAGGATCTTTTCATTCCTAGGAGTTGCTTTGCGTAAAGGCTGAAACGCATGTAAACGACTAAGCGAGCGACGAGAGTCAGTAACGAGCGGCGGAGATTTCCCACAGTCGCTTGTCGCGTAGCTCGGTTTTTGGATTTCTTAAAATCGTCGCTCATCGCCTTGGTCGCTTGCTCCCGTCGCTTTAATGCGGTTTGCCGCGTCGCGCGACTGACCGAACGACAGTGAAGCGGGTCGTCGTCGCTCGTCTCTTCGCTCGTCAAATCGTTTAAATGCGGTTTATACTTAATTGCCGCGAGACTGGCACCACATGTACGATCGGTACACTCTTCCATATTCCCTCTCAATCTGTTTATGATGGTACATATTTTTTATTCGTGGCATTAGTTACATACCGTTTTAGAACAAACAGGTGCAAATAAATCTGCAATGGTTCTAATTACTGATGTTTATTCGTATTTCAGATGCCCTGGGGTACTATGTTAGCCACCACCGGAACCCCGACACTCCAGGAGATGTGGAGAATCTCGCAAATCGCCCGGGACACACGCATAATATCATGGCAATCTTTTTTTGCATTGTACATATGTTTTTATGTTTATTTTTGCGGCCTGCAGTATGTATTTCTTTCTGGAAATAAATTGAATTTGATTAATTTACGACGTGTGTTGTCATATCACCAGTTAAACTAGTTTAACTGCATGGTGAATTTCTATTGTCTAGCCAAGCTTGGCTGACCACCCGGCCACTAACCTGGCCCATCCTGTATATACAATAAAGAGCCAAGCTTGGGGTATCACTGAGCTTCCCGCCTGGCCCAGGCCATAATTCCAGCGGTGAGCCAGTTCATGGCTAGACAGGGAACTGCGGGTGGTCGCCAAACTGGCATACCAGGATGGGGCTGCCTAGCGCAATGGGGCAAAACAATCTAGGCACAGTGAAACTTCCTCGGCAACCCAATCTGGCTCAAACTTGAGCCGGTCCTAATGTGCTGCTTGGGTATGGGCGAAGCGAAGTGCGAAGTGTCGTGTTCGGCGCTTCGGCGGACTTCTGATCAAGGTTGTCGGTCGGTTGCGTGTCATATCTCTAACGTCAGCGGTTTTATGGGCTCACGTCCCAAAATCGTTTTCTCGTGCATTGATTACTTTTCGTATTATTATATTTGACAAAATAGTGGTATCCGAACGAACTTTACGTCCTTTCACCGTACGCCTGTCTGCACGTCAAAGCTTTCTGACGTACAGTCAGAGACAATCGATGTACAGTCAGAATCACCACCAAGACATCCTGATGGCATTTCGCGGCGGCCGACTGCCACCAGGAAACCATCAGAAAGCCGACAAGCGGGGTCTGACTGGAGTTTGACTGTCGGTCAGAGTAACTTGTTGGCCAATCAGACATGCTTGACGTACAGTCAGGCACAGTCAGCGGTCCACTAGAAAACGTTGACTGCCAAACAGGGTTACATTGATGGATTTTTCCTTCGGGGATGCCCAAGGTCAAGGCCTATGTTTATATAGTGCGAACCTACTCGGACAAAGCGGTAAAAACAAAAGTACGAGAGTTTTCAAGCTGTAATGTTGTCTTTTTTTTTATAGTTTCGCAGGAACTTCCGCTTGGCACGGCTGGCTTGCGATGTCCTTATCAGCGTCCGCGTTGACGGCTGCCATTTTTCAAGGATTGACGGATGAATGGATGACTGAATACTGCTGAACCCCTTGAATCCGAGAAGCAAAATGTCCGCTAGAGGGCGGCTCGCGACGTCCTTTAGTGGCGCAGGCCACCCTCTATCCGCTCGGCTTGCCGCTGCGAAAAGTTGAGGAGCGTTTGGCTGGGCGCGCCGATTATCTCGCTCCGATGCGGAGGCGCTCCGGAATCTGGTAGCTCTGACTCGGATGATTGGAGCGCTCGAAAGTGACCAGCCGATGAGTTGGTTGCCGGAAGTCACGTGGTTACACCTGAGGGCGTTTTCTTTTTCTCCGCTAGTCCGGCGTGTGAAGCAGACGACGACGAAGTTGCGTGCACCGTTTATCATACAATTGACGATTTGCAAAAAAAGCTGCTGCACATGCGCGAGCAGAGTGTGTTGTTGCCAGCGCCCCCTGCTCGGTTGGAAAACAAATGGGCGTGACTGCTATTCCTAGGCGGCAACAGGCGCGAAAGCGGGTTCGATTTGTTTGACGCCATGCCAGCCCACTGTGTTGCGCCGACACGACGTACACACCGCTCTTCATGGACGGCGCACACGTCGCTCGCACAAGACCGAGCTCCTTGTCTGCGGTGTCGAGGTTGAGCATGACGTTCTGAACGTATCCCTCTTCCTTGAACGCCCAACCACGATGTGCCTGACGGACTGCATGTGTGACCGAGTTCAGGTAGCTCCAGACGCTATCACTTGAGATGCTACAGGGCGACACGTCCGACACCCACCCCGTGGCCCGAAACGGGACACTGTCATCTTCCATCATTTCGAAGCACCGGGAAATGGAGAAGAGGAAGCACGGAGGACAGCATGCGTGCACAAGCTCCAAGGCAAACCAAAACCATGCAGCACGAGTTGTTTTCCAACCACCTTCTATCCTCGCACCCAAGTTTCCGGCGTTGCGCGATAGGTGGCGCGCACTTTTTTGCAAATCGTCAATTGTTTTGCACCAATATGCTTTCCGTTCGATGTTCTAAGCTCGAAGATCGAATGGCTGGTGCCACGAACGACAGTGCCGTAGTAATGGCCCAACTTCGTGGCAACGTCTGCACGTCGTGCGCCGCCATCGCACCGTCCGACTCGCGGTAGTTCGCCATGTAGAGAATGAAGCAGTACATCTACTTCCTGTCATCTCTGCGTGTTTTTTTTTTATTTCGATCACTGTATTTGCAGTTTCTTGGAGGCCACAAAACGGGGTTCTAATTCGTTTTTATTAATTTCGTGGGTCATTTATTGTACACAGATGATCCACAACTTTAAATATATTTTGTACAGATAGTTTAAGTGGCACGTAACATGGAAGAAAAAGAAAGCACGACTGAACACGGCCAATTCTCAACCGGCTGTCCTCGGGCGGAAAGAAAACGTCCTTTGAGCCGCAAATTTTGTTCTTTGTAGTTGGGCTTTAATAAATAACAAAAAAAAAAAAACATTAGCAGGGACATTTAAGACAGTTTACATGCGTGGGAATCCAAAAACATTCCTACATGTAGTGCATTTCTACAACGAGCGCACGACGTCTTCCTTTCCCACACGGAGCTCCGGCGTTGACGTTACGCTCCTCCAATGCGCAGGCGCGGCGAACTCTGCCGGCTTCATGACGGCTTCCGTGACGAAGCATAGTGTTGCTGTGTTTTTATTTGTGTTTTATTGGGAATGGGAATTTAGGTGCCGTTTTTCTGCTACAGACGGTAACAGACAACGGTTACAGACAATGTGGGCTTCGCTCCGTGGGACAGCTTTTGCTCTCGAATTAAAATCTTCTACGAGCATATATACCCTGTGAGTGTCTGTTTAAACATGGCACCTCTCGTTTAAAGCGCCATCTGGAGACTCCCAAGTAGGAAACGATGTCGGCAAGTCCCGTGTCAGAACTGTCCGATCCGACGTGCGAACTGTCGAAACGACGTTTGGAGGCGAGTTTCCGTAGTAGCAGCGGAGCGTCGGATGGGGCTTTGTCAGCCCCACCTAGAATCAGAGTCGGATGGCGCTAACTCGACTTTTGGGCCCGAGCCCGACCTTCGACGCGCTGATTGAACACGAGCCCCAGACGAACACTGACACAATACTCGTGCCCTATCTCATCCCTCGACCGATCTGACTTTGATAACGGTGCGTAGGCCTTCTGTTCAGGTGGTGTTGCTTCTGTCCGGCAACGGCATGCGACGAACCTGCCAGATATTCGCCACACTGCTGTCCGATTTTCAGAGAACTGCAGCCAATGGCAGCATAGATGGCGCGAACGTCCCGTTGTCACGTGCCTTTCGGAGCGATCGGGAGAGGAGGTGCTACGTGGCCTGGGAAAGCGGATGTGGCGGTGTTCCACTCGTCACGCCGCACGTCGTTGTGAAGGAAACGGACGCCATCGAGTTTTTCCGAGAGCACAAAACGAGATGCTGATTTCACGCGTCCATAGCAACTACGCCTTCTGGGACATATCGAGACCGTTGAGACACGAATATACTCCGTTTCACCTCACGATGGACATCAGCGGACGCTTCGAGCCATCTTAATGCCGTGTGAATGTCACGTGAAATTCTGAAGAAACGCAGCCTTCCGCAGGGTGCGTAGTCCCGTGATTTGTACGCAGTGTTTCGACTCGCTGGGATGGCTCCTAGGGTCCGATGCGGTCCATCATGATTAACACATGTTGAGCAAAGAAGTAACGTCACGTAAAATCTTCAGACATGCATACTTTAATGCAATATATTTTATTTTTTTTAGGTCAGAAAAGTCACAAAGGACGAGGGATAGAATAATATTTTTTTTGTTTATAGTCTAGGTGGAGCAAGCTATCGCCCGTTATGTATACCGCCATTAGAATTCATACGTCCATCCAGTAGAAGGATACCTCACTTGCTGTCGTCGCCCGCTGCGCCTTCAGCCTTCCCCGGAACGACGCGTCGGAAGCCTGAGTGTCGAACTGTCGAGTGCGGCGAGTCAGAGCAGCCATCCCTCCGACAGTTGTCACATCGTGATTAAGCGAGAAGCACGAACACAACACGCCGGGGGCGTCTGAGAGATGGCTACTTCACGCGACTGTCTTGACTTGGATTTATTCATCGAAGCTTTTATTCAACGAAGCCTAAAATGATCACTCCCTAACTTAAAGGAAACCGCGTATTTAACATATGTTAGGCCGGTTTTTCAATATGCCCTGCAACCGTCTGGGACCCGGAACGAAAAACATTAATAGACAAACTTGAAAAAATACAACATAGAGCTGCAAGGTTTGTTTTGGGACGGTACGGGCGGCGAGACAGCTGTACTCAAATGAAGACCGAACTGAGTTGGGAACCTCTCTCAGCCCGCCGTAAAAAATTGTGTTTAAAGTTTCTGTTTTTCATATTTAAAAATAAACTGGAATTCGCAGTGAAAGTTACTGAAAAGAACCATATTATATTTCTAAACGGAACGATCATGCTTTCAAAATTAGAGACTACTACGCCAGGACGAGCATGTACGCCAACCCTTTTTTTGTTAAAACGATACGAGAGTAGAATGGGCTGTCGGAGCTGCAAGTGTGCAGTGAAAATTAAGATGTGTTTTTTTTTTCCAGCATTGTAACCCCCCCCCCCCCCCCCCCTGCTGTAACGCCCTCAGGCACTACGGGGTAATCTCGGAATAAAAAATAAATAAAGAATTGCCTTGACCAGCTAGACTATCAGTTAGGTCTAATTCTAAAAGAAGCAAAGATTACCACTTTAATCAACCAAAAATTAAATATTACACTGAGCCCCAAATAGCGGCCAGGCTTTTTAAATCGACCGCAAAAATCGTTTTCTTAACCTATCGCGTTCCGATTTTGTACAGCGTTGGCCACAGGTGGTGCTTTTTGTCTATAAAATTCGCAAAGAGCGAGCTTACCCGGGGAAAAAGTAAAAGAAGAAAAAGTCTTAACTCCTATGGAAACGCAGCGAAGCCACCGGTCTTCAAACCATAGGGCGCCCTACGGTTTAAAGACCGGTGCCTTCGCTGCGTTTCCATAGGAATTAAGACTTTTTCTTCTTTTACTTTTTCCTCGGGTAAGCTCGCTCCTTGCGAATTTTATAAAAAAAATGCTCCACCTGTGGCCAACGGTGTAAAAAATCGTAACACGATGGGTTAAGAAAGCGATTTTTGCGGTCGATTTAAATAGCCTGCCCGCTATTTGGGACACGGGGTATGTAGATGGTGACATATTAGTAGGCGACTACTACAAATTTCTCAACAAAATGTTACTTTACGAAAGCTTTAGTGTCTCAAAAAGTCGCGAGTGGCGTTGCTTCAGCTCTCGAAACGTTATGGTACGGTAGCGAGTTGCGAAGATTGCAAACGCGCTACTAAAATGAAAATGTTGCTCCGCTAAGGTAGAAATAGCAAAGGTCCTAGGAGAGTGCGGATAGCTTTGCGTAAATGGCAAAACGATCTACTGAACCTCACTGTTACTATAGGGTGGCTACATCCGAGCCGACGTATAAAAACGTCACGGAAAATTTAGCAAATGCACATAGAAACCCCAAAGTAACAATGAAAGTGCACCGAGCAAGCCAGTTTTCCCTCGTAAAACTTCAAGGTGTGTACTCCTGCAAAACGAAAATAAGAGCAAAAGTCTTGCCAAGTCAACTTTGGGCGTATTCGCAGACAAGGTAGCGACGCCATTAGCTTGTGGCGCCACCTTCCGACGTGGGCAGCGATCAGACGACGCATTCCCTTTTAGCCGATGACAGTATATTCCCCCCCCCTCCCCCCCCCCCTCCCCCCCCCCCCCCCCAGGGAGTAGGAGTGCCGTGCCGATGCACTTTTGTCGCTGCTTGATTCGCTACATCGGATCGCAGCGTCAACTGGGACATATTTCAGCTGAGTGAGCGAGGTCGGTTCACATATTTGGAGCTGCCACGAGTTTTACTCCCCGGCGAGTAATATTCTCGGGAGGATTAGAGACAGCAACAACAGTCAGAGCGAAACGAAGGGGCGGCTCACTTGCTGTTGTCGCCCGCTGCGCCTTCAGCCTTCCCTGGCGGCGTGCCTTGCTTGTGCGGCCTGTGGCTGAACGCGCTGCCTACGCATAGGGGGCGGCCTGTGGACTTCTTCGCCGGGACCTGTGCGCCGCCCTTGATGGTCTTCCGGGGCTGGACAGGAGGATACGCGGCAAAAATGAAGGCCAGTTGGCACACAAAAACACACCGAATTTTAATTAAAGGTTAACGGAGGGCCACTAATGCGATCTCCGCGCTATGCCACGAAGCCCAACGTAATAGGCTGTACGTAATATTCCTGCAAGCTACCATCATCGTGCCATACGGAGTCGCCATATTGGAGGAATTCTGCCATCTGTGGACGTAGAAAATCTGCAATCAACTCTGTTTTCACGATTTTAGGACAATGTATTTGTGCATTCAATGAATTTCTATTTAGCTTTGGTACAACGGAGAAAAGAAAGATGGTGACAAGATTGTAGAAAAGGAATTGCCAGCAACGCTGTTGCCAAGACCCGTTCCTGAAGCAAACAAACGGGCTATCCAGGTAATCGCACGGCATTTATCGAAGACGCCTTGCGAAGGGCTCTTCCGGGAACCCCTAATATGGCGCAAACTCTATAATTAATCACACGCACGCTAGATGGCACCTCTTTTTTTATATGGTGTATAAAAGGCTACGCGCAATGTCTTCTACGCTCCTCCCTGTCACCGTGGCATCGACCGCGTGATGGCTCGTTCACACTTGCGGATCCGCGGGCGAACCCACGGGGAATTAGACGCCGGGCGGCGAAATAGGCTCGCCGCTGATGGAATATTCGACGGCTCTATTGGTACGGGACCGATTTTTCCCGCGCGGAACTGGTTTCCGTGCCACTGCAGCCAATCGGAGCGCGAGAAGAAAATTACGTTTACTGACGTCACATCCTAGCAGAATTGCCCTAGTTGTCCGGGTTGCCGCAAAAATTGTCGGAGTTCCCAAGTCGTGCAAGTGGCGCCATCTCGTTTTAAGGTTGTGTCGGAAGAAATACTAAGCAGTATTACAGAATTATTCAACGCTCTTCGAGAGAACGCATCTGAAGAACGAAACCAGTGCCCACAAGGGATTTCTGTAAAGTAAAATTGGCGCTAGCGGTACGTACCCGCGCTATCTCCGGTTTGCGCAATATTTTATTATGGCATTCTCGTATCGCCGAGAGAATGTTGGGCACTTCCCTCTGGGCACTGTGGGTTGTTAGCTATATTATAACGCGCAGCGATGAAATGCTGGCTGCGAAAGCGGTTTTTCGCACGCCGCTCGAGGCTTCCTTCTCTGGTATCCACAAGACACCGGTTCCGCGGGAAAACGGCGGGCGGCAACAAGTGTAAAAGGCGGTCACTTTTTCCTCGAACTACGTCGGTCGACCGCAAGAGAGCTTTCCGCAAGTGTGAGCGAGCCTTGACAGTGAAGTTTTCGAAAGAGGCAAAGTAGCGCTCTGGACATTCTCCGTCGTCTGCTACAACCGGTTCTGTCTGTACCACGGTGGTCTGTACACATCATTTCCGGCGTTTCTTTTTCAATTCTTTCAATATAGGCACGCACGCAATGCGGGATCGTTCACAACAGAAGTTATAGTGAATCGTTTTCTGAAAGGACAGCCCTATGTGTCCCTGTTCTACGGGCATTTTTCAAGGCTTTATACCGAAGAATCTAATTCCCGTTCCCATCTCTTTCTAATCAAGAGTTTGTCAATTTTCCAGTAACGAGCACCGTCTGGGAAGTTGTCTGCGAACTAGAAATTAAGGGCAACCAAACATGCGTCCACCAGTCGGAACATTTGACATCGTGCAAATTTATCGTGTTCTTTTTTTTTTCTTTTTACTTTTTGTACTCAATATTTTCGTTACTAAAACAAGTCGTTAAGACAAAATGCACGCAAGGATAGGTACCGACAATGTTCGTCCTGTGGGACGTTTTTTCTTTAGTGATAGATTTGACACCAAAGAATCCTGCAATATGGTGCTTGTTTTGAGCAGAACGCATATCTGCATGGCTGCCTTTCTTTCGTGATTTTGGTAACTGCCTCCAATACCAAAGGCTATGCTGTGGATATCCCGAGGCGGCCATAGCGTTCACTCCTTACGAAGTTCTGGTGCTAGATCCTCAGCTTTACGCGGATGGCTGTCATTTACATTTATTGCTACCTCCCGAGGCTGGCAACCCGTCCGTCTCCAATTCCCGAAAAGTCCGACTGCGGAAATTATCTCTCGCCAAGCTGGAATCTCGTGCCGTTAGGCAAAGCATTGACTTTACGCAATGTTAAGACGAACAAGAAATCGGCAGCGATTTACATTTAAAGTCCTATACTCCATGGAATGCTGTTTCTAGGAGCGACTGTCTCATATGTTTGGAAAGTCGTTACGGTAGTAAAGAACTTACTTTCTAAAAGTTTGAGGAAACTGAATTAATGTGTCAGGTGACCAGGGGTGGGGAAGAACGGCAAGTGGGGAGACAGGGGGAGGAAGGGCACTATAGGGGGAAAAGGTATAGTGGAGGGGAGAGGGATGGATGGGAATGGGAGGCAGATGAAGAGGTGGAGAGGACACTATAGAAGGGCGAGGAGAATTCGTAAAGGGGGAGGGTTAAGAAAAGAGAAAAAAATGGGAGAGGGAATCGATGTTACAGGGAGTATAATTCGCCGCTCAATTTTGCGAGGAAACTGAATTGCTGTGTCACATGACCAAGGAGGAAGAGGGAGGGAGGACTCCGTAGAAGAATGGAAGGGAATGGGAAGAGGGAGAGAGGAAAATGTAAGGAGTTAGAGGTAGGTTGAGAGAGAGGGGAGATGGAGGGGGAGGGCCAGCACCACCTCAAGTCAAGGCCGTAGAACTTGGTTTCGCGCAGGGACCGGGTCATGAAGCGTGTTGGAACCCGTTTGGTCTCTCCATTGAATTTCACGCGCACATCTTCCTCATTCGGGCTTTGCCTAGAGCAATCCAGCTTGCCCGTTTTGGAGTATGCAAGCACTGCACTAACATCCTCTTCACAATCCTTGCATCTACCACGCCTCGCCTCCTCCGTTCTCCGTATTTGTTCTTCTGTGGGGTGGGGCTGTTGCACCGCCGCAGGAGGATTGACTCTGGTGTTTGTTTACCAACGCCATACGCCCTGCCGGTGATGTTTACACCACGAAGGGGACCGCCGGTGTCGCGCATCGCCGCCTCGAGTCAGTGAGATACGATCGCAGTTGCGCGCTGGGATATAACCTTCGGCCTCACTTGGGGTGAGGGGGGGGAGGGGGGGGGGGCGCTACCACTTATGAATGCGAGAGCATTAACTGTCCCACGGAGTGAGCCGACATCATCAGTTTGATGCGCGAAAACGGCACCTAGTTTCAGCGATGCCAATAGGAGCAGAGTTAAGCTGATGGATTTCGCCTTCGGTTCCATTGGCTGGCGCGCGTCGACGGGGACTCCCATTGGCTGCTGAGCTCGACAGTTTCCACGACCGCTCACCTCATGGCACTGCGTATCCATCAGCGCGCCGTTAACACGGAGCATCCAAGGTCAGCGTGCCCACGGGAGCATGCGCGCTGACCGGTGACGAAAGGACGCAGCAGGCGAAAAAGCGAGCGGATGAGCGGCTTGCATCCTTTCGCATTCACAACTCATAAGAAGTGCTTAGGTGTACCTCGAGCTTTTTTTGTCGGTAAGTCTGCATCAAGGAACACCCGTTTTCCTCCGCCGTCTTCAATTATGCTCCGGCTTGGAGTCCAGCTACGCAATGCGTTACAATGCAATATTATACCACCAGCTTAACCTTCCGTTCAAGCCGCGCCCTATATCAGTCGGACCAAAGACTTCCGTAAAATCGCTCGGTACTAGCGGTTCATAGAGCGACGAATCATATTAATTTTGTCAGTCAAGTACTCACATTAAAGTACTAATCTGAAAAGGTAGCAAGATGAGTATCTAACCAGCCAAGTATAACACCCTAATAAGTATCGGACGCGCCGTAAAGTATCAGCCACATTAGCGATGAAAACAAGCTCGTGTGTTATTTCTAGAGTGCTTCATGGCACCTGAGCATTAATATGACCAAGTACGGATACCGTCGTATGCGTCGTTCGTGCACCACTAGTCGTTAAGACAGAAACGCCCCAGCGGTAACTGATGCGGCCACAACCTGGTTACACTTTTTTTTTTCTTAACAAAATAAGGCAATATGTTCTTGCAGATTTTTAATTACCTGCTGCATCAAGGGCCGATCGGGTGAAATTCAAAGAAAATCGAGAATGATTATATATATTTTTTTTAATTGCGCCACAAAAATCGCAAAATATTTACTTTTTCGATTTCGACGAACATTCCGGGCTTAATGCAGAAAATACTATCAACAGTAAAAAACAGTAAAACGTTAGTGAATTTGCTAAACATTTATAAAGCCTTAAACACTGGACACAAAAAGTTTTGGCTTTTTGTGTCCAGTGTTTTTAAACTTGATAGACAAAGTAACACAATGGATGTTCATTAAGATTGTTTCAATGAACGCTTTCGTTGTTTTCAAGGTGCACTTTGTGCTTTATCATTCCTGGTTTTGAAACGTCGTCCTGCCCGCCCTAATAATTTTGACACAGAGGTGGTTATGAGTCTGGTTTTTAATTGCGCTTTAAATATTCTCTTTTTTTCTCCCTAGGTAGGGAGCTCGGCGACACCTATAAGAAGGGCACGAAGCTGCGTTTAGAGGGATTTGAGTACACGAGACAAAAGGCGGTCTCCTCCGGCATTCCATGGCGCTGCGTGGAACGAACGAAAGGCTGCATCACAGACGGAAGCAATCAAGATCCACGACTCTCTGTTCCTCATGCGCACCCTCCAGATCAAGCGCTGACGGAAATAGCGGAGTTTCGGGCAGCCTTGAGAAAAACTGCAATAGAGACGAACGGGCCTCGAAGTCCAATCTGCGCCCAGGCATCGGAAAACCTTCAAGAGTCCGCAAGAGCCATCCGAAGAAATCCTGAAGAGAGACATCCGTCGCCAGAGGAGTTCTGTGTATCCGTCAACACCAGCCAGCCTCAACGACCTAGTCCTTGATGGTGTGTGCAAGACAACATCAGGATTGCCACCTGAGCCATTCCTGATCTACGATAACGGACCCCAAGCTCGTTCGAGGATCGTCGCTTTTGCCACAGCGGAGTGCTTACGGTTGTTTTGTCAAAGCAATACTTTGCTTATGAATAGGAATTTCGCCATGGCTCCGAGGTTGTGCCTGCAGCTCTAAGTTCGACACGTCGCTTTGGGAGAAACCGCAGTGCCAGTGATTTACGCTTTTATGAACGACAAAACCCAAGACTCATACGAGGAACTACTGAACGCCGTGGTTGCCGCTTCAAAAGCCCCTACTGGATCATTACCAAATCCAGGTCATGTCATCGCCGACTTCGAAACTGCTGCTATGAACTTTGCAAGTGCTGTGTTCGGAGAAGACGTCACCACAAGAGGGTGCTATTTTCATTTTCGCCAAAGCACATGGCGAAAAATTCAAGAGCTGTCTCTAGAGTTCCTTAATAAGGAGAGCGACGTCTTTCGCCTGTTCGTTGGCATGATGAATGGAATGGCATTCCTCCCTTTGGACGACAGCGCGCGTGGCATTGGTTTTTTGCGAAATACAGCTCCTCCAGAAGCGGGAGATTCGCTTAATTACTTCGATAGTACCTATGTCACCGGTACGTTTCGCAGAGTTCTCACTAGGAATGGAACTGTGAGACTCCGAAGATGTGCACCTATATTTCCTCCGAGGATTTGGAACATGCACGTTGCAACGATGACCGGCGACCCCAGGACAAACAACCTAGCGGAAGCGTGGAACAGGAAGTTTTCAAGCATGGCTGGGTACTGCCGTCCCACCATTTGGAGGGCGATCGACGCTCTGCAGTCTCAACAAGCCTCTGTCGCTACGGTTGTGACACAGGAAATGGCCGGACATCCACCAAAGAAGAGGATAAAAAGAATCTACAAAGAGATGCAGCAGCGGCTTGTAACTCTGTGCATACAGTAGGTGCATGGGCTCCGTCCCTTGAACGACGTTTTTAGGGGTGTGGGTTATGTGAATACAATTTTCTCTTACGCCTCCGCTTCAGCAGCGTCATCTTCTTGTCTCTTAAGTGGTCTATGCAATAAATACGCTCCTACTTGTGAAATAAATTTTTGATTTCTTTAATATACATTGTTCCAACAGAGCTATGTTGTTTCTGAAAAATAGATCGCGGTGGTACGACAGGTTCATTTTTAGAAAACCACGTCAAGAACCTGTAGTACTTGTATGATAATGATTTTCCTTCCGGATATCGTTTTGAAGCTCGATAGCGCTAATTTGAAAACAGGCTCTGACGATAGAATTATTTTGATTACACACGTGTAATGTATCGGTAGGAATCAAGAACCTTTGAGAAACGGAGCTACATGGTATAAATAAAAGGGGTTCAAACTTTGTTCAAATCATTATATTGAAAATGTTGATATTATCCTCGAACATTTGTCGAAATAAATTTCAAAGTACCAAACCATTTTGTCCTATTATGAGCGCTCAAAAGTCTCGATTAATTCACATTGGACCATTTTGTCCGGGTTGGCGCTTGGGACCATTATGTCCCGGACCATTTTGTACGGGACCATTTTGACTGGGACGATTCTCACCGGGACCATCTTGTCCCACTCGCTTAGTAGATCGTGTAGTCACTCCCGCAACTCCATACGCAATCCGCTATGGCCTCCGCTATACAGTTTTTTTTTAATTCACAGATTTGTTTAAAAAACGCGGTGAAGTTATACTAAAGCGGTTTCTGCAGTTGAGTTATACGGCTGGGGGCACAAAGTATAGGGGGCTAATCGTAACCATCCGTCAACTAATTGATTAAAAATCGTTAATTAGGTTTTTCAATAATAAAAATAGACATATCGTTCCAATTAGAAACTTGCTCAGCTTCATCATAAAACCACTAAATCAACTATTTTTAGGAGGATATAACGCGGGGGTAGCATTTTACGGCGTTCTAAAAGGCGCTCAGTTTTGACGTGTTTCTAGGCTTCGCTTTCTTATCGGAGCGCATCTTCGCTCCCGCGCTCCTGCCCCCCGGTGGTCGCGGCGCGAAGCCACCCCCTCGACTCCCTCGTAGCATGGAGGAAAGTTAGGCGCACGTGTGTTGCGCGTCTCAGCCACTGGGGAGCAGGACCGCGGGCGCAGAGATGCGCTCTGATAAGAAATCGAAACCTAGAAACGCGTTCAAATTCAGTGTTTTTACGGAACGTCGTAATATGCTGCCCCTGCGCTATATCTGTCTAAAAAGAGTTGATTTAATGGTTTTTGATGACGCTGAGCAAGTTTATATTTGGAACCATATATCTATTTGTAATAATATAAAAGTTGATTAACGAATTATAAATTATTCGCCGACTGATCGTTACGAGTAACCCCCTATACTATGTCCCCCTGGCGGTATAACTCACCTCTACAATCGGCATCCGTGTAACTTTCACGGCTTCTTTTTAAACAAATCAGTTAAGTAAAAAAAAAACTATATACTGTAGGGGAACTACGTTTTTATGTTTTAGTAGAATGTTTGCAACCCGGTCTAGAATATAGCGCTGCGAGAGCTTACCCAACGCGACACTTTCAAGCTAAATTTAAAGGTTTGCATAGCAGTTGTTATTGATCTTCTACTCATGCCGCTCTATAGATAAAATTTAAATTTATTATCCAGTGCTTATGTTCATCTTTGCTTCTTTTATAAGCAGAGCTGCAAGGGGGAAACAGTAGCAGAAGTGACCGGCGACCGGAGCGGCAAAACTGCGACAAGCGGCGCTGTTGTTCCTGAGCTCGCCGATACCGAGAGTGTCAGTCACGTTGAATGTTTCAACGCGGGGCAGAAAGCAGCCCATCCTAAGCCCGCATTTTAACAGCTATCTTATCCCTCAATTTTCTGGCGACCACCACCGCGTTGAAACATGCAACGTGACCGGCACTCTCGGTATCGGCGAGCTCAAGAACAATAGCGCCGCGCGTCTCGATTTTGCCGCTCCGGTCATCGGCCACGTGTGCTACTTTTTTTCCGTTGCAGCAGTATGTCCAGTACGTTTGCGACGAGTAGACTTGAGATCCACGTTGTTCACGTCGGGTTGGCTTGGTCACGCACTACAGCCGCGCTCGTTTCGCGACGCAAGAGGTACTGCGCGATAAAAGAGCAACTCGGCCGCCAAAAAAATGCCAGTTTTTTTTTTTTTGGGGGGGGGGAGGAGGGATCGCACTATTTGATATGTGGCAGGAGATGCAGCGCAGCACACGTTAAAAAAGCAGCGGTGAACCGTCGGCTGTAGTGAATCATCGGTTCCTTGAAGCCCTCGGATCCGCCCTCCCTCCCCCACTTCGCCCCGCAACCAGAATGGAATGTAAAAGAGCTTGTTGTTGGGCTAGTTGGTGTTGACTGTATTGAACCATGGTTAAAAGCGCTAAAAAGACGTACGCAAGATAGAAGCGCCCGTGTTTGTCTTCCATCTTGCGTACGTCTTTTTAGCGCTTTTAACCATGGTTCAATCCAGAATGGAATGTCTGTACGACTCTTTCTTCAAAGTGGACTCTCCCGGAATGAACAGTTGACCTTGTTTTCCAGATTGGCTCCTTGGTTCCTTCGCTGAATCGTCATTTCGGTGTCATTTCTTGCGGGGGGCCATGTTTCTTGATAAACGCGTGTTCCCGCAAGCCGGTAGGAGTCTCGATGTTGACGGACGAAAACGTGTGCCGGAAGCAGTCGCTCGTCGCCAGTCAGTGCTCTCTTTTCCCCGACTGGATATGCTGTTCTGCTTTACTCAGAACTTAAATAAACGCCGCACGGATTATCTTTCGTTTCATAGTACGTGCTCTTTAATTTAAGAGTATAGGTTGCTCGCGGAGGTGACGGAGGCAGGAACCTAAAGAAAGGGTCGACCCGAAGAAAGCCGCGATCTTAACAGCTAAGTAAACACGCAAAAAAAAAAAAAAAAAACAAGATTACGACGATGCATTTTCCGTGCGCCTTACTTGTCATTAAAGTTAAAGCAAGTAAGCAGGCGAGCTGGTTAAGAATAGATATATTTTGGTGTCTGTCCGTCCTTTTTTTGTTCCCTCGCTTGAGGATTACAATGTCTGCTTGTCATGCAGCAAGCAACGCGAAGAAAGTGGTCGTACCTGCCCTGCCAGTGATAAATCGCCACCTGTACTTATCGCAGCAGCAAGGTTTCATCCAACATAAAATCCGCGATCTCGAAGCGAAGTGGGCACATACGGCGTGATTCTCGCTAGACACACGCCACGTAATAATTTTCTATAGGCGTGTAAAGAAAATTGATTAATTCCTAGTCTTTAGATTAAGGGCCATAAAATTTTGTATAGACGGCTAAAAATAATTTATTGGTTCCCAGCCTTTCGACCCGGGGCCATAGAACTTTCTATAGGCGGGTAAAGAACATTTATTGGGGCCCAGTTTTTAGACTCGGGGCCATAGCATTTTCTACAGGGGGTAAAGAAACTTTAATGGTTCACAGTTCACGGGGCCATAGAACTTTCTTAAGGCGGGTAAAGAAACATTAACCATTCCCAGTCTTTAGACACAGGGTGATAGGTTTTTCTATAGTTGGCTGTAGCTGCATTTATGAATTTCTATGGCCGACCATAGAGGGCCATAGGGGGAGATAGCTGCCATAACATTTTTCATAGACGACCATAGACCATGTTTGTATGGGTTCCTTTGACCAAACAACCGAAGTGAAGAAATTGTTTTAGGATTCCGCTCGTAGACGCTCGTAGACCCTCGTAGACATTCTTCTAGTGATATAAACGTGCTGCGCAGGAGCGTACGCAAAAGTCTATAATCCGTACAATATTAATTTTCAACCATATGTATGTGGAAAAAGAAATGTTCGTTTTGCGATGTTTTCTGTTCCACGCTAGACCCTCTTCCAAAGTTGGCGACAACGCCTGTCTGCCATTGCTTGCTGACATACTCTGAGCATAGATTGGACACGAGGGTGACGTCAGAGTTCGGCGTCAACTCGGGTCCAATCGCGCGCATCGTGTCCAAGCAATGGAGACCGCCAATGCTGCCTCGTGGAATCTTAAAAATGATCTACAGGGTGTTTCACAAAAAATGGACAAATTTGATATAGCGAAAACTACACGTCGCAAAAAAAAGGTTGTGTCGTTTTGGTCCTGGCCCAGAAGCCTATTTAAGAAAACTATTAAAGTCTAGAATAAACAGATTCTTAATTATCTTTGCGTAATAACTTTTTAATATTGTGATTAAGGACATGGTTTTGATTAAGAAAACTGCTCCATATCATTGAAAAACACTAAATCAACAAATTGCAGAACGATAGAAGGCACGCGAAGCATTTTACGGCTTTCTGAAAAACCGCACAAATTCGACGGGCCTCACGCAGAGCATTAAAGGCAGGTTGCACAATCTCTCCATGGGGCGCGATGCTGTCAGAGTCGAGATGCGGTCCGATTGCAAACCGAAACTTAAGAACCTGTCGAATTGGTGCGGTTTTTCAGAGAGCCCCAAAATGCTTCGCTTCCCTCTATCGTTCTGCGATTTGTTGATTTAGTGTTTTTTGATGATGCTGAGCAATTTTTTAATTGAAATCGTGTCCTTAAACACAATATTAAAAAAATAAATTGCGCAAAACCAATTAACACCCTAATTATCCCGGACTTTAATACTTTTCCTAAGTAAGCCCCTGCCCCAGAAACAAAACGACAGAAGCCTTTTTTTTTTTTTTTTTTTTGCAAGGCGTAGTTTTCGCAGTATCCAATTTGCCCAATTTTCGTGAAACACCCTGTATATTGCACGGAGCATTCAGGAAAGGCGCCACCTCTTTACCTTGTCCGCGCAGGAGGCCGCCTTGCGTTTTCCACCTTCTCCCGGAATGGACGGGGTCCGAGCACCGCCTCCAGGAGGATGACGAAAACCCCGCACGTGCAACTCTTCGTCGTGAGGCTCGGCATTCTTCACGTGGTATCGGCCATTGGTGTAATATGTTTTCAAGGTTGCACCGCACTCGAGAAGGTCGCATCGAAAAGTGGCCACATTGCAACCATATGTGGAACGCGAGAACCCATATCCTTCATGCGTCGTCTTGACGACGCCATTACTCATTTTTATGATGTTCACCGTTGGATTGGTTAGGGACCGCGAAGTGGCCGCGGAACACTTATCCATGTTGCCGCCAGTCGAGTTGGTGTGCACAGCAGGCTCGATGGACGCCGTCGAAGTGGACGCAGAGGACGCCATTGCAGTGTCGTCAACCAGATTGCTCCGGATGCGCGCTCCGAGTTCCACGTGATCTAGTGGTCACACCCGGATATGCGTCCTGTAAAAACAACGCTGTGAGATTCACTGGAAAAGCTAGAAAACCAGAGCTGCGAAAAGATAAGCGAGGATTTAGTATAGTACACTGTTAGCAAGTGCCGTGTATTTGGTGAATATTTGGGGTGAAAAACACGCTATTTACACAAATTACCATAAATTTACACGATGAGTAACGGATAATACGTTCAGATATCATGCGAGGTTGTAAAAAACGTGTTTTGGTTCGATCATACACGCATAACCGTGTAGCCGACCTCGATAACACGCATCGCCTCCGGCGACGACCGCGGCATTGCCGGCTATCGAAGCACCGGAATGCTTGGGGACACACTTAGAAAGGACCGTCGAGACAAATGCCGCGGAAAGAAACATGTCTCGGAAACAGATATGCACCAAAAGCAATTACGCCATGTCGCGGGACGTTGGCGAAACCCGCGCTTACCGTGGCTCGCCGCCATTTTCTGGTCGATGGCAATGCGGCTTCCCTCATGTCGCCCATGTTTGCATTTAGTTTAGGGCTCTTGATAATAGTTTCTTACACACCACAAATAAAGTCATGGGTCCAATTATTCGTTCAAAACAGTTAAAATGGATATAAAAAGCGTGTCTTCGATGTGAACACGTGACATTGCAGTTGGTTTCGTTTTTGCTTCAACCTTCAACTGCTTCAACTGCAAGCGATCTGGCCGATCTAACGTCGATGTACGGTGGAAGCAAGAGCCGGTTGGCTTTCGTTCTTTTTGTTTGACCGGAGAAATTTCTGGCAGCCGCTGTTGTTTTGGTTTGACGGGACGCGAGAAGCTTCGCATAGAGCTTCGCAGTTTGCGAGCACATAGTGAAGACGTGACCGGAGAAGTGCCCCTGTGTCGTTCCCGGAAGACGGAAAGTACCATTCGTCGTGTGTGCTTTGAAAGCGAGGGGAGTCACAGGGTCCACGAGTGCGCAACCACAAGCCAAGGTTCACGACAGCGCTGCGTTCTTCGGCGATCTCGTTCTGTTTGGGGCAACACGGCGATGCGAGAAAGGGCCGAAACGTTCGTGGTGTGTGGTGCGGTGCTTGTAGGTAGAAACCCGCACTAACGCGGAGCTCATATTGGTTGTTGTGGGGTTACGTTTGATGGGTTTAGCCCCGTCGTCGTCAGCTGATCCGGTCCAGCTGGTCGGGGAGCACGCAGCGAGCGTTCTTAAAAGTAAATCTTCCTTCGTTTCTTTTCAAAATGTGGAAGATTCCCGACGCATACCGTGAGTAAAATGCTGCGGACGTTTTCAACAAAATTACGTCGTTTGAATTGAACAAGGGACTTCGGATTGTTTCCCTAAATCTGCCGTTTCTATGCTTCGTGTCGTTAGACTGCATTTGCACAGCGACGTGTTCGCACAGCGACGCACACCGCTCGAGTAGATGATTCGGTCCCGCAAACGACCGGTTATACAGAATTTCAGGGAAACTTAAGTCACCACCGATGTTTTCCTGTAAACCTCGTGTGACTCGTGTGAGTTTGTTGCGCTCATCATGCGGTGTGAATAAACTAGGGCAAGATTTTCTACCTGCCCACAGATGCATGAACTGAGACCAATTTTTTACGTAGAGAACATAGTGGTTTTTCTTTACATTGGGAAGAGGCCCGAATGTGTCTCTTTTCCCTCTGGCACTGCGCCAAGTTTCAAGTTGCAGTTTCAGTAGACATACCTACTAACAGGTACCAACTGCTCTAAAGCAGGTAAAAGACTGGGAAGCCAGGACGGTGCGGACACCGTGTTTTGCGCTTCTCGCAAGGTGACTGATGCTTTTGCGAGGTATGCGGAATATGCAAACGATTTTGTTATGCCCTTCGTTTCCGTCTCCAGAAAAAAGAATAAGATTATTTACAAATTTAGGCGCAATCACAAGCCAAGATTTACGATAACAGTGCGTTCGCTTCGGTGGTCCGTGTAGTGGTATTATACGCTGCTTTCTGCAACACCGCGTCATGACGAAGAGCTGGAACGGTCACGGTCTGTGCTGGGCTAGCGGTTGACAGAAACCCGCATCGCCCGCATCGGCACCGAGTGCACTTGGGCTGTTGATGCTCGAGCCTTTCATACGCGGCTTGTCGCCAGCTGATCCTGCTGCTCGACGGTGAGGAAGCGGCGAGTGTGACCTCTGAAGTAAATGTAAATCCTCGTTCATCCAGTTATCCAGTGTCAAAGTGTGGAAGATGTCCAACGTGTACTGAGGGCGGGAACTACGAGCGTTTTGCCTTGCTTTTATGACCGAAACCAGAGCAGCGAGATAATTGCCTTGCGTACTCCAAAATGACGCAAGCAATAAGTTTCAACAGGTCGAGTACGTCACCGCGGATGTAGGCGAGACTGTGCACTGTTTAAACGCTTGCAGTATCCACGAGTGCTACCAGAAAAACGACGTCAACAGAGAAGGAGCTCGCGATTTTAGCATAATGCAGTGCCACGGGCTCGGGAATTTTCAATGTGGCTATATAGAAATAAAAAAAAAAAAAAACGCATCAGCGCCACATTAATGATCACGAATAACACCGGTCACAAACTCCCAAGCCTCACCGCTTCGCTCGACACTAACACGACATACGACAACAATCTGCATCAAAACGCCCCAAGGCGTCTGCTCCCGTACGCGTACTACAACTAGCGGAAGTGAAGTGTTGGGCGGATGTACTTCACAATAATATATATAAAAAATGCCTTGCGCAAGTATAATTTCCATTGATTATTGAATACGTACTGATAAAATCCCAATCATTTGTTTTTCTATCTGATTCAAGCGAGTCGGACTGCTCATAACACTGGTCGAGCATGAAAATAACAAAAATTTGAACTTTTTCATGGCCGGTTTAAGATTTATTGTTAGTACATCGTTGTTTTTCGCAAAGGACTAATTTTACAGATTTTGCCTCCATACTTTTTAAATGCAAACAGTTCTTACATACGGCTGTCCATTTTGCCGTGTTTTGTGTCTTCTTCTATAAATCGGTAACGGTCAGCGACCAAAGAGCTCACCCGTACATGTCAAGTATATATACGCCGCGGGGAAAGTCCGTTGTTAGTAGGAAGTGTCGGGCCCCAGGCAGCACCGAGTTCTGGGCCAAAACTTGGCTTGCGTCTGGCAGTTTAGGGCATTAAAAAGCCCGAAGAAGCCAAGGTAGTGCCAAACCTGACCTCCCTTGGCAACAGTCTGGGTATCTTGGCCCTAATTCGCCAAACAAGTGCCAAACTTAGGCTTCGCTGCCGGGTAGTTCGGCTGTCGTCTGGCATCTTCGGGCCTAAATCGCCTAAAAAATGCCAGATTTAGGCTTACTGCCCGGTAGTTCGGCAGATCTTTGGCATTTTTGGGCCAAAATCGCCAAACTAATGCCAAAGTTAGGCTTCACTTTTTGATAGTTCGGCTATCACCTGGCACATTCGGGCCAAAATCGCCACAGATGTGCCAGAGTTAGGCTTACTACCTTGTAGTTCGGCAGAGCTTTGGCATTTTTGGACCAAAATCGCCGAACTAATGCCAAAGTTAGGCTTCACTTTTTGACAGTTCGGCTGTCACCTGGCACATTCGGGCCAAAATCGCCAGAGATGTGCCAGAGTTAGGCTTACTACCTTGTAGTTCGGCAGAGCTTTGGCATTTTCGGGCCAAAATCGCCAAACCTATGCCAAAGTTAGGCTTCACTTTTTGACAGTTCGGCTGTCACCTGGCACATTCGGGCCAAAATCGCCACAAATGTGCCAGAGTTAGGCTTACTACCTTGTAGTTCGGTTGAGATCTGGCATCTTTGGGCCCAAGTCGCCAAACGAGAGCCCAAGTTAGGCTTCGCTTCCCGATAGTTTGGCTGTGATCTGGCAGCTGCGGGCCAAAGTTGCCAAACAAGTGCCAGAACTAGGCTTACTGCCTTGGAGTTCGGCTGATGAAATATTTTATGTACGCGGGTGGTCTTCATCTTAATTAAATAGAAATCAAGTTTTATTCGGCTGGCAACTTTATCCTATTTTGGGTGTCTCTTGATTTCTGCAGTCCAAAGGTTGGCTGAATGTTTTGACGCGGCTGGAGCAGGCTTTGCAAACGCAAATAAATTGTGCCAGAGGTTGCACTCGCGCGTAGGTACACAAGCCAATATCGGGGCGCGTCGTGAGACTGGTTCGACATTATGGCGCGTTCACACCGGCGATGCGATCTAGTCGCGCCATAACTTTCATCGCAAAAGCGACCATCGCGGGCAAAAAGTGACGGGTTTTGAGCAGTCGCTTGCTGACCCGACTTTTTACAATGCACTCTAGTCGCGGAAAGGCCGAGCCAACCAACGGCGTTCGGAGCGAGAGTTTTTGAGAAGCGACTCGCCAACGAAGGCGTTGGACTCGCTCATCGCGCACGCCAAATTGACCAACCAATTACTTTTATTTATTTTCTTTTTTTTTTTTGCGATGCGATATAGTTGGATCGCGCGACTGCTTACATCCCCGGTGTGAATCCGCCTTTACAGAAAGTGCTGCCATTGAGCTAACACTGCGCAAGACGGATGTACGCACGTTTCCACAAGAGGTATCATTATTAGGCGGCGCATTCCAAAAGCGAGCGTGTCTCTGTGCGTGTCTTGCATTGTGATTGAGCGCTGTCAAATCCTAGCGATAACAAAGAGCGGAAACGACCGGGGCTCCGTGGCGCGGCTCCCGCATCACACTTGGGGAATGAAAATGAAATCCCGGAAATTGTACTAGTTTAGCGTGTTGATACCTTTTCAACATTAAAAAGTGGAGACACAAAAGGGACGATACAGACAGGACAATCTGAACTTTAAAGGCCGCTGTACAAACGGGACGTTCTACAGAGAAGAACCTTCTCTTCCGAAGCTAGGGGACGGGGAGGGAAAGGGCCATTGTTGGGTGGAAAGAGCGTCTAGAGAATGGGATTAGCCTCGGGGCGAGCCATCCTCTCGAGAGGGAGTGGGGACGGAACAAAGCTGCCGTGGGAATTCCGGCTAAAAGGTGGAAGAAAGTTAAGCTTGTCAAACGGCGACCTCAGATCCGAGGACGGGCACGTTAGAGAATTTGAAAAAAGCTGCTTGATTAGCCGGACGACCCAGTGCGGTCTACTGGTTCTAGAAGGTGACTCGGATGAAGAAAACTCGTTTTGCTCGAAAACTCTAAAAGCATTCTGGACGTGAACTCTTGCCACAAATAAAAATAACACATGCATGAAAAACTACGAAGGCAACTAAGCTTTCTCCTATGATGGGAGAATGCGTGAGCATTACAGGCAGAGTTATGTTGGCGCAACTTACAATAAAGAAAGAAAAAAAAAAGTTATGTTGGCGCAACGGACAGCGCGCTAGTTTCACGATCAAGCGGGCCTAGCTTCGAAACCGGGATGGTTTTTTTTCTCGTGTTCTTTTTTTTATTTCGTTTATTTTTTTATTTTTTTTTTGTTTGGTCACGTAACAAGAAAAATCACCAGAACAGAATTTTTTTTTTGGCCACGTCACCAGATTTTTTTCTTATTTCTCCTTTCCTTCAGTCTTTCTTTCTTTTTTTTCCTTTTTTTTGGTTCACGCTTCCTATCGCAAAACTCTTTGCACCTATTTCGCGTTAAATTGGCGTTAGCCAAATCATTTTATTTATGGCAGGGAATTCTGCCGTACGTACCTTATGTTACTATTACCAACCCTGGCTTGCAATTTCTGCTCTCCAAAGGACTGGACTATGCCCTTGCTCCACGGTACGTCCCAAAACCTGACTTCATAATTGAAATTGAAGAGAAACTCAGACATGTGCACGATGTCACAGGGGTAAATGTCGCGAGAAGCCGCGTTGTCAGTGTTTCGAACAATGTGAAACCGGCCGGGTCAAATTTAGATCAACAAGAACGCATTGCTCTTAATGAGTTGAAGTCAGACAGCTCCATCATGATTTTAAAGGCCGACAAAGGAAAAGGAACCGTTGTGCTTGGTAGGGATGACTACATGAAGAAGATGTATGAAGTTATAAATGACAGTCGCTATTTCGTGAGGCTATCAAGAGGTCCCGCTGCTAAGTCCGGAAGAGAGTTAGCTGACCACCTTCGGGAGCTGAAAAAGAAAGGACGCATCAGTGACGACCTATACCGTCGTCTATTCTCCTTTGACGCCGGTACACCCAAGATGTATGGACTCCCCAAAATTCACAAACCGGGTTGCCCCCTACGCCCGATTGTATATGTTTTTGGTTCATCCACTTACAGCTTTTCCAAATATCTGGTTATGATTCTGAGCCCTCTTACGGGAAACAATGAGTTTAGCGTCCGGAATTCCCATGACTTTGCTGAACTTATACGCGCTCAGACCCTGCTACCGCACGAGGCTATGGTATCCTTTGATGTGATTTCATTATTTACGAATGTCCCCAACGCCCTGGCGGTTGATGTGGCCCGTGACCGGTTGTTGGCAGACCAGTCGTTGTCCACTCGCACAACCCTCCTTGTTGATGACGTTATACTCCTTTTGCGTTTTTGTCTCAACCAGTGTAATTTTAGTTTTAATGGGGACATATATCATCAGGTCAGCGGATGCCCTATGGGGAGTCCAGTTTCCGTAACCGTCTCGAATCTCGTCATGGAATACGTTGAGGAAAAGGTAATGTCTGGCATTGATTTCCCCGTGAAGTTCTACCGTCGCTATGTCGATGACACTTTTGTAATAGTTAACAGAGAGAACGTAACCGATTTTCACCGCAATTCGAATAGTGTCCACCCCTCAATTCAGTTCACCTGCGAACATAAAACCGATAGTACCTTGCCGTTTTTATATGTACGTGTCCATAGAACTAGTGAATCTTTCTTTAAGATGGAGACATCCGTATATGATAAACCATGTGACAGACAAAACTTTCTCGACTACCACTCTCATCACCCTACTCAACACAAAAGCTCAGTTGTAAGATCGTTGCCTTCATCGTTCAGAAACAGTCCCATCTAACTGAACACTTAGCGATCAAGAACTTAGCCATGTGCGGGAGGCTTTGAAGAAACGTAACTACCCCGACCGGTTTATCAATCGCGTTAAGAAACAAATGTCCCGTCGGCGCCCGGATCGAGCCGAACGAACACGTGACGTCGTGTGCATCCCGTACGTTAAGGGGGTTTCGGAGGCATTGGGACGCGCCCTTAGGCCGTTGGGGGTACGAACTGTATACAAACCCTACAGAACAATTGCCAATGTTAACTCCAAGCCAAAAGACCCGAACCCGCCAGAGGCAGAAAGGGACGTGATCTACCAGGTGCAGTGCAAGGAATGTGACGCTTCCTACATTGGAGAGACGGAACGAAAAAGAAAAACAAGACTAAAAGAACACGCACAGGATGTCGCCAATTCCACGAACGCCACCCGCTTCAAGTCCGAACTCGTCGACCATGCATGGACGTCGGGACACCAATTTGACTTTGACAAGGCGAGGGATAAAAGGTGGGGACCGAGGAAGCTGCTGGAATCTTGGTTCATCCAGAACGACAAACGCGGAAGTGATTCATCGCTGGTAAACAAGAACCGTGGCCCCCTGCCGGACGTGTACACAAACTTTATGCCTAAATAGCCGAACTTTTTTGTGCGACTCTCGCTCTGCGCTCTACTGAAGATGCCTCCCGCATGGGAGGCGAAACGTTTAATTAAATTGTTATTTTTGTGGTGTCAAGCCGTTTTTGTTATTACATTTATCATGTCTTCGCCCGGCTTCTGGAGTATTTTTGCGCTCCTAATTTCACCGGTACGACAGCCATGGGAGGCCACTGCGAGCGAGTGGGGACAGAAATCAGACTTGGACGTAGTTCAACTACTCTACTCAAACTACATCAGTTTAACTACTTTTTCGAGTAACTTGGTAACTTTCAATCACAACTTGATTTGGGTAATTAGTAGTTTAATTTAACTACTTTTTTCAGGTAACTTCTACTCAAATTACTAACTACTTTCGAAATTATATAATGCTAATTTTGCCCATCACGAAAGTTTGAGCGCAGAAATGAATAAGACGCCGGCAGATGAAGTGGCATTCTCGAACAAGGGGCCCCCTTGTTCGGGAAGGCGTCCTTGGGCCAAGGTGGCGACGAGCAGCCAAAACATAACACCGGCACGCACGAACGCAGGAAGAGTTGCTTGCTGAACAAGCCTTGGTCGGGTATTGACCTAATCCGGTAATGCACGCAAGCGCTGCGTTTCCAGCTGCAACCGTGAAAGACGGGGACACTCTGAGAGTAGTTGTTTTCGTGCTGTCTGTCTTTAGTGAGTTCTGACTCAAGCGGTAGGTTCCACGGGAGGCGCCACTGGAATGACCTCGCAGCTGGGCGCCTTGTCGTCAGCGCATACGCCTTTGCAAAGCCGGACTCTCCCGCGCACAAACCCTGGTACGGATAATCCGTTCATGGGAGCACGTTCCCGCTTACAGCTCCAACTGTATACGAGCGACGATGCTTGTTCACGTAATCCTTCGCGTCCTTCCGACCATCCATGCCTGGGAGACCTCCTCTTTGTTAACAATGATTCAGGCGAGTCAGAATGTTGTAGTCGCCGGCGAGGATTGCGAGTTACCCTTGGGAGATCCTTTTGTTGGACCCAATTTTTTTTTCAGTAGCGTAGCACTTGCACTACGACGTGACGCGCAGTCGTCCGGATGATCTCATCGTCGTGGCGCGAGACTTGAACCGTTGACGGTCTGGTGCACTCGCCCAGCGTACTCTCAGAACGACGTCGGAATGAAGAGGGGCCAGTCATAACAATCTCAACTTGACGAAGAAAAAAAAAGGAGGAAAGTTTGTTATTAAAGACCCTCTACCCGAGGCAAACCTCACAAGTTTCGTCATGGACTCCTAAGATGCCGACACTCGCTTACCCGACCCCGCACGGCCTGTTTCACAAATTCAACGCTGCCGTTCCATCCAGCCCGTCGGCGGAACGTCTATTTAGCTGGGCTGGGGACGTCTTGAGAAGGAAAAGGGGAAAACTCTCCTATCAAGAACTTTGAAAGTCAATTGCTTCTGCGAGCGAGTAAACTATTTTGGCGAAAACGCAAGCCATAAATAGACTGCATTTATTTTAGGCTCGCAGGGTTTTTCATTGATCAAAACTGCTGTTCATTTTGCTACCACAAATATATAAAAAGGTAACTTCGAAAGTAACCTCAAAGTAACTCGCTACGTTTTACAATAGTTAGTAGGTTACTCAATTACTATTACGAATGCGTAATTTCTACTCTACTCCAATTACTTTTGGCGCCGATACTCACTAACTTAACTTAACTACCTTTTTTGAGTAATTTGTACATGTCTGACAGAAATAATGAGGCTTATCGCATGGCGACAAGCCCGAAAAACATAACCACCCCGTCCATTTCGCTCTCAAGAAAGGAGATTATCTTTCTGAGGCCCTCAATGGAAGCCGAACGCTGACAGACTAGGCAAGGCGACAAGGTCACCGGCTGAAGCGGCCTTTCCTTTTATGCGTTGTTGATTCCCCTTCGACCTCGCCTTTTGCAAATCCTCCCCACCTGCTTTTGTGTCTTCGTGTGGCTGTCAGCGAGCGCGACAGCCGCTTTAAGCAAATCAAAAGGGTGAAGCGAAACGCGTGACCCAGCGTGACCTCTCTACGTAAGACGCGTAGGACAAAAACGTTTGGACGAAAATTTTTCACGTGACTTTCTCTGTCACGTTGATGGGATCTCTGGGGCTGTCGTTTTCGCCGTTTGCCTAGTTATAGAAATAAGCGGGCCACGTAGGTCCGGTTTTCGAACTGCTCCTCAGTGTTCTGTTTCTTTCGTGCGCTGAAGACGCGACTGTGTTTTTTCGTCGTAAACGGTCGGAATACGTCCATGCCAATTTTTCGGTAACAGCCATTTTTTGCACCGGAGTTCGTGGAATACTTGTGATGTGTTTGTTGGACACGCTTCGACAAAAACTGCTCTTCGCCGACGACGAGACGTCAGTCCTCGAATCCTCGAATGTGTTTGTGGGGTGCCTGAGTTGGATTATGCATCTATCAAGGATTACATGATATCGCTCTTTTATTAGTAAGTGCACTGCAAGCATGATTCTGATATTCGTCCTGCTTTCCTCTCAATCTCCGCGGTTTTTGTGTGATGAGTTTTGCTTGGCATGAGGACAGTGTTAATTGTATTTTATAATTTGCTTTTCGTTTTACAGAGAAGTGTGACCTTTGTAAATATGTTGAGAATACACTGTGTGCAATGATAGTTGTTTAATAAACTTCTGGGAGCGATCGAAAAAAATTTGTTTGTCCGTATAAATGATTGGATATGCAAAAAATGACATGCAACGTACATATACTTGCACGACGTTCGGCCAATACGAAGCAGACGCATCGTAGAGTTTTCGCACAATATTGCGCGAACGCTAGGTCGGGGCGAAACAGCTGTACGGCAACACCCGCCGGGTATCAAACGGTGGTACAAAACTGGACAGTTGAGCGATATTGGAACCGACTTTCGGCCGGCACTGGCACGATACTGCAAAGTATTGCCGTGCTGCTTGGGAACGGAGGTGATGACATCTTACCATCGTGTTTCCAACGCTTGTTTAATTTATTTCTCTTCTGGGACGCGTGAAAGAGCACTTCTGTGACACACCAGAGATATTCGAAACTTGGGATGGCCTCTCGGCTTTCTTTGCCAGGCACTTATTTGGCACTTCAGTGGGTAGCCAGAGAAAAGCCAAACTTCGGCATGCCCCGAATCGACAAATTAAGATTTACTGCGGCAGTTATGGCTCAAGTCTGGCACTTACTTTGGCGCTCCTCTGGCGGACCAGAGAAACGCCAAACCTTGGCACGTCTCAAATACCGAAATTAGGCGTTGCTCTGGCAGCTATGGCTGAAGTATGGCACCAACTTTGGCGCTCCTCTGGCGGACCCGAGAAAAGCCAAACCTTGGCACGTCCCAAATACCGAAATTAGGCGTTACTCTGGCAGCTATGGCTGAAGTATGGCACCAACTTTGGCGCTCCTCTGGCGGACCCGAGAAAAGCCAAACCTTGGCACGTCCCAAATACCGAAATTAGGCGTTACTCTGGCAGCTATGGCTGAAGTATGGCACCAACTTTGGCGCTCCTCTGGCGGACCCGAGAAAAGCCAAACCTTGGCACGTCCCAAATACCGAAATTAGGCGTTGCTCTGGCAGCTATGGCTGAAGTATGGCACCAACTTTGGCGCTCCTCTGGCGGACCCGAGAAAAGCCAAACCTTGGCACGTCCCAAATACCGAAATTAGGCGTTACTCTGGCAGCTATGGCTGAAGTATGGCACCAACTTTGGCGCTCCTCTGGCGGACCCAAGAAAAGCCAAACTTTGGCACGTCCCAAATACCGAAATTAGGCGTTACCCTGGCAGCTATGGCTGAAGTATGGCACCAACTTTGGCGCTCCTCTGGCGGACCAGAGAAACGCCAAATCTTGGCACGTCCCAAATACCAAAGTTAGGCGTTGCTCTGGCAGTTATGGCTCAAGTCTGGCACCAACTTTGGCGCTCCTCTGGCGGACCCGAGAAAAGCCAAACTTTGGCACGTCCCAAATACCGAAATTAGGCGTTACTCTGGCAGCTATGGCTGAAGTATGGCACCAACTTTGGCGCTCCTCTGGCGGACCAGAGAAACGCCAAACCTTGGCTCGTCCCAAATACCGAAATTAGGCGTTACTCTGGCAGTTATGGCTGAAGTATGGCACCAACTTTGGCGCTCCTCTGGCGGACCAGAGAAACGCCAAACCTTGGCATGCCTCGCATTCCCAGATTAGGATTTACTATGGCAGTTATGGCTCAAGTATGGCACCAACTTTGGCACTCCTCTGGCGTACCAGAGAAGAGCCAAACTTTGGCATGCCCTAGGATCGCCCAACTTAGGCTATAGTTAGGCACCGTACTTTGGCACTGATGAGTGCCATGGTGCAAAAACCTAACTGCGCCAAAGTTGGGCCCTTATGTTTGCCAGACCTTTGCCCAAGTTGGGCATTCCTCTGGCGTGCTACCTGGGGCGTAGTGTCGGTGTTGTGTTTGTGTATGTGTCGCTGCTGTGTCCTACGTGGTGCTCGTGTTGTCTGTGATGTATGTAGAGTAGCAGTCTACTCGTGATAGTTCCCAGCGTATTAACCGACTCCTGCTTTTTTTTTCATTGGTTGCTAGAAATCGCACTAGGTGGCGCAAGTTACCGCCCGATTACAAGAGTTTGCTTGAGCTATTTATCCATGCAAGTTCAATATTCGTTTTTTTGTTTTTGTTTTTGTCTAGCGGTTTTGTCGTAGCTGCCGACGCCACCGACCGCCGACGATGCACGTAGGTACTTTTGCACGTAGCTACGTCCGCCGCTCGGAGACTGTTTACTGTGCATAAAAGACATCGAACGAGAACGAACGCGTCCTGTATGCTTTCAGTTCGGCTGAAAGGCGCGGCTGGCTGGGCTCGTCCCTCGCCTGTTCTAGGCTGCTGGCCGCCATGTTTCATAAGGAACACGTTGAACCGTGCTTCTCGGAAGGCAAACACGGTGTAGCGTGTTAACTTTACACAGCACCTCATGTGTAGACGAAAAACACAGATGGCTCCGTGTAAAACGAACACGTTTCGACGTGTCCGCTATGGGACAACGGTTTACACGTCTGGGCGTGTTATTTTTGCTAACAGTGTAGCTGCAGTTTAAAGGGGAGATGCAACAATTTTTGTACTTTAAGTAGATACCGCTTAGAATTGTCCCCCGACAGTCACAACCTACAAAGCTCTCGTGGTATTTTCTTTCTCCACATAATAGCAGTCGCAGAAAAAAATACGCAAAAAAAAAAATTCGCACTTCTGTGCAAATCCACAGTATACAAAGCGATAGCGGCGATGTCACGGCGAAACCGTTGGGTATCAGCGTCGCGTTCATGCAACGTAGGGTGTACGAACAAAAGCTTTTTGGAACAAAATAGACAACTGACCTTCTAGTTTCGAAGGATTGTGTTTCTTTTCTGCTCCAGAGCGTGTAAAAGCGCTTCTTTCTGCACGAGCTTTTGGCATTCACAGTGCTACAACGACATTTCGTTATAGGCAATTCGTCTTCCAGAGGACGCTTGCAATGGGCATCGCGTACTACAAAAACCCCATATATTAAACGGGTTGCTAACTGTGTGGCCTAGCTGGGGCTCAGTAACGTCTGTGTTTCGCACGCAGCTGGCCCATGCGAGCAGCTGGCGATCTTTTTCGATGATTTCGCAACGTCGACGACGGGCGCCTTGAAGGGCAACTCCGCTCCTTTTCCAGTAGTGCAAAACTATACAGTTCTCTTTGTTATCATCTACAAAAACCCCATGGCAAATATTACGACGGAATTCCGCCTAGAAGTTCATTAAAATCGCTGTCAAAGTTTGACAAGCACGAATCCGCTGGTTTTGGATGAGACGTGCGGGCCAGACAACACTGCCGGGCTGCATTTCCGCTTCCTCCAAATTCCTTCTCCCGGCACGTCCGCGACGTCATCAAGCATGTACAGCTTCTTTTTTTTTTTTTTCAATTTTGTTTCCTTTCTCGGGGAGAGCACGGGTGGCGCTAGCGCCGTGAAAGACATGAGTGACGCGCTCGGCCGGCCCGGCGCTCGACGATTGATTCTACTGATAAGCCGATCGCCTCGTTGAGCGCGGCTTGTGTTACATCGCATACTTATGAACACCAAGTAAAAGGAGGAGAGGGAAGCTGCTTTTGTAAGAATTTTGAGTGACAGGTTAATCTTCTATAATCTTCTGGGAGGAGAATAGCGACGCCTGTGCTAATCCAGGAGGCACAAAGGAGGATCCTGATAAGAGAAGAGCTCCTTCTTCCCCTTGTATATCACGTGGGTGTACATGCTTAGTGATGCCGAATATACAATGTTGTCCGGCTTTGCCGCGGTTTCGGTTTCAGTTTGTGATCATGGCTAGACTAAAATTACACGAAAAATATTTTATTTTTCGCGAAACAAAAGATTGGGGATTGTTTTTGAGTGCTTCAAAAAGCAAAATCGGCCACTATCTCAAAATTTTTGAAATTAAGTGGAGTTGCCCTTTAAGGCCCTGTCACACTGAGGCAACAGCTGGACAACTCTATCCGGCAAAACGGGAAAGTCGTGTTGCTGGCGACCCTGTCACATCGCGGCAACAACAACAGTCGGGCAACATGTTGCTACCGCCCGGCCACCGTGTTGCCAGATTTGTTGTCCGACAACCCTGCCACACCGCGCTGACGCGAGGACAACACGGGGAACACTCCGCCATCTTGATTGTTTACCTACGTTCGTGTGCGACGCGGAATCGCTGGAAATATGACTCTACAAAGTGCAAGTGCGTTCGAAGTTCCAGGAATTACCACGGTACGACATCAACCAGTGACTGCGATTAGAAAACTTGACACGGAGATTATTTTCCGCTCTTTTTTTTATCGAAATGTTCTTCATTCGCTGACAAAGCAGATAGCCCTAATTGAGGAAAGTGACATCGCTGATGTGTTTTCGGGGTTTACGCCAGCATATGAAGTGTTTCTGTCCGGTTCTTTGCCTACTGGAAAATTGAGGTAGGACCGGCAGTACCCCAAAGCGTCTTTTGTAGTGTGGTGTTGAGCTGAACTGACAGTGCTTCAAAACTGCGACACCGACATATTCGGCCTTCATAACAATCGGTGGAATAAATATTTTTCAACGCTGTCTACTTGCCTACCGCCTGCAATATGATCGCTTCATTCCCCCAAAATGTCGTGGGTATTTTGAAAACAAATCAGGCCTCTGGTAGCGGCTGTTTCAGAGTTCCAAGCATCAACAATCATGATCAGAATGGTCGTTTTAATGCTTAGGTTTTTTAATCTTTGGTTTTCTTGATTCTTTTTATCATACTTCATCAGCGGGTGAGTAAGCATGTCAGTTTATTTTACTATCACTAATGTGAGCTGGTCTCTCGGCAATACTAATTTCAAAACTAGTCTGAACGTTTAGCTGTGACCATTTCGAAAATCGCTTTCCGTAACTACGCAGCAAAAACATTACTCGAAAATATTTTAGCTGCACGCCAGCCGTAATTATTGTTAAATAACATTTTCCAAGCCTTTATTTAACTAAGACGTTATTGATAGGGGACTATCTCTGCCATCGAAGCTATCTATCTTGTCGTGTTGCCGGCCTAAAATTCCCTCAGCCAGCGATGAGGGCAACACACGTTGTCCGACAGAAGTTGCTGCTGTTTTTGTTGCCGAAAGCTGTCATACCGAGGCAACATTTTAGTCGTCGTCCATGTTGTCGTGCTGTTGCCGCAATATGACAGGTTTGTCGGACAACATGGGGAGCCAGCAACAAGTTGCCCGTCTGTTGGACAACGTGTTGTGTTGCTGTTTCCGTCGTGTTGCTTCAGTGTGACAGGGCCTTTACAACGCCAACTAGAACATTAACGACTAGAACATCAACACAACAGCGCTCACCCTCTCAACTCGCAGCCACCAGCGGCCACGTGATCTGGAGCCGATTAACTTCCGCTAATGTTTAAAGAAGGGCGATCGAAAAGTTTCTCAGCGTGGCAGAAGATTCTGCCTCCTCTCATTTTTTCCTCCCCTTTCCTGCTCCTTTTTTCCACCTTGCTTTTCGCGTCCTTCTCGCACGAGTGCTAATGCGCTTACCGGCACCCGGACACAATCTTTGGAACTTTTCAAGGTTCTCTGCTTCATTCCCAAACAACAGGGATTAGTCTGGCACGCTGGATATGAGCTCGGAAGGGGGCGGGCTATAGACCAACACGCGGCCCTGACGTCACGCAGCTGCGGTGGCGCTGTAGACGGCACTGCGCATGCGCAGACGCTTCACTTCACGCGAATTCGGTTTCTGCGCACGTGCAGTGCCCACACCTGGTCTGGGCAAACGCGGACGTGTTTGTAAACAGTGTGTCGGTCTATAGACTGGCTCGCTTTTCTTTTTCTTCTTTTTTGTACGTTTTTTCTGCAGCTCTAAAATACACTCAAATACTTCCGCATGTGAACACAACGTTACAACACCGCATATTTATCTCGAGTGAACGGAACTTGAACATCACAGCAGTGGGCAAAAAAATAGGTGGGTATTTTTCTGAACTTTGAGCTCTACTCAGAGAGCTAAAAATTGGTCGTTCTAACAACGGCACACTGAAGAGTGATTGTATCGATATTTTGTTTTCTTGTTCGGAGTAATAATCATTAGTAAATACAACTCGAAAATATTGCAGTAAGAGGGCGAACTACATAAAATTAGTTGAATTTCGACAATATAATCACATATCGAAATGACCACGGCCTTGCCATTTCTTTCGCGTAATATATATGTTCGTACTACAGGTTTTTTCTAGAGTAACGGCCGCCTCCTCGCAGACTAAGAAGAGTAAAAAGTTAACTTCCATGAAATGTGAATTCGTTTATGGTATATGTCATGTGTATTCAGCCTTTGAAATAAATATCTTCGTGGTCAACAAATGTAACTGAAAACTCGACAGGCGACAGAGATATTGCGTACCAGCAAAGAGAGCGGGAAAGACTGTTATTGAATCGCGAAATCACAATTTTCTTCGGGAGAAATAGTCCAACTAGCAATAATAGCATTTGTAGAAGTAAATGAACTGCGCAAAGGACGAGGACAGAGGTAGAAACGAGTACGACACACGGAACGCAGACTTCCAGCTGCTTATTTGGCGCAGACACACCAGTATATATAACAGCAGCAATCAGTTTGCAGCGAAATAGGGCTTAAACATGACCATCCAAAAAAGAAAATTCCTTGTGTGATAGCGAAAGAGATTGCATGCTTATGCAGTCGTGACCTTTCTTTTTAATGAAGTAGGCTTCTAGGAGTTTTCTCTCCGTTGCCTCATTTGGTCTTGCGAGAACACGTGTCCTTTGCAAATCAGGATGACAACTGCATTTCAAACAATGAACTGGCAGATTTCCGCCTGTGTTGTTTTTTATCGACAGAAAGTGTTCACGTGCCCTCAGGTTGAAACAATGTCCAGTCTCACCCATGTATACTCGCCCGCAAGAAAGCGGAATTTCATAGATAACACCGGATGCGCATTCCGTGTAGCGCGTGCTGTGCTCCTTTTTGCATTTGTTGTTGGTCATTCTTGGATTCATCACCAAGGAAGCTGCAGAAGTTTTTAGGTTGTTCTGAGAACATTCTTAGAACCTTCTTAGGATATATTAATGTTGATTGAATGCCCTGGTTATGTTCTATCCCTACTGAAAAAAACCATTTGAAATTCAAACGGGTGGCAAACTGGTAAATCAAACGGGTGCAAACTTGTCGACCCGTTTGGATCAAACGTGATTATGGGATACGGGTAGCCGTTTGAAACGGTACCCGCTCGAAACGGTACCCATTTGATACAGGTGCCCGTTCGACCTTGCACGTGACCACACGTTTGAACGTGCCATTAGAATCGGGAAATTATGCGCTAGCCCTAAACGGGGATCGTCTGGTAGGTTGGTTATCTTAAACTTATTTAAGACATTCCGAAACTCATAAACCTATTTATAACATGGAGGAAACACGTAGAACAAATGTGCTCACGTAGGTGCTTGCAAATAAAGAGGAAAACTGACACAAAAGATTGTTTTTAATTCTCCTCAAAGTTTATTACGTCTTCTGTAGACAAGTACAAACGTGCAAGCGATCTGTGAAATGTGAGAGGCACTCTAAGCTTTTATACAACTGAGAAGATAGCAAACCAAACAAGAACCGAGGTAAATCTAGACTATGAAGGTAGACTTTCGGGAAATTATTCGCCCGGCTGCCGCAAGAATAGTGGCTACATAATTATATAGATTATCTGGAAGAGTACGAGTAGAAGTACGGTCAATCGTTGCCAAGAAGTAGGTTGCAGTGCACTTACCATAAAAATAGCGGACTTGAAAGATGTAATCCGTGATAGTTGTCGACACGGTCAAAGCAGGACAACCACACAAACACAAATGAGAGGGAACGGCTTCTTGGAAGTTTCAACACGATGTGGCGCACAAGCTGTCAGTTGCCGAACCCAACCAAACCGCAAGAATCCCTGACTTCGAAGAATCGCTTGTTGCCGATATAGACGTAGGACTTTTCGAACACTGATAGCTTTGGTGCACATCCAATACGTTGTGGAGAGACATCCTAATAAGACCGCAGGGTTAAGCGCGATCCAAACCAACGCTTCTTTTTTGCGTCTGTAGGTCGTGCGGCTGCGGATGTGACGCATTTCGTGGCGTTTTTGCTGTTTCCGGGCGCGCTTTCTGAGTCAGAACCGTGCGCTTTGGTTTGGAGGGGCGAAACTTCGGCACGAGCGCACAAGCAAAGTGCAACTGCGACAGACTGGCCGGCCAGACGGCGAGAGAAAGAGAGAGAGAGAGAGATCGCGTTGTCATGTTGGAAGAGAATAAAAGGGGGGGGAGGAGAGGGCAGCCAGACGGCGAGAAACGCGGAGCCGGAACTAGCTTGCCCTCCCCCGATTGGCCGGGACACAGGAGCGCCCTACTACGTCACCGCGCGTTTTTGTGCGCGTTGAGAAGTTGAAATTATCCAACTTTCTTGTGCGCGCCCGGAAGGAGCGAAAAGGCGGCGCGACGTCACGAAAATACGTCACATCCGCAGCCGCACGACCTACAGGCGCAAAAAGAAGCGTTGGTTTGGATAGCGCTTTAAGCGCGATCCAAACCAACGCTTCTTTTTGCGCCTGTAGGTCGTGCGGCTGCGGATGTGACGTATTTCGTGGCGTTTTTGCTGTTTCCGGGCGCGCTTTCTGAGTCAGAACCGTGCGCTTTGGTTTGGACGGGCGAAACTTCGGCACGAGCGCACAAGCAAAGTGCAACTGCGACAGACTGGCCGGCCAGACGGCGAGAGAAAGAGAGAGAGAGAGGTCGCGTTATGTTGGAAGAGAATAAAAAGGGGGGGGGGGGAGAGGAGGAAACGCGGAGCCGGAACTAGCATGCCCTCCACCGATTGGCCGGGACACAGGAGCGCCCTACTACGTCACCGCGCGTTTTTGTGCGCGTTGAGAAAGAAGTTGAAATCAACCAACTTTCTTGTGCGCGCCCGGAAGGAGCGAAGAAGCGGCGCGACGTCACGAAAATACGTCACATCCGCAGCCGCACGACCTACAGCCGCAAAAAGAAGCGTTGGTTTGGATCGCGCTTTAGGGGACAGATCGAAGCAGGTGGACGCGCTAAGTTCGAGCTGGAACTGACAACAAGCAGACAAAGAAAAAAGCGGCTGCTAGGCGCACCCTTCCGGATCTCGATGCTTATCAGCGTGTAGCTCGCGCGCGGGTGCGGGTCACGTGACGGGTGACAAGAGAGGAGGGAGGGGGCGAGGACCACAGGGACAGCCCCTCTCCCTCTCCCCAGGCATTCCAGAAAGATGTGTTTTTGTAATCTCGAAAAAAAAAGGCGCGCGCGCATTTTAGCACGTTTGAACCTTGGAAATGGCGGCGGGGCGGCCAGAAGCTCGGCTTCCGCCCGAGCGAAGAAAGTACTCAGCGCGAGCTCGTAGTTTGACTGCTGCAACGGCGTGCGTGCTCTCGCAATGCTCGATGTTCTTGCAGCCGCGTGTACGCGTGCTACCTTCGCTGCATCTTGAATTAAAGTGAAACGGAGTCTAGACGTACATTTTTTCACGCGGTCGCGTGTTCTGCGAGAGAGATTCGAGCTGAATAAGTAAATTGAGGCAACGAGGATGGACAAGGTTTTAAAGTTCTGTCAAAAATAACGGCTTACCAGCGTCGCACGTTTACGCAAAACAACAACAAAAAAAAAGATGTTAGCTTTAGTTGCAGTATAAGCGAACATCAGCGCAATTGAAATACAAATATAATTACTTGCATTACGCGGACGATCTGAAATCGATGAACCGGCGCTCCCAGCCTTCCGGAAACATTGGCTGCCACGGCTGAAACGCTACGCGTGCCCACGCCGCCGATCTGTACGTTCAGTATCAAACGGGCTCCGGAGAGCCCTTTGATTAAACCGGTGCAGTTTGCAACATGGTCACCGGTTTGAGCAAACCTGCGACAACTTTGCCCAAACGAGTCACCCATTTGCCCGAGCGAGCGACCCATTTGCCCAGACGAGCGACTCGTTTGCCGAAGGAGTGACCTGTTTGTCCAAATAGGTGACCGTTATGGCTCATACGGGGGACCCCTTTGAGCCATACGGGCGACCCCTTTGACAAACTGGTGACCGGTATGGTTAAACTGTTACCGGTATGAACCCGTTTATTTTCATATAGGCGCCAAATGTTTTTTTTTTCTTCAGTAGGGATGTCGTTCTCAGAACGTTCTAAGAATGTCCCCTAAAAAACATTCCCCAAATGTAGCGATAAGTGCCTGTGCCACATTCTGACAACGTTGATAGAATATCCTAGTGTAAATTTTCAACATTCCAAGATTGTTGCCTTTGTTCTTTTGAACATTTCCGGAATGTTCTAAGAACGTTCTCGTGCTACGTAAGTTGCTGACTCTGCAAAAAAATAAAAGAAGCTATTTTGACTTTTTTTATGAAACCTCGCGTGTTGATGAAACGATTTGTCGATGAAACGTCGTTCGACGAACCAATGGTGCCGCCAATGAGGGGCGACTACACCGTTAGAGCTTCGGGAAAAAAATTCTGCCAACTGCCGGGAGACTGGACACTACCCAAGAGTTACATCGGTTATTGTCTGCTTTGCCATCTTCTCAGTTGTATAACAGCTGAGTTGTACCTCTTCACATATTTCAAATTCCCTAGTTTGTACTTGTCTACAGAATAAACTGTGTGTAATAAATTTCTAGGAGATTTCAAAACAATCCCTTGTGTCTGTTTGCCTTCCTTTTTGCAAATAGCTTCCCAGGCAGCACAGGGGTTGGGCGAATATTGGAAGAGCATTGGCAAAAAAAGGTCCAATGATGGTCCACTTTAGCCAATCTGCTTCCAATATTGGCTGTATTTTTATATGGAATCTTCAGTGATTGCCCAGCTTCTCAAATGACCAACCAATATTGGAAGCACAATGGCATAAAATGGGCAATCTTGGACTGTCATTTCCATTGGCTTGCGAATATTGAAAGAACACTGGTATAAAATGGGCCATCTTGGCCTGTAAGTTCCATTGGGTTGCGAATATTGGATGAACACTGACATAAAATGGTCAATATTGGCCTGTCAGTTCCATTGGCTTGCGAATATTGAATGAACACTGGTATAAAATGGGCCATCTTGGCCTGCAAGTTCCATTGGCTTGCGAATATTGGATGATACTGGCGTAAACCGGACAATGTTGGCCTGTCAGTTCCATTGGCTTGCAAGTATTGTATGAACACTGGTATAAAATGGGCAATCTTGGCCTGTCCGTTCCATTGGCTTGCGAATATTGGACAAATAGTTGCGTAAACCGGACAATGTCGGCCTTTGAGTACCGTTGGCTTGCTAACATTGGATGAATACTGGAATAAAATGGTCAACGTTGGTCTGTCCGTGCCGTTGGCATTCCAATATTTGATGGGGACTGGCATAAAATGGACACTGTTGGCTTGGCAATGTTGGATAAACACAAGCTTATAATGGTTACTGTTGTCCTGTTTGTACCATTGGCTCATTGTCATTTCAAGAACACAGCGGCATAGAATGGTCGGTGTGTGTTACTCTGACAATACCATTGGCTTAATAGTGGAAGCATGTTTGAATACGCTGGTTTAGGCGCGTTCGTTTCACCTCAACAAGTTGAAATTGCTCTAGCGCTTGTCAATTTTATGTTATTTCTTCAAAACGCGATTCAGGTGCTTTTCTGGAAAGTAAACAAGACAATAACAAGGTACAGAACCTAATAGCGAAGATTTGCTCCTTCACTGTGCATATTAAGCAGTCGCCAGCGATGTGGGCTCATCAGGACCGCCAACTGGAAAAAAAGAAAGAAAAACGATGTCCGGGTTATAGTCACCGTAATAGATTATCATGTTGACTCTATGATCTTGACAGCCACAATAAGAGCCCGAATGCCTCCTACACGGCGCCAAGGCACTGATAGCAGACGACAATGTTTGTCTTGATTTAGAGTCTAGCCGGATTGTCTAGCCGGATGTTGGTCTTGATTTAGAGCCTTTTTTTCCGCATTTGATTTATCATTGTCTCTTCTTAATTTTGACATTAAGCTCCGAGCTGATTTCGGAGTTTCGTGTCTATCCGTCCCGTTTCGTCCTCTTGCTGTAGGGTTATCGTGTCTAAGCAATCTCTACTACCTTGGTTTTTGGAAACCCGAATAGCAAATAACAGCAGAAACAAACGAAAGAATTCGAGAGAGAGAAGTATGCGCGGAAGGGGTCGCGTCGACGGCCTCGGAACGGCTTCCCCTCCCATTTTCCCCACGCCGTCACTAATCTCTTCTTTGTGAGTGAAGAGGACTCGGCGACCTTGAGGGAGGAGGACACTGCGCATTCCTAAGCTGACAGTGCCCGGGAAGCTACGCGCCGGCCGGACCAGTCATCACCTGCACCGCTCTCTGCGCGTGGTTACGGGAAAGAGCGTGATCACGTGATTAAAAAAAATGAAAGCCGCTTACAACTCCCTGTAACGCCGAATTAGAGCGCAGCTCTTGAGGAGGAGGAGGGAAGGGCACGGGGGGAGGGTAAACTAACCAGGGGGGGGTCACGTGACCTTGCGGGTCACGTGACCCCCAATGCCGATGATGTCATCACTGACGTCACTGATGACGTCATCCGTGACGATGACGATGCGGGTACCGATGACATCATTAGTGACGTCACTGATGGCTTCACCAGTGATGATGACGATGACGATGCGAATGTCGGTGACGTCATCAGTGACGTCGCTGATGACGTCATCAGTGATGATGACGATGACGATGCGGATGCCGGTGACGACATCAGTGACGTCACTAATGACGTCATCAGTGATGATGACGATGACGATGCGGGTGCCGGTGACGTCGTCAGTGATGATGACGATGACGATGTGGATGCCAGTGACGTCATCAGTGATGATGACGATGACAATGTGGATGCCGGTGACGTCATCAGTGATGATGACGATGACGATGTGGATGCCGGTGACATCAGTGATGATGACGATGACGATGGGGATGCCGGTGACGTCATCAGTGATGATGACGATGACGATGCGGATGCCGGTGACGTCATCAGTGATGATGACGATGACGATGTGGATGCCGGTGACGTCATCAGTGATGATGACGATGACGATGTGGATGCCGGTGACGTCATCAGTGATGATGACGATGACGATGTGGATGCTGGTGACGTCATCAGTGATGATGACGATGACGATGTGGATGCCGGTGACGTCATCGGGGGGTCACGCGACATCGGCGGGGGTCACGTGACCTCGGGGGGTCACGTGACCTCGAGGAGGGGGTCACGTGACCTTGAGGAGGGGGTCACGTGACCTCAGGGGAGTCACGTGACCTCGGGGGGGGGTCACGTGACCCCCCACGAGGTCACGTGACCCCGGTGGGGGGGCTCGCGCGGTGCATTATGGGACATTTCCCATGATGCACCGCGCGGTTACGCCGACGGCGACGCCGACGGCGACGCCGCTCAAGCCGGAAACGGGCCCCTAAGAGCTGCGCTCTAAAATAGACCTGCGAATAGTTCACCGAGCTTTTTAGCTTCCTCTGCACTCTCAGCTTAGGGGTGATGGAGTCCAGAACGCGAAACACACGCACACACGCACACCCACGCACACAGAATGTGGGATCGCGTGCATCAAGGCCACACGATAAGATAGCGACTGGAAGACGGTGGGGACGGTCTCCTCAATTTCCAACACGCGCATCCGCGAACTGTAAGTTGGCAGACGCGCTTCGCAATTTATGCATGCTTTTTTGTGTGTTTTTTTGTGGCAGAAATAGCTTTTTTTTCCAAGGCACAAGAACGGCAAGATAATCATGCGGATATCAGGACACCGTGGTGTCCGTTTCTAAGTTGTCTGAGGGCATTTGATTGCTTAGCAGACTGTTTTTTTTGAGCGAGGCGGCTCGGCATCTCCGCCATGGTTCTAGAGTTCCGATCACCAGCAGCGCATTTCGTCTTAGTGCCAAGTGCGATCTTCAACATGCGGATTGCCAGGACCATGGACATTCTTTCGACAGCGCCTGCACATCGGTGATCTTCCTTCGTTGTGGGCATACGTGTGACCACTAGCTTCGACGGACCGAAGACACGACGGACCGCTCTCTCTTCCATGTGAGTGAAAAGGAGAGGTCCTCCTGACCATGGGGATAGGTATTCTTGCTACGCAATGTACGTTTTGTCACTATCCGATGAGTTTGAATCGTGTCGACCTCTGTGCAAGGAATCTCCGACGAGTTCAGCGTGTAATTCACAGCGATCGGCCCGAAAGGCCCTGTACAGCACTATTTGTAAGTGCTTTTTATCCTAATAGACCGCGAGAGACGTTCTGATTGATTATTTCTGTGTTCGAAGTCATTTTTATTTTATTTTTCTTGTTAAAATGTGGCTGTCGTCTTGGCGGTAGATGTGTACTTTAGTAAAAAGTCCTCCCGGTTGGTTCAAGGCCGAATACCACAGAGCGTTGAGTAGTCCTCATTTGCCAAGGTTCGGCTTGTTGGGTGCGAGTGGAGTGTCGGTTATGTCACCGCGCTCTGCGAGTGTAATTGCCAGTAATTGTCTTTACACGATAAGCTATTTTATGTGTGTGATTTATTTTAAATTCTTGATTGATTCAAGCATCCAGTTCTGTTCAACTTTCAAGTTCTTACGTATAACGGGGTAATTATTGAACTCTTAATTTAGTAGTGCGTTTGACACTGGTGAGCTAAAGAGGGTGCCAGCGGTTGGATTTATAAATTGTAAATATTATGGAGGCAATATGTCTACATTTATAACTACATATTTCCGTGCCGCGAAAACCGTAAATCTTAAAAATATTTTTTGTTTCAAATCAACGTAGAAATATCGGTGTGAACTTAAATAGCGAGACTGTAATTCCTAAGGCCTCTTAAAGCTAAATGAAAGGTTAAGGGACTCCATGACATTACAAGAGTAGAGCTGAGCAATTTATGAAATAACCTTCGTACTATTTGATTAATTTTTTAAATCACTATAAATATCTTATTCTAGATCGATCGAGCTCTGAGTAAGGACAAGTCGGACGAACAAAACAATAGTAAACGCCTGGGCCGTCTTGCTAGAAACAGCGTCTCAGCTGAGACGGGGGAAAAGAAAGCACTGTCAAAACCAGCGTACGAGTTGAACGGGACTCAAACCTCGACTCAAGACGCTCGCACGTCCCAGCCTTTACAGTGCTTTCTTTCACCCAATCTCAGCTCAGACAATGATTCCAGCAAGCCGGCCCCGGTGTCTTTCCTGCGCATCTGTTTATTTTAGAAGGCAGTACTCAGTTTTTTACATACAAAATAACGAAAAATAATTCGCTCGAAAACAAAGTTTATAATATGGAAAAGTAAACATAAAAAAGTCGGTAGGCCTTTCGAGATTTTATACTTGAGGAGCAACTGAACCGATTAATCGAATAGTTAATTAAATGGCGATTAATAATGAAGCTATGTTTTATTTTGATATTCATTATTGACAAGCGTAAGAAAGAACTGAGAGCCTCTGAAACCCTTCACCTGAATGCAAACCCCCGCTTCTGTCTCTTTCAGAATCCTGTGGCCAGGCCCCTGCGGGGAACCCCTTTGCCCAGCCCTTTGCCCAGCCCTCTGCCCTGTCCACTACCGAGCCTGCAGCCGAGTCTGCCTAGGTTCCCCTGGTTGCACAATGTTTTCAATATTTTTATTCGGTTTAAATAAATTATGAACTGTCAAACGTTATGAACGATTTATTTGCAAGCTTTAATGATTTCTAAAGTATCCAAATACGGTAAAATGACTGCATTTAATAGATTTTAGTATCAGAAAAAAAACAGTGCTTGAGGAAAAAGGGCAAGATACTTGCTTGGTTCTCTGCACTGTTTTGTGACGCTGGTTAGACCACTGGCTGAAAAATGGCATTCTATGATAGCATAGACAATGGATGCAAAAAATAGCCAGTGAATAAAACTGGATGCCAATATTTAAGCCAATGTTGGAAAAGCCAGTGTATAGGGCGCTGGGTGCCAATGTTGGTTCAGCCAATGGTGAAACCTCTATGTCAATATTGGAAAAAAAGCGCAAACCACGTTGGTCCAACGTGGGCTAGAAAGTTGGCGAACCAGTGGTCCAATATTGGCACCAATGTTGGACCACCCATGGATCCGGTAGCCTTTTTGGAAAATGCCAACGTCAGACCAATATTGGAGCCATTTTTTTCCAACATTGAGCCAACGGGGGTCCAACAATGGTGTGCTGCCTGGGGTTATATTAAGTTCCGGGAGCAATTACATAATTTTTATTAAAATAACGAAAATACTAAAATTTTCAAAGTTTTTCAGTTTTTTTAATATAATTAAATTAAACAAAACTTTACAAACCCAACCACATTGTAAGTCAAAAGCCGTGTTAAATTAGGAAAAAAATATTGTTGGATGTTTTACTAAAAAACTGATTTTTCATGAGTTATTGAGTGATGCCTAGTTTCACGCTGTTTTTAAAAGTTAAACCGCGCTCACATGATGAAAACTTTTTTTTCGCCAAAACTATTTCAGGGCATGGCTACAAACATTGCGCCAAAAGGTCATGAATTTTTTTTTTTTTTTGTATTAGAAATAGGGAGGGATCGAGCGAAACGTCTGGGAGGTTTGACATGGAATGACCCATACCTGTTTTGACATCACCTGCCTTGTTCCGCTTGCATTAATGGTCAATTGAGTGGAATGCCGCACTTTCCACAAGCCGTCTTTCTACAACATACCTATATAAAGGATTCGGATGACGCTCAGCAAGTTCATAATTGATATCGTTTGCTTATTTTAGGTAATGAACAAATTAAATACAGGTACAAGTTAAATATTTAAGTTATAGTGACCACAAGTCACCTGTAATAGACCTTATTGTTCCGGCAGACGGCTACGTTTAAAAATAAATTAGGGAGAAATAAAATGAACACCCTATTACAGTGACATAGATTTTTTGAAAACGTTTTCCTTGAGCAGGCGAATTTCCTTCCATTTCAGCCTAGTCGCAAAATAGTCATTGTTATGCATGTTTTCTTCAGTTCGTGTAGTGGACATTTCTAATGTGGGTGCTTCAAAACACTGAGTTTTTTAATTCCTATTCTTACATTAAAAAAACTGGTGTTCGCGGATGATAGTTGCAGTGTTCATGCCTTTGAAGCAAGCTGCAAAGAGCATTGAAATCTACCGTAAATAATAAAGTTTTGTCAACAAACCAAAACTTCACGTAAATGTGTTCTTTTTTTTTTGTTCTTTTTGCAAACATTACCTTGGTTATGGGTATCATAATCCCAGGCAGCAGACCAATGTTGTACCTACATTGGGCCAACAATCGCAGACATTGGCTCCAGAGGTTGGTCCAACAAAGGCATTCTGGCCAAGCGCAACTTCTTCCAATATTGGCTCAGCCATTATTGGCACCAACGTTTGGCCATCGTTCAACCTATGTTCCAGCCATCATTGGCACCATTGTTGGGCCGTCGTTAAACCAATATTTCAGCCATCATTGGCATCCACACTATGTCATTGGCTATGCCAATTTTGGCTTTCACACTAATTCAATGGCCATGCCATCATTGGCATACAAGCTCATTCATTGAATAGGCCGTTATTGGCAGTCGAACTAATTCATTGGCATATCCCAATGTTAATGCCACATCTTTAATGATGGCTATGCAATGATGGCAATGCGTTTAAATACTGGTTATTACAACATTGGGGGTTAGTAACCCCTGGCCTGTTTTGTATTAGTAGCCCACTGCAAAAAAGCATTCTGGGCACAAGTGGCAAGGTCCTCCTATGCATTGTCTATGCACTATTTTATCTGGCGTTCAAATGACTAATTCAAGATCAATTAATACTTTTTTCAGAACTTTTATTGAAAGGGGCTAGGGAGGAAGCTCAGCGGGGAGCCTATGCGTGGTCGTGGAGAGGATCCTGGGGCAAGTCCTGGGGCTGGGGAGCCATTACGGCTTCCGAACGCCTCTTCCTGCCGCCTCTCTTGCCGCAAGACCCTGGCAGCCAGTTCACCGCCATTTTTTAAGCTGCCGATTCTTCAATTTTTAGCTTCGCACTGATGGCATGTACGAAAAGATCCAAAGGTAAAGATCAACGCTTTCAAACGCACATTGGTCTTAGTGAAGCTCACTCCCAACCAGCGCGTTGTGAATGGGCCAAGGCTCTATATAAGTTCACTTGTTTCTGTAGCATCGCGATGTTCTGAAGAGCTTGGCTCACAATGTACTAAAAAATTCTTCCGCAACCTCAACCAAGTCGCCGTGCAGTCAAGCATGACTGGCCACCGTTAGCTCTTTCTGAACTATGTAACTGAATATATCCATGCACAAGCAAATTAACAGACGCGATCAAGCCACGAAAGGCAGTGCTGGCTCACTTGGTCTAGCAGAAGCCTAGCCGCGGCATCCTTCCGCTGACAAATGCGTGCCGAAATGAATCGCTCTCGAGCTAGCATCTGGCACCCATGCGAATCATTTGTTAGCCCTGAATGGGTATCGTCTGGAACGTTGGATACGTCAAATTCATTTAAAATGTCCCGAACTGAATTAACCTTTTTAATACACGGAGGAAACGCGTAGAAAAAGTACTCGCGTATGAGTTTGTAAACAGGCAGCAAAACAGACACAAAATATTCTCTTCAAATCCCCTAGAAGTTTATTATACACAGCATGATCCGTAGAGAAGTACAAACGTGCAAGCGATCTGCGAAATGTAAAGAGGTACTGCTAAGCTTTTATACAGCTGAAAAGATTAGAAAGCAAACAGAACCGGGGTAATTCTAGGCCATATTGTCTGTTCTCCCGGCAGCTGGAAAGATATTTTCCCCGAAATCCTCTTGACAGACGCCTATCAATGGCGGTGGCAACAGTTCATCGAATGACGTTTCATTGACAGATCGTTTTTATTGACACGCTGTATCATCAGCAGATTGTTTTACAAAATATTATGATTAGCTTTTTATTTTCTGGTAACAAGTTACCCCAAACTGTCGCCGCAAACGGCATGTAGGGTGGGACATGTGGGTTATCATTCTTGTCATGAACCGCCGCAGAACGTCGCCGCAAAGCTGCGTGGACGGGTCCGCCGGCCCGTGACATACCCGCGGAAAAAGCAAGTGGACATTCTGCCGCCGGCACAATAGCCCGGGGAAAAAAATGCCGGCCGTTGCCCTCTATTGGGTCTCGTATAAAACGAATTCTGAAAACAACTAATTGAGGCTGTAGGGTAACTCCCTGGTAAGGTGTCCGTCTCTTATGCGGCGGGACCCAGGTTTAATCGTCAGTGTGGAATTACTTTTTTTTTCTAGGCATTTGGCGATACCTACGACATATCTTTTTTACAATTAACACTGTAAAAATATTAATGTTGTCAACGAAACTTCGCTGAGTTAAATGGTATGAGGCTCCCTTTTGGGGGGTGAATGGAGGACAGCGAAGCTTGGACCGCCGGCGGGCCGCTGGGAAGCGGCGTGTACAGGTGGGACAACTTGGTTAATATTTTTCTAAAGAGCAGCCGCAGACTGTGATACACGCGCCGTCCGAGTGATACACGCGCCGTCCGAAACTGGCGGAATTTGTTTTACCCGGGCGATGTCCTCCGTTCACCACCGGGAAGGGCGCAGTCCCATACCATTTACTTCAGCGAAGTTTCGTACACAACATTCTTTTTTTTTCAGTGGTAATCATAAAAAAAAGATGTTGTAATTATCGTCAAATGCTTATAAAATGTTCGAGAAAAAAAAATAAGACCACACTGGCGGATTGACTCAGGGTCCCGCTGTGTATGTGACCGACACCTTACCAGTGAGCTACTCTATAGCTTCAAATAGCCGTTGTCACAATTCGTTTTATACCAGACCCAAAAGGGGACGACTGCCGACTTTCTTTTCTCGGGCTGCCGGAAGATTATCCACTTCCGTGAGAAAACTTCCCCGCAGCGTGCGATTCGCGTATCGAGTGTCGGTGATATGTTAGTGTCGACGAAACGTGTCCATGAAACGTGTGTTCATGAAAATTTGTCTATGAAACGTTTCCACGAACAGCCGGGAGAACAAGAAAGTCAGTATCCTACCTGGAGTTGCATGATTTTATGCATGCAGCTGGTGGAAGGGGACTCTGTGTAGAATTTCGGAAAAATCATTGTCCCGGCTGCCGGGGAATAGACACTGCCGAATTCTATATATAATCTGGAAGAGTGCCAGTAGAACAGCGATCACTCGTTTACAACAACCAGGTTGCCGTGCACTTACCGAAAAATGAGCGGACTTGAAAGATGTATTCCGAGATATTTATTAATATGGTCACTGGAGAACAACCACGTAGACACACGAACGAGATGGTAGGGCTCCGTGAAGATTCAACACGACGCGGTACAAGCTGTCATTTGCCGAACCAAACCACATCACGAGAATTTCTGACTTCTTCGAAGAAATTGCTCCTTGCCGATATACGCGTAGTTCTTTTCAAACACTGAGCCACAGAAGCCGCAGCTGAAAGTTCAGTCAGGGCCATGGAAAGGAATGCTGGTAGGGGGAAGCAGATGGGCTGCTGGAGAGGTGAGGATTTAAACATTCCCCTCCCTCCAGCATTTCGCCTGCATCCTGCTTCTTCACGGTCCCCAGGCGGGTGCGCCCATAAAATACTTATCTTCGAGGGTCATCCGAACAATCAACACAGCTATAGGATTTGTCAGTGGATACTTTTGTGAGTTCGTCTCAAATTTGATAGTGCAATGGGTGCTACGTGAGTGGTCTACCAAGCAGTGTCCTTCAGGCAGGTGCCGTGCTCTGCCTTGCGACCCGCTTGGAGACTATAGTCACGTGACCGTAAGCGGAGACACGCTTGGCCTAAAATACGCATAGCGTCTACTCTGCTGTCAATACCGAGTGAACAGGACAGCAGCACGACGGCTACTCGACGACAACTTTTCTTGGCAGTGCAGTGAAGATGCAGGCCAGCGCTCCCTCTCCCATTTTGAGCGCTCAATATAGCTGTGCGCGGGCTCTCCTCCTTTCATCTCCATTGCCAAGAAAAGTTCTCGCCGAGATGGTTTTTGGAGTCCCAAAGGAACTGCCCTTCCCAAATGTTAACCAAGAACGGGAGGTATGAAGATGCCATGTTTTACGCCCTAAAACCCACACTCTAAACTAAAATGTAAAAATAACTGCGTCGTCTTTCTGCGGACGATGTCCCCAAATAAACTGAAATCACAAAGAAAAAGTATTATTTAGAAATACGCTGTGCCTTGTATTTCGCAGAACGCTAATAACAGATTTTTGTTTCGCGAGGGTTGTGTAAATGTATCAAAAACTGTACCATTTTTTAAACCATTTAATCATTAATCCAACACAGATGCAAAGATCCCAAAAGCTGAAGTTAAAAAAAAAACAAAAAAAAACAACGAGAATCTAACAAAACGATGACAACACATGGAGGGGTTCTGGGTTCGAAAGTGCAAACGACTTATCATTTCGCAGAATAGTAAAAAAAAAAAAATATCAGGAATAGTATCTGCATATTTGAGAAATTTGCTGTACAGTGAGGTAATAGGACGTCCCTAAGGTGGCAAAATATTCACGATTAAGTAATTAAATATTAGTTTCGGGTATTAAAAAGTGTTTTTAATGCATATTTCGTCGTTCTCGAGGTCGGCGTCGACGGACTAGCGTCGCTGCTTGCGCCCCTGGCGATGGTTGGTTGGTTGGGGTTTTATGGCGCAAAAGCATCCTAGGCTATGATGCGCCATGTACAGACACTATTGCAGATAGGGTTTCGAAGAGGATAGAACTTTAGTAGTTGATGATAGGTTAAAATTATGTGTATGGCTTGTAAGTAGTTATGGACATGAAGTTGGGTGTAAAATCATAGTCGGTGTAAAAGGCCGATTGCTTTCAAGAAGCTAAAAACGCTGTGATGAGTAACTAATGGTTCGTTGCCAAGCAAAATAGGAAGGTTTAAAGGCGTATGTTCTTTATATAGCTGAGAAAAATGTTTCCGTCGGTCTAGCTCATAAGCAGGGCATTCTAATAATATGTGTGCGACAGTTAAAGGATTATTGCAGTGCTCGCACTCTGGGGCTTCCTCCCTGCGCAGAAGGTGGCCATGGGTGAGGTGCGTATGCCCTATCCTTAGCCGACACAGGACAACCTCATAAAAGCGTTCACGGTGTCTTGCACTCTCCCACTCACTAAGCAGTGGCTTTACAGTATGCAGCTTGTTATTTACTTCTTCATCCCATTCTTGCTGCCACTTCTCTCTTATACGATGCCTTAAAAGTCTGTGATAGTCTTTATATGGAATGTCATGCAGTTCGACTTCTTTGTCACCAGCAGAACTGGCTGCAAGGTCTGCTTCCTCATTACCCGGTATACCAACATGGCTAGGGACCCAGCAAAAGACTATTTTAATGTTCCTTTTGGAAGCATCAATGATATTATTCTGCAACTCTATGATTATTGGGTGTTTAGAGGTATTTAGTGATGAGAGCGCTCTCAATGAACTGAGTGAATCAGTATACACAACTGACTTCATGCTCTTCGTTTCTATAATATGATTAACTGCCAGGTGGATACCACATAGTTCAGCTGTTAAAATAGTAGCTGTATATGCAATTCGTTGAACATAGCGAACAGAGGGGCCAACCATAGCACATCCAATGAACGTTTCTGTCTTGGTGCCATCTGTGTAATACGAGCTGTGACCAGCGTATCTACTTTGGATTTCATAAAATTCCTGTTTGATACATTCTGGTGGGGTGTCTCTCTTTCTGAAGTTAGTCAGTGAAAAGTCACACAAAATGAGGCTGTATTCCCACGGAGCTATTGCTTGAGGTACGGGGGTCACGGGCATTGTAGTGCTCAGTCCAACCGAATCAGCTGCAGCTGCAGTTCTCATACTAAGAGGCGGGATTACAGAGGGCTTGTTGTCAAAGGTGCGCTTATATCTTGTTTCTTCTACAGCCTCGCATGTAGGATGCAGGGTGAGTGAACGTATTCGAAGGGAATACATAAATCCCAAAGCAAACCTTCGCTTTTCCAGAGACCATTCATTTGTCTCCGCATAAAGACTGGGGATAGGCGACGTGCGAAATGCACCTGTAGACAGTCGCAATCCCTGGTGATGAATGGGGTCAAGCATTCGAAGAGCTGAGGGCCTTGCCGATCCGTATACACAACTACCATAGTCGAGGCGTGAGCGAACCACCGAACTGTAAATTCGGAGAAGACAGAGACGATCAGAGCCCCATGAGGTATGAGAAAGGACTTTAAGAATGTTTAGTGCTTTCTGGCATTTTACCTTAAGATACCTAATATGAGAAAGAAAGGACAGTTTACTATCAAAAATAAGCCCTAGGAACCTCTGCTCCGGTTTTGTTGGAATTGGAGTGGAGTGCATGGTCACCGATGGATCTACTGTAGCTCCTCGAAAGCGAGAAAAGCAAACAGAAACTGTTTTTTCTGGTGAAAACCTAAAGCCATTTTGATCAGCCCACTTGAGCAGATTGTTTACTGCTAATTGGACCCTACGTTCACAGAGAGCAATGTTACAGGATGAGACGGATATCTGAAGATCATCAACATAAAGTGAATACTGTACGGATGATGGGATGGCCCGGGCTATCGAGTTTATTTTTATTATAAAAAGGGTGACACTCAATACGCCTCCTTGGGGAACACCGTTTTCCTGGCAGAATTCTCGAGAGTAGGTAGTGCCTAATTTGACACGAAAGGTACGTATTGCCAAATAGCTCTTTACGAATGCTAGCATCCTGCCTCGAATGCCATAGCTATACATATCTTGTAGGATGCCATGCCGCCAGGCAGTGTCGTAAGCCTTTTCTAAATCGAAAAAGACAGAGAGGCAGTACTGTTTATTTACGAAGGCCTCATGGATGGTAGACTCCAAGCGGACAAGATGATCCAATGTAGATCGTGACGAACGGAAGCCACACTGATATTTATCAAGAATATTTTATTTTTCTAAAAAGTACACGAGTCGCTTGTTAAGCATTCTCTCCAGAGTTTTGCTAAGACAGCTTGTTAGCGCTATTGGGCGGTAACTGGATGCACACGATGCATCCTTTCCAGGCTTAAGAAAAGGAATGACGGTTGCTACTCTCCAAGACGATGGAAATGTACTCTCCTGCCAAATGCGATTAAGCAAAAACAAAATTATGTCGAGTGTGGAAGGGTGAAGGTGAGTAAGCATATGGTAGTGAATTCCATCTGGTCCAGCAGATGTAGGTTTAGTTTCATGAAGTACCTGTTCTAGTTCATTCAGTGTGAGAGGTAAGTTGTATGCTTCTCGAGCTCCGCCGGATGTCCGCACGGATTGGAGTTCTGCTTGTCTCTTGTGTTTCAGAAATGCAGATGAACAATTCTGAGAGCTAGAAACACGTTCAAAGTGTTTCCCAAGGAGATCTGCCAGTTCTTCTAGGCTCTCAGGGCACAGTCCGTCTTCGGAAAGAAGCGGTACTGAGTAAGCCCGGTAATGCCCATTGACTTTATGCACTCTATCCCAAACTTCCTTGGTGGTGGCAGTGCTGTTAATAGAGGAAGCATAACCTTGGAAACTTTGACGCTGTGAGACGCGGCGGATGTGTCTCGCATGAGCCTTGATCCGCTTGAAACTGATGAGATTAGTCACTGTTGGGTAACGTCTAAATATGCCCCATGCTCTGTTCTGCTTTTTTCTTGATTTTTCACAGTCGGCATTCCACCATGGTTTAGGGCGGCGGGGTAAGCGAGATGAAGTCATAGGGATAGCTAAAATTGCAGCATTGAGGATGTGGGCGCTAAGCAAATTGGTGAGTTCATCGATAGACAGTTTGTTAAGCGATGTACAAGCGAGCTGGGTTGCTTGGCTGAAGACAGACCAGTTTGCCTCCTCAAACTTCCAACGGGGAGTTCGTGTGGGCACTGTAACAGGTGGATGTAGTCGGTTCAGAATGATAGGAAAGTGATCGCTCCCATAGGTGTTAGGATCGACAGCCCAGGAAAACAAAGGAAATAATGTCGGATCGCAAAGAGACAGATCAATAGATGTAAAAGAATGAGTTGGGGCACTGAAATACGTAGATTCTGCTTTGTTCAATAAGCATATAGGTGTTGAGGAAAGAAAACACTCTATCATCGAGCCACGTGTATCTCGACTTCTACTACCCCAAAGAGGATTATGAGCATTAAAGTCACCGAGAATTAGGGCAGGTTGGGGTAATTGGTCGTGAAGTGATTCAAGCTCTTCGCGGGATACAGGATAGCTTGGGCGAATGTAAAGTGAACAGACGGTTATTAAACGGTCCAGCAGAACATGAACTGCCACGGCTTCCAGAGTGGTATTCAAAGGAACCTCAATACATGGGGTAGGCGGCTGGACAACTATAGCTACTCCACCAGAACTGTGCGACAAAAGAGGTCTGTCCTTGCGAAAAACCTGAAAGCGCCTTAGGATATCAGAGTGACTATTGTTTAAGTGTGTTTCCTGAAGACAAAATGCTATAGGGTGATGCTGGTCTAACAGAGAGTGCACGTCATCGTAGTTTCGAAGCAACCCTCGACAGTTCCACTGCAGGAATGCTGCCATTATGCATGAATTAGAAGAAAGACCATTCATCAAGGCCTAAAAATCAATTTTGATGCGGGGTGCATTTTTCTTTTTAGATGTGTTCTTCGGCCTATCTGTGTTACCACAGGAAGTCGAAGGTAAGTACTCCGAGCTTGAGAATGCCCTGTCGTCCTTGGACTTGGGCCCGCTCTCGTCCATCGGCTCATCAAGGGCCGCCTCTGGCTGATTCCTAAGGGCCTGCGACCCCGACGGCTCACCAGGTTTTCGGGCGCCATCAGAGGGACGAGAAGGAAGTCCCCGACCTCGAGGCATCTGTGTTTTGGATGGCGCAGGGATTGAAGATCCCTGCGCTTGAATGGACCCCGAAGCGATAGGATCTACCTTTCGCTTTGGGGTTGAAGTGGTTTGCGCCACTCCAGATGAGGTTGAGGGGGACTCAGGGGGGGGACGCAGGTCGTCCGTTGACGTCTGCGTTCCCGTTGACGCCGTCGACCGCGCCGGTCCCCTGCGCGCGGCCTCGGCATAAGAGCCTTGAGAAATAAAAGAATGTCTTTTCCGTGCTTCTGAGTAAGAAATATTTTCTTTGGCCTTTAGTGAGAGAATTTCCTTCTCTCTCTTCTACAGGGGACAGCTGCGAGAATACGCTGGGTGTGTTCCTCAGCAGTTGACGCAAAGATGGGTATTGTTGCCACAGTTGTCGGAAGGGTGGTCAGTGCTTGCACATTTTGTACAGGTGGCTTTTCCTCTGCAGGTTAGTGACCCATGTCCAAAGCGCTGGCAGCGGAAGCAACGCCTTGGATTGGGGACGTAGGGGCGGACTTTGCAGTTGAGATACCCGGCTTTAACAGTGGAGGGTAGCGTTGTTGAGTTGAACGTTAGCACAATGTGCTTTGTGTCCCGTTCTTCACCGTCGCGACGGATAGTGATACGTCGCACAGCGACTACCTCTTGATCTTGAAGTCCCTCGAGTATCTCGTCGGTAGATATTCCAAGGAGATCATCTTCAGAGATGACACCCTGCGTGCTGTTCAGTGAGCGATGTGGAGTCACTGACACTTTGTAATCTCTTACTTGGTTGAGTGCAAGAAGTGCTTTGCTTTGCTCAGCATTTGTGACCTCCACAAGCAGGTCGCCAGATGGAAGTTTTTTGGCTTTAAAGGATTTTCCTATCACAGTTTCTAGGGTCTTTGCGACCAAGAAGGGGGAAAGCTTTGCAAGTGGTTGATCTTCGTTCTCCGAGTGCATTACTATAATTTTGGGAAAATTCATGACTGGCAAGGTAAGGCTTGTTGATGTTGTCTCTTCGGTCCGGACCCTTTTCGGGGCCCGATCAAGGAAAGATTTAGCTTTAGTACCCATATGAATGGGAAAAGGACTTCGGCACCTGCGGTGTGCCGCCCACCATCGAGCCCAACTTAGGGAGTAGTCAGCAGCCCATAACAAAATGGGCTTTGCTGGAACCGCTGATCTACTAGCACTTGCCCAGGTGCTATACCCAAGTGTGGTTAGGATAAGGGTATCTGCCACCACACAAGGTTGGCCCTTGCCGCCAAAGAAGGTGAAACAAAGGGAGAGGGAAGCGGAGAAAAGAGAAAGAGGGGATAGTAGAAGAAAAGGCGACTATCATCCTGGCCGGGCCTTACCAGGACTCCCGTCTACGAGAAGCGGGGGCCGAAGTGGTGTATTGCCTCACCCGGGGGGCCCCGAAGGGTCCAAACCTACCCCGGACTCGGCTCAACCACCAGGATGCCCTCTTCCCCGGACACGGGCTCGCCACGCACAGCCAGACGTGGGTGGGTTTTAGCCACTTTTTACTCAGGGTCTGTGTGTCGCTAATGTGGCTGGGGTCCGTGGTGACGCTACTCACCAAGCACCTAGCACGTAAGGTGCAGGCGCCCCCTGCGGGGCTCGGGGTCCGTGGAGACGCCACTCTCCAAACACCTGCTTTCACAGGTGCCCCCTGCGGGGCGCCCCTGTCGAGGTGAGCACTACTTTTGACACGTTGTAACGACACTATATCGTGCTATAGACTCGTCTATTTGGCCCGTATGCAGACTCGAGCGAGCTGTTTCAAATTTCGGTGCAAGACAGAGCAACGCCGTAGTAATCGCGACATGAGAACCGACTGTGCCTCGATTTGGCCGACCGCGCTCGCTCTTGTGCAATGTGGGCGTGGAAATTCCGAGCACCGTTAGCTCACTGGTGTTGCAAGAGGCTGCTTTGTCGTTGAGACCTTGCAAACGCCTGCGGACAGGGGCCGTTCAAGTGCTTGGAGCATCTCCCCTGCAGCATCGCAACCTTTTGGCGCCTGATAGGCCAACAGAACCCGTAGCATGTGCTGCGGTTCATTCTAAGTTGAAGCAGAGATGCCGCGAAGTACGTGAACCGTCGCCACGATGCGTGATGTTCAAAAATAAGCATAGAAAAATTATCTCGCATGTTTTTCCGGTTTCAGATGTGGCGATTTGAGACATGAATGCTGTAAATGTCCTCGAGGGATCAATTTGTTGACACTATTATTGCGTTCATTCGGCTATACACTATTAAACTGATCTTTTAATTTTCGATACTTGAGCTTTTCTAGAGAGCTTCGTGACAACGCCAGTCGTTCCTTGGCGCACGGAATCTTGCAAAGCCAATAAACTACACCCAAGACCACTCCGTTGTAGTTCCGTGGAGCTCTGGGGTCAGTGAATACAGTGAAGCTCCTCAAAAGTCTTAAATGTTGGTTTAAAAGGCGCCAAGAAAATGCCTTCCCTGGCAGTTCCATGTAATTCCGGTGCCCGGAATATACAGTGAGACGCCATGCTGGTAGTTCTTTGAATTCACTGGGCAGTCCAGGCCAGATCTTCTACGGCCAAGGCCCAATCTTGGCCCCATAGCTAGTCTAAGCAAGTGTGCTGCCTAGTGTATACCACGTTGTAAACTTCTTCATCAAAAGCATACTCAAAATACGACTTTCCAATTGACACCTTTGCCCTCAAATGAGTATTTAATAAAGATTGACAATTAGATTTAATTAATGAAATACTTATTAAATTAGAGCGTTTTCTTAGCATCCTTTTTATCAAGACGCCTTCTAACAACAGTGAGTTTCATTGCCTAGAGTACTTCATTCGTTTTAAAGCTCGGTTCCAGAAAACGAGGCACCCTGATATCTTGCGCCAACATATTTTCAATGTTGGTAAGCCATTGGCTAATACAGGCCAACTTTGGTCAGCCTAAGCCAATCGATTACCAATGATGGTGAGCCATTGGCTAAGACTGCCACTGCTGGTCAGACGAAGCCAATCAATTCCCAACGTTGGTAGGCCACTGGCTAAGGCAGGCAAATGGTGGCCAGCTTAAACCAATCGAATGCCAACGTTGGTAACGCACTGACTTTGTTACAGTTTATATTTTTGCGGGCGTTGTCACTACCGTGGTCATTACTGCAGTCGTCGTATTTTGTACTCACTTTGAAGTCATTTTTGGGCAAGCAGACATATATTGCCTCAGCTTCTTCTGTTATATGTTGCGTGATAACCTTTGTTTGCAAATTGAAATGCGCATCAACTTATGTCACCTCCTACCTCAGACATAGGGTGTTCGAGATTTTAATTCAACGCGATTTTTTATTCGTGAAGAGGTGTAATTGCTTAACCAATCGCTGGATATTTGGTTTAAGGTTTTATTTTTTGCTAAAAAATATTATTTTTATTTATTTGTAATCTTGTCCGGTTTGGTCTGAATTATGGGCCGTGTTTTACGGCTCAGCAAAGCGGGTTGCTTTGAGATTTTAAGGATCAGATACGACTGACAAAGCACCCGTGTCGTGGATACTGGGGAGGCGCGTGGAGCTTGCGGGGTTAAATCCTGCGTACCCTCCTACCCCCCCTTGGCACCCCCTCTGGGGTAGCGCCCGTCAGGACTCGTGTGGTGGGGTAATTGAGCGATTTTTATTATCTTCTGGGCTGTGCCTTATGAATACGAGAGATCCAACCTTTTTTAGCGTTGCTCATAACTGATTTACATCTATTGACCTTTCAATCTTATCTCCCTCACTTTTTTCTACATTTACTTGGAAAGTCTTAAATAACCCCTTTGGGAGCGACCACTTTCCAGTCGTTTTGGAGAGACAGGTATCTATTCCAAGCCTCATGAAACGCAGTCCACGTTGGAAACTGGAAAAGGCAGACTGGGGTCTTTTTAGCCTAAACTCGGAGCTCAAACCTTGCATGTTGTTGCCATTAACACATGATGAAGCCACCACACACATTACAGATCAGATCACAAATGCTGCATTTCGCTCCATCCCTCAGACTTCATGTAACATTGCAAAAAAATGTAAGCCATGGGGGAGTAAAGAATGTTCCGCCACTAAGAGAAAACAGGATAAGGCTTGGGGTATATTTCGGAGATATCCAACATCTGTGAATTTGTTGGAGTTTCAGAGAAATAGAGCTTAAGCTCGTTCAACCAGAAAACAGGCAAAGAGGAAGTCTTGGAAAGTTTATCTGACCTCTATCAGCAGGTACGTCCCAGCGAAGGAAGCGTGGGAACGACTTCACAAGGTCGAATGCAAATACCGTTGCTTTACAGTTCCTCTTTTTCCTTCAGTGGATTCGTTGCACTACCAGGCTAATGTGTTGGGCGAACATTTTGCAGCCATTTCCAACTCCTCCCATTACTCTTCAGCGTTTTTGAAGTTTAAGACAGATGCAGAAAAAACGAAAGTCAGCTTGGCAGGAGGAGCATCTGCACCCTACAATCAACCGTTTACGATGGTCGAGCTCTAAATGGCACTTAATGTCTGGAAAAACTTGTCTCCTGGTCCTGACCGAATACATTATGAGATGATCCGACACTTGTCGAAGGAATCACTCGCTGCCCTTCTCGTTTACTTCAATGGTCTGTGGAAAGACTCGCATTTCCCTTCCGAATGGAAGCGGGCAGAGGTTACTCCACTACTAAAACCTGGAAAAGACCCTTCCTTTCCTGCCAGTTACAGGCCGATAGCACTGACGAGTTGCTTGGGGAAAGCTTTTGAAAGGTTAGTTAATAAACGGCTTGTTTATTTCCTCGAACAACACAATATTTTGGACATAAATCAGTGCGGCTGTCGACCTGGACGCTCCACGACCGACCATTTAGCCCGGCTGGAGACAGTTGTAGGTGAGGCATTCGTGAATAAGCAGCATTGTGTTTCTGTCTTTTTTGACTTGGAAAAGGCTTATGATACAACTTGGAAACATGGCATACTGCGTGACCTATTTATGTATGGAGTACGTGGCCGATTGCTTCATTGCATAAAGAACTTCCTGTGTGGACTAACTTTCCGTGTCCGGCTAGGCACTACATTATCTGATTCGTATGTTCAAGAAAACGGTGTTCCTCAGGGCGGAGTCCTGAGTGTCACTCTCTTCGCCATAAAAATTAATTCTCTCTGTCAGGTCACACCTTCTTTCGTGTCGTACTGCCTCTATGTGGATGATATTCAGATTTCCGTGGCATCTTGTAATATGTCTAGCTGTGAAAGGCAGCTGCAGCTAACCATAAATAAAATGACTAAATGGGCAAATGAAAATGGTTTTAAGTTCTCTTCAGAAAAAACAATCTGTGTCCCCTTTTCTCTGCGGCGTGGGCTTCGGTTAGATCCGATTCTCAATTTAATCGGAAATAGCATTGCAGTAAGACCAGAGCATAAGTTCCTAGGAGTTATTTTCGACCGTAAACTTAGCTTTGTACCTCACCTCAAGTGGCTGAAGCAAAAGTGTACGCAGACTATAAATATCCTAAAAGTTCTTTCTCACAAGTCTTGGGACTCCGATAAAAGGTGTCTGCTTCGTCTCTATTCCTCTCTCGTACGATCACGTCTTGATTATGGTGCAATTGTGTATGCATCTGCTCGACCATCTGCATTGAAGATGCTTGATCCAGTGCACCATCTTGGGTTACGTATAGCGAGTGGTGCTTTTCGAACTTCCCCTAACCCAAGCTTGTATGTTGACTCTAATAAAATGTCACTCGAGAAAAGGCGGCAGCTCTTTAGTCTAGTCTATGTTTACAAAGTTTTATCAGATTCTAGTCATCCAGCTCACACTTATATCCAAGAGTCGAGATTTTGTCGTACCTTTGACCACAAGCAAACTGTTGTTCGACCACTGAGTCTTCGTTTTGAGAACCTTCGTCTGTCTCTCGGCCTGCCTCGTGAAAATGTCTACCTCATAGAAAGTGCATGTCAAATTGCCCCATGGGATATCAAACCTATAGCTTCTGATTGGTACTTCACAAAATTTAATAAACATAATGTGTCTCCACTCATTTTACTACAGGAATTTCTTGCACTGCAAGAAAAGTACAAGAATTATCATCAATTTGCACTGACGGAGCCAAGTCCTCAACGCATGTAGGCTCTGCTGTTCATTCTGATTCGTTTACACATGTGACACGGCTAAATAATGTTGCTAGCTGTTTTACTGCCGAGCTATATGGCGTGCTGTCAGCACTTGACTATATTATCCAGAGCAAAGTAATGAAAGCAGTTCTTTTTGTGGACTCTCGGAGCGTTGTTACTGCAGCGTGTTCACTTGATTCAACTAAGAACAAGCTGACTCAACTTGTACGTGCTAAAGTTCAACTGGGCCTCGGAGATGGGAAGGATATTAGGTTTTGTTGGATCCCGAGCCATGTGGGCATTGCAGGCGACGAGGCTGCAGATAGGCTGGCCGCCTCGTCGCGTAACCTCTTACCATCGCGCGCATGCATACCATACCAAGACCTAACAAGGCCCATACGGCTTTCACTTTTAAAACTGTGGCAGTCTGAGTGGGATTCGGCCGATAACAACAAACTTCATATCATCAAGCCAAGCATCGGTACCTGGGAAAGCTCTTATAACCGGAGCCGTTTCCGTGAGGTCCTTCTGTGCCGGTTGAGGATCGGCCACACCTTCCTTACCCATCGTTACCTACTTGTTGGTGAGGAACCACCAGTGTGCGACCACTGTGGAGACACCTTGTCCGTTCTACATGTTTTCCTTTACCCTGGTCTTCTACAACAACACAAGTACTTTTTTCCTGAGCTTTTCAAGTACTGTATTCCTTTCCATACTACCCTGTTCCTGGGAGAGCAGCCTCTAATATCAATTGACCGTCTTTTCGCTTTTCTAGAAAATATAGCGATTTTACACAAACTATAGCCGAAATACTTTCTTGGTAAATAGTTTCTAAATAATTTTAGTTTACCTAGTTTGGCGCAGTATGGCCATCGTAGCTCTTGCGCCATAAAACTCGCAAACAACAACAACCCCCCCTTGGAAACGTTTCCTGGCTGCCTCGCTAAATGGGCATAAGAGAAGAAGCGCTATGCTTTTTGCCTTATAAACATTCATACAAATCAAAGGAAGCGTGCGCTTTGTATTTCGTGTTGAATTTACTGAGCATAACTATCAGTTATGGGGTAACGCGTGTTAGTTATGGTCGGTGACAGGTGGTAAAAGCTCCTCCCATCTCTTTTCACGTTTGCAGAGCGAAGTACCTGGAGGTGGCGATCTCCTCCCCAGCGTTTACTTTTAACCTGTCACCGACTACGGCGTTTTTCGTCGTGGACGTTCAAAATTGCTACAGCTCGCAATGTATACAGCGTTCTAATTCAGGTGCTAACTTGCTGTGCGTGTGAAAACAGAAGAATTGTTCCCCCCGGAGCCATAGCTACACACTGTTCTCAGCGTGCGTGATCAGCCCATTAAAAAACTAAGCCAATTAGTTTTAACGTTGGTAAGCCACTGGCTAAGACAGGCCAATTTTGCCCAGCCTAAGTCAATCGATTACCAATGCTGGCAACTAATTGGCTACCACAGGCCAATGTTGACCAGCCCACGCCAATTGATGACCAATGTTTGTAACCAATTGGCTAAGACAGGCCAATGTTGCCCAGCCTAAGGCAACCGATTGCCAACGTTGGTAAATCATTGGCTTATATTGGCCAATGTTGGCCAGTATATCCCAGTGTCCCACCAACGTTAGCAGCACGATGGCCGCATTGGCCCAATGTTGGACCATTGATCGGCAATTAAATACCAATGTTGGCCTGACGTCATGTGCTGCCTGGGAATGGTCTCTCCCGCCAAAACATGTGTGATTTACTTATTTCATTTCACTCGGAAGCTTGACGCCGAGGGTATGTTGCTTTATTTGTTCAATTTTACGCAGCTCCCAATTTATGTACGTAATGTATTCTATGAATATGAGCCATTTTAGTTAGGACTGAATCTTGGTTTTTAGAGAGTTACTTTGAATTTTTTTCTATTCATACCTGCTCTTTTTTGCATAACAATCTTCTTAATCCATGCCTGCTCTCTTCCCACTAAATGCAAAGCACCAACCATGAGTAACAAATGAAAATAAAGAATGACGACGAACGGTGATTCCAAATGTTGTCCACTCCTACTACCCCTTTCACATCCTTCTTGTTATTTCTTACGAATCACGTCTTGTGACTTCGAATCGGGCAATGTGTTCTTGAACCGACGAGAATGATGCTTTGACCCTCGCTGGGTTTTGACTTATCACGATCTGGTCACAACCATGATAAGGATCTAATACAGTTTAAAGAAGCAACACCACCTAGATTCTTAATCTCTTATGATCATAATAATAAAAAGATTTAAAGGAACCCTGCAAGTTTTATTAGATTTTTATAGAGTTATAAAAAACTTTGTTTCCTCTCACCTATGAACGAGAATTTGAATATATTTCCTACGAAATATAAACTGTGCCCGGTGTACTCTAAGCAAAAAACAAAAAAAGTTTCATAATTATGATGCCTCGGCAAATGTTAGGTTGATTCACTCACACACAAGCTTATACCATAACTATTTAATAATTTGCTTAACATTTTTGTCATAAAACCAGTTACGTCTTGTCATAATGATCGATCTCTAAAAAAACATGTATAGGCTGCCGCAGCAGGGAGTCTCACCACTTCACTTTTATAAAGAGTACGGTACCCCTAGAAAAGTCAGAAGCTAGCATAGCGCGAAAACGATCTTCATTATCTTCAAATGCCCCCAAAACCCTTCGATGTACCTCAGATATTTATTTGAGTATGGGCACTAGTAAATGCATTATTGTGTCATATAAATAGAACCTGAATAGTTAGACTCAATGTCGACTGAAAACATGTATCATTATGCTGGGACAGCCAAGTGCGTCATTTCACTAAGATGTTCTCATTCAAAATTTATTCTCCATATACCAGTATCAACTTCCTCGGCACAATTCTGGGTTATTAACGGTACTGTACTTGTGTTATTTATAGTGCCAGATTTTCTCTCCGTCTATATTATAGCACAGGTTATGTCATGTGTTACGGTGTTCCAACAGTGATAGGTTCGTAAAACCGAACAGATGGCGAAATTCGAAAATTTAAGATAAATAAAGGTTGACCTCATAAAAAACTAACAATGCTTATCTATATTGTTTTGTTAACACTTTTCACTTCACAGCGCGAAAATCCAAAATACAAAATGAAAGAAATCTAGTGTAAGAATTACGAAAGCTTATCCTTCAACAGAAATTCTTTCTTATTTACCATATAACGCATAAATGGCATGGGCTGATGAGACATTGTTCTTTAAAAATTATCCTCTCAAAAATAACCAAATTTGGAAATAGACTCTCTCCTATGCTTTATATATGTATTCTCTAGCTATAAACTAAATACTGCTTGCAGTTCTGATAATATTTTGCTTTGTTACGGTTCGTTCTAAGCGTGCAAGAAAGCATGTTAAACAAATTAAAAATTGTTGTAAATTTAAATTGAGCAAAATGTGATGCATTAGTAAACTGTCAAGTAAAGTGAGGGAACCATTTATTAATAGTACACATCGGTGCATATGTTTTAAATACATGTTGGTGTGTGGAATCCCAAATCGTGCAGCATTTAAATCTTGGTGGCGAGCGAAGCTTTCGGATATCTGTCACTACTGGTTAACCTAAAGAGAAATGCAGTTGACATAAACATTCGATTTTATTATTACAAATAAAATTCAATACCTTCTTAACGCACAAGAATATGTAATTTCCTTGTTCATTCGTTTTTAAAATTTGCAGAAAGTTTAGCAAGCTCCTTAAGTCGTTTCACTACCCCGCTGTCTTGCAGGTCGTTTTTGCTGATGAAAAACTTTCGAAAGTCTCGTACATGTTCCTTCTCTATATCGTTTTGGCTCGTGAATAAGCTTCCGCTCGCGTGGAGCGTGTTTAATCTGTTGTGGGAAATTCGCAGTCGCCCCCTAGTTATAAAGCTTTACCAGAGTTTTTCCACTTTTTTAGTTCTCGAGGCGTGCTTCTTATAATGGCACCTTTGCATTCGAGCGCCATGAAAGCAAGTAAGCGCAATTTACTGTACAAATTTCTTCGGGGAGGATACCTGTCGTTTCGTTCTCTCCGGCAATGAGCGTTTGGAAAGCTCGTAGCAGAGCATGCTTTCTCTCTTGTTACATTCTGGCCTTTGTTTTGCTCTATTCAAGGTATATATTTTAACATTTCTTTTAATCTCTTCCGAAACAATCGCACCAACGTCCTGTTTCTGCGCTACTTTGGCTATAGTGTATTTTGTAGGAGAAGAGGAAAAACCTCCTCGTCCAGCAGACTTTCGTTGAACTTCCATGAGTTCCAAGAAAATAGCTCTTTTCTTTTTTGGCTATCCGGCATTCCTAGACGCACACTAGCCAATTCATGGTCGGAGAAATCTTCTGGGGATACCGCGCAGGCGGTGACGGCATTAGTGAGGTCACTGGACATGTACACCCGGTCTAAGCATGCACGACATCTCCCCTACTAATGCCTGTATCCAGGTGGAGCACCCTACACATTTCCGTAGAATCTAAGAAATTTAAACTCCCGCTACAGCTTTTCCTTTAATTTCGATCTACTGGAGTCAGACTCAAGAGCGTGCGAGCAGTGTTGCGTATTTAGAGCGCTGTCAAAGTTCCCTGCGAGAATGGCCTCGGCACGCGTACTAAAGGTACTGCTTATGGTTAGTGAAAAAAGGCGTAAGCTCCGGTGGGCGTTTGGGGGGAGTATCCAGACACGAAATTAAACGACTCATGGGGATGAATCACTTTAGCCGCGCAAACAGGGCCATTTTTATATGACTCCTATTTAGGATATATCAAAAAGCCTCCATTATTTCTTATCAAATTTGCACCACCAACGCTATTCTTGACAGCCCTTACCTGATATGAAACAAGAAACGTTCGAAAAAAGCGTGCATATCATTGATATGAGTCTCTGAAGACGGTTTAGTCTCACCGAATGAATTTATCTTGACGTTGTCTTTTTTTTCAAAAACTGATCTTAATGTTGCCGTTTTCGCATTCTAGAATTTAAGCTAACCGAAATAAAAGTGGCCATTTAACTCTCTGCATATTGGGGACAGTACTGAAACAAAGCGACAAGATACAAGGAAAACAGGTCATCGTATCGCGTACTAGCCAGCTGCTTTAGGAAGTCCAGTGACTTACTATCGGTCTTGTAGTCGCCTGCCCTCTATCATGATGCGGGGCAGTGTTTTTTTGCAATACCTCCCACTGCATATGTTCGATTTTGAAGGGCCTGTTCATTGAGACCATGGTGAAACCAGCAGGTAGTTTGCCTAGGAAGTAGTCGGGCCGTGGAGGGTTGTTGGTGTCGTTGACACCTTCTTATTGCGGGTTTTTACACACCATCTAACCTTCGGGGTCTTCGACGAACGGAGCAGACGGCTTGACTGCTGCCTCGCCAGGTGCGATTCTTGGTTTCCGGCTTGTTTAGGAGCAATGCGACATCGTGGGAATTATCGGTGGGCACAAGGGTTGCGACTGCAGGGAGTGATTTTGTTAACAGTGGAAGCCAATCGATTTCCTCGAGTTATGCTTTGTGCCAGACCTCGGCCTCGTCTTCCTTCATCTCGAGGCCCTGCGAGACATTCGTGGGAGCTTCCTCGGTGATGTCGGCATACGTGCGGTTGCAGTCCTCGGTGACATGCCCGAAACTGCGCAGTGCTGAAAGCGGGGTACTTTGCAATCCTTTCGAATATGACCAGTCCATTTGCACTCTAGGTACCAAAGTATTCTTCCGGGAGCTACAACCAGGACGCTTCCGCCACAGATGCTGACGTACTATTTCAAGCTGAAGCGAACCAGTCTCGTGTAAGACTCTATGACTTGAGAGCTTGCTACCCTGCATGTGTCGCGGGCACTTTTTTGCACCTTCCCGTATTGTTCGGAGGCCCTCCGAAGCCCGGCTTCAGGAACGTTGAATGTCACGCAGTGTATTTTCAGTGGAACCTCAAAGTTGTACGCGTTGAGCACAACGCACATCTTGTGTTTCACGCACAACTGTCGTCCTCCTAATATCCGTTCCTTGGCCACCGCGTTCTGAAGTGTCAGTGTCCACCAATGATTCATTTTGTATGCATCTAGTGGCGCGGTTTTGTCAATGAGGTCTGGTCTTTCGAGTTCCGCCTTGAAGTGGACTACCATGTGAGGTCGACCGGTTACGTCGCAGTGCAGGAAAATGGTATTTGGAGCGAAAATTCCAGATGGGGGGCAGAGGGTGAGAACTACGCGGTGATCACCAGTCGATGCAAAAACTGATAAGCAGCGGCCATAATCTGTAGTAACCGATGCCGACTGCAAGTCCTCTATGGAAAAGAAAAAAAGGATAGCTGATAACAAAATGCCCTTGTAGCGCGGCCAAGGTCACGAACTCGTGACGGGAGTCACGCTTTCACGAGCTCCGTGCCAAACAAAAACCAGAAGGGTTCGTAACAGAATGGCTTGATGTTTATTTTGTTTGGAACGCTTTTGTTTGCGCACCATATAGTGCGTGAACGCGACCATTGCCTCCAAGAGTTTTAGCGTGCTGGCAAAAATTATGATGAATATCCCTTAAGCGCATTTTCACGGGCAACACCCACATGTGTTGCCAGTGACACTTTTTCACATATTGACAAATTATGTTTAATATCCCTTAAGCGCATGTCACTGGCAACACCCACAGGTGTTGGCAGTGACATTTTTTTTTATTATACATTCGAGGTCTATTCCTGTTATCTGTGGTAAGTATGTGGAATGCAAACTGCTGTCAGAATTACCAGGTCCTCTTTTTTGTGTTTAACCATTTTTCTCAGATGAGTGACCCTCTGAGCCAAAGAATGGTTTAATAAATTAAACAATGAGATAATATCGTTTTTCCCAAAGGCTTCGCAAACGTATCATTAATTGTTTGCTTCCTTTTTGTGCTGGAGATTTGGTTGATCTAGCCCCAAGTTTTATTTATGTTTCCTTGGCACTCCTGAAATATATTTGTGTTATTATACTTTTTTGCTAGTCTTATTTTCGCGATTACCTTATTTCGTCACTTTCAAAATTCTGCTCGTATTTGATTATTATCGGGGATGGCCTCGCATATATTCCATAGCCCATGTTTTTCATAGCATAGTGTCATAATTTTATCATCATAGAGAAATCAATATAATTATACATCATGGCAATTTAGCTAACAAACTGCTTACAAGGCTAGTTTTGGGATAACTTTTTACTCGTGTCTTCAATTTTTTAGGAAAAAATAGGGCTGCGTGTGTTTACCAAGTGTTCTGATTTTCTTGAGATTATACCTAATCGGTGTGTCATTCGCATCTTATGTAAAACCTGTTTAAGGTCTATTGAAGTTTGTAAATGAGGAATCGTTATATCAAAAGGGAATTTAAGAAATGAAAAGTTATAAAGACGCGGTTTTCCTCGCAGACGCTCCACAAGTTTCACATTCTGCCATTCCCAATGGCCGATGACTTCAGTTAACGGTGTTACGACCATTATCTGCTCACTAGATCCAATCAAGTTAGATAAAAAAAGTTCAAGATAACGTTAATTAATTTTTCTAAGCTAGAATAGCGATTACTTACGTGTATAGCATGACACAGACATCCGGGATAATTCTAGTTTAGACTGCGGAAGCGGCTGTCAGCGTCGCATAAAGTAGCAGTGACACTTTATTTCTAATGGATTTTTTTTTAAATTCAGGTATCTACATCTTCATCTGGCAATACAGTAGAAGGTCAAACAGAAAGAAACGATGGAAAAAGGTTAGATATTCATTGCGTGAATACGGCGTCATCGGAAATTACGGTGACCGTGCGTGATGGAAGTAATTATTATCATGCCTGGACCCCACAAAAAAAGTGTCGCAGCATGTCCCCTCACAATATTGAATCTTTCTTATTTTTAAGGCATGGTCATTTCTCCGGGATACGTGGACAGAGACTTTCGTATATTTACATTTTGTAAACCAGTTTTTACGCGATGAATATTTTGCAAGAAGTTTAGACAGAGGAGAATTCTACGATCTCCAAATAATGGTCATTTTAGCTGGAGCTTACACTCCGTCATACTAAGTCGCCAATCATAAATTCTTTGAAAGCACATTACAGCCATATTTTAAATTTCTTTTAAGTTTTTTACTATACAATCCGGTAAAAGGGTTTCGGACAACAGAGGAGTATTTGAGCATGAAACGACCATGTGACAATTAAAACGATCCTTCGATAGATTGGAGTACTTTTTTAACAGTGTATATCAAGACCCCAAGCATGCGCGAGGCCTTCAGGAATTGAGTCAACATTTGCCATCCACTGCAAATCGAAACTGAAGAATACACCCGGATATATAACTTAACAGTTTCTAGGCCTTTTTGATTTACTGAAAAACTATATGATGGCGGTAATAATTTATTTGTAAAGGTGACATGTACATTTTTTATGTTAAAGTAATTTGTCACGGGTGATACCATGATACAATGAAGAGCAAGCCTCTTTGCACAAACAGGCTAGCATGCGTGGTCTTGATCATTCTGCATGCTACACAACCATCTGCAAAATTTCTGAAGTAGAACGGACGTCATGAGCAATGACATTTAAATTAATGAGCAAAATAGTTGTAACACAAAAAGATCCTTGCGGCACACTTGAAGTAATATAAAACATATGGGATTACAAGCTGCTTATAACTATCTATCAGTTTCTCAACGACCAAATTTGAAAAACGATTTACGAACTTTGTCATCAAGTTTATAGGCACAGAGCTAGAAATATAAACATCTTTTGGAACTTCATCAAAAGTCTTACTGAAGTCAAGAAATACCAAATGACTAGCTGAACCCACCGTCACAACTTGATTGACATAAAAAGGTAATAAATATTTCAATAGCGTACTACAAGAATATGCCCGATGAAATGCGCGTTGTGATGAAAGAAAAATTTTAAATCCGCGAAAGTGAATCATAATATCACTATAAAAAGTGTTTCTCCTTGTCTTGCGAAAAATCCTTGTCAGCGCTATCGGTCGATTATTTGTGACACTGATTCTAGGGCCACTTTTATGCAATGAGATGACTCGAGCAACCTTCCCATCTAAGGCAGAGAAGATTCGCGTAGTGATTTTTCGAGCAGTACCTTAAAGCAAAGGCACCACGAAATAAAGGAAGATTTTACAATACAAGAAGGTATATCATCCGGACAATTAAGTTTAGTTTTGTATAAGTTACTCAATTGATTTACAAATCTATACAGACTGAATTTAACTGCGGGCGTCAAGTTTGTCGCCGCTAGATCATTGAGGTGTGCCGAAAGCAGCATACAAGATCTGAAATCCGACCGAAAGTGTAAAAATAAAGCTCTTGATAATTTCAGAATCGTTATCGATGAGAGCATCATTGTGCCTCAGCAACGAAAAGGAAGAATTGTGTTTACCGTTACTGCAGACGTATTTTCAGAACTGTTCTGGAGAACGCCGAATGCTATTTCCTAAATTGAGAAAGGAAGTAGCCTTATAATTGCTCTAACCTGTCTCAAACCGCTCTTCCGAATTATTTTGTTTAGCAAGATTTCTCGGAAGCCGCATCTTACTGAATTAAAGACAGGCCCTTCACTTCTTGTTGAGTAATACACGCCGCTCACGTGTAAACCACGGCTTGTCACGTGCTCATTTTTGCGTAAGCATACGCGATGGAACGAACTCTTCCATTAAGCTAAGTATTTTTTCCTTAGTTTTATGTAGAGGTCACTGATGTTCGAGCGTTCGGACAGAGTTTCAAAAACGGGAATATAAAATTCGAGCTTATATATCCTATTTGCCTAATCTGCCCGGTGATAAAATGGTCATTCGTTCACGTCATTTGCTCATGCTCACACATTTAAGTTGGCTTCAGGCACGACAGATTTATGATCACTAATCCCTGGGACAGCATTCAAGTTTTCAAAGATCCAACAAGTGTTACAACGTAAACAATCCACCAGATGGCTCATATTATCATTCTATTTAGGATTAAGAACAAACTGTTCAAGCGAAAAAAAAATCTCAGTGTACAATTTACCACCAGTGGCACCCCCGAAGTTTCCACCATTTTATGCAATCGCTTGAAGATTGAAATCCACGCTAATATTAACGTGATAACCTAGGTTTCTGGAAATATGTTTAACAGAGTAAGGCATTGAACTTCATGGCCGAAAAAACAAACAATGAGTCAGCATTTTCCTTTAGAAAGCCTAACATGGCAAACCACAATTTCGACATCTTGAGCGTTCACTGGAATCTCGGTAGAATATTTTTTTGCTTCAGAAACCACTACTCCCGTACTCTATAAATTGCGACAGCATTCGTCAAGAGATTCACGACGCAGTTTACTTTGATACGACGAGGCACATTTTCAGGAAACACATTTTTATTACTGGTTTACGACATAGCTTGTAGCGCGACTACAGAGTCATTTAGGAATCCAGTTTTTGTTTCGTCTCTCTGTCATCGTTTATACTTCTGGCTTTGTGCAATTGTTTAATGTTCAACTTGTTTCCCCATCACCATTACAGATTCATGTGTCTTGTCTTCCGACTGTGTAATCGTTTAATGTTCAAGTTGTTTCCACACCATCATTGACCATGTGCCAACTAGCTTAAGTTAAAGCAATAATCGCTGCTTAGCTTGGGCGGAAATGTGCATTTGTGCATATTGCCGCTCCTTGTATGCGCGGCGCGGGTTTAACTGGTTGCAAAAAGGACATCTAGGAAAACGTTCTAGCACACAAAGTCATATACGACGTCTAGGTTGACCTCTAGGACGACCTCTAACGCGATCTCAAGGACTATTCGTATGAACGACCAAAAGGGCAACATCCTGCACGGCGTCAGGATGACGTCCGCATATACGCGGACACTTCCTATGCGGACGTACTTTGTTTACACGCACCGCCCTTTCGCACGGCGCATTCGAGGCTGACAGTAGCAAGAGGTTTCGGGAAGGTTTCTCGCGGGCGTTGACGTACTCAGTACAGAACAATCCAATTTGCGACACGATTCCAGGAATACGTTGCATTGTCTAAAAACAAGCTGTCAAATTTTAGGATTGTCTTCATGCCCTCTAGCCGACATGCTTTTGCATAATCTCAAAGATGTTATTTCCTTTTCGCAAACAACTTTCGAATATCACCAGATATGACGTAGAATTCTCCAGCTCTTGAGCAATTGTGAGGATGCTCTTCTTTTCCTTAAAATATCTCAAGTTAACAATATTCGGACGATGTTTTTTTTTTCTGCAGAAAACTTGCCCAATCCATGGGCTCACTCAATCACAGATACGTAAAATCCTAACTGAAATTAACGGAGCTCCTTAACTACGGCTTCCGATCACAAAGGCGTTTTCCATAAACTGGTGTTCTGAAATCTATAAAAAATGAGATTGCATTGATAACAGGAGTTTAGAGTCTTCAAGCTTTCCAGACAAAACGTCTGGATGATTTTCATTTTTCTGTCATTTTGTTTGCAAGTCGTTAAGAATGGCAAACGTATGCCCCTCTTCGAAATTAGACTCAATTGAACATACTGGCAAGCGAAAGTCGTTAAGGCACGTATCAGACGCCTTTTGTCTCTCATCAATTGAGACAAGGCTGTTCATCAAGCTGTTCTTAACTTCTAAAACTAATTATCATTATTACAAAATACGATGTTCACTACGAAAATCCCACTATAATTTCACACTATAACATATTCCCAAAATCCCACTATAACATATTCCAAGCACGTTCACTCTATACATGTGTCTGTTTAAACATATGTGTGCAAAGCATTTGTAAGCGATATCACAGGACTGTCAGACAATGACGAAACCTGCATCAGACAGAATCCGCAGTCTGACCCTCTTATGATGACTTGGCGGTGTTACCACGGCTAAACGGTTCGTCTCTGACACGACCTGAAAAGCTGAACAAACATGCCATTGGCAAAACCTTGATATTCAGGTACCGTTTCCGGAGGAGGCGTCCAACATGGGAGAAACTAAGCCCCAATGAAACATCGCGTGCCACTTTGAAGTTTCAAGTTGTCTTTTTTTCATTTTTACTCAAACGTTTTAATCTTTTCTTTTTGTTGCTTTGTTAACTATCGTTCGTAAGTTGGGGTAGGTTTTATTATGGAAGAGAAAGTTTTGAGGAGGCCAAAATATTTTTAGGTGAAAACTCCAACGTGCATAGTTTTATACGCAATGCACTGCCTTCCTTTGCATGTATGCGATACAAGGACATCAAAATAAGCTAGCCCCATTAGCCGCCTGTTATCAAGCTAAGCGAAATGAATCGCATTTGGCCTGATTTTCTAGATGGATGTGATCGAATATTTCCAATTCCAGACAAGAACTAGCGGACAGGATATCTATGTCCGCTATAGTTTATCGAATTAAGTGCCCGCACGATGAACCCCTGGATCGTTCCCTTTCGCCAGTAAGGGGTGCTGCACAACCAACATGGCGGCAGCCAGGTAAGCAACTAGCCGCATCTTTTCCAAGATCATGGAAAGTTGCCGAAAAGTAAAACGGATTGCAGGCGCAACAGAACTGACTGTCATTTTCGCTGCACCGAAGAGACACAAAGAGCTTCAAACTTGCAAAGCTTGCAACTGCCGATACACTCAGAAACCTTCAAACGGTAGGCGAGTAACGTGGGTTCTCTTGTAATCAGTTAAGAGAAGGTGCAAACCGGTATTAAACCGCAAGGCTCTCGGTTGCCGAGTAGGCTACCGGACACCAGCTCAGAGCACATGAAGAAAACGTTCGAGACTGTTTCCGGAAGAGACGTCCAACATGGGAGAAACTAAGCCCCAAAGAAACATCGCGTGCCACCTTGAAGTTTCAAGTTTCAAGGAAATCCCTGGTTCAAAAGCCGCAACTGCCCTTTGCAATCTGGAAGAGCATCATACCGGCATGCGGTCGTGCATCACTACTGCGTGGTAGTCGGTTTACAGGTGCACAAGATTACCGCTGTGAACGTGCCGCTGCAGAATTTTTTCGTGTCTTATCTATGTTTTCACATCGCCAGCCTTGTGCCGGTTATTTGATTGGAATTACGCACTTTCTACCCGCTGTCTCTCTAAGACTTACCTAGTAAATGTATCGAGTGACACTGAGGAATTTTATAATTAATATATTTGGCTTATTTCTAGTAATGGACAAATTAAATGCAGACACAAGTTAAATATTTAAGTTATAGTGACCACTAGTCACCTGTAATAAACCTTATTGTTCCAATTGACGGCTTTGTTTACAAATAAAGCTCGGAGAAATAAAATAAACACCCTATATAGAGACATAAATTTAGTAAAAAACATTTTCGCTGAGCAGGCATATTTCCTTCCATTTCAGCTTAGTTACAGAATAGTCAGATTGTTTTGCATGCCTTCTTCAGTTCGTGTTGTGGATATTTTTTATGTGTATGCTTCACACCACTCAGTTCCCCTGAATTACAATTCTTCCATTAAAAAAACTGGATTTCGCGAATATTAGTTGCAGAGTTTATGCTTTTGAAGAGAGCTGCAACGGAAAACTGAAATCTACCGCAAATATTACGATTTTCTCATCAAATCAAAAATACATGTATATGTGTTTTTTTTTGTGCAAACATTTCCACGTTTATGGCTAACATTTCGGTCTCTACTGTCAAAAAATGTGTGATTTGTTCATTCCATTTCACTCGGAAACTTGAGGTCAAGGGTATCTTGCTTTATTGGGTGAATTTCACGCAGCTCCGTATTTCTGTACGAAATGTATTGTATGAACATGAGCCCTTTTAATCAGGAATAAATTTTGCTCCTAAAGAGTTACGTTGGATTTTCGCCTATTCATACCTACTGTTTTCTGCATGGAAAACGTCCTAATGCATGCCTGATTTTTCTTCCTACTAAAATTCAAGGCACCATTCATCAGTAAAAAAAATTAAAAATTAAATAATTACGACAAACGGTGATTTCAAATGTCCACTCTTACAGCATCCTTCACTTTCCTTTTGTTATTTCTTAAGAATCGCGTCATCTGTCTTGAGGTTGTGCAATGTGTTCTTGAACCGGCAAGAATGATGCTTTGACCCATCTCTAGGTTTTAAGTTATCACAATCTGGTCACAACCATGTTAAGGAGCTAATACAGTTTGAAGAAGGAACGCAACCTCAAGTCTTCATTTCTGCACATAATATTGAAACGAAATTTGAAAAAAATGCTGCAAGTATTATTAGTTTTGTACAGTTCTATAAAGAGCGTTGTTTCTTCTCAGCTATGAATAATAATTTGAATATGTTTGATACGAAATATGAACTGTGACCGGAATACTCTAAGCAAAAAATAAAACAAATTACGGTTCGACAAAAGCATTAGATTCTAAGCGCCCGGTCCATGACCCCACGTAGAGATGTTGCATTCCTCGGCAAATGAGTTGGGTAACTCACAGACAAGCTTATGCCATAAATAATTAAAAATTTGCATAATATTATTGCTATAAAACTAGTCACCTCTTGTCATATTGAGCGCTCTTGAAAAGAAAAAAAAATGCATAGTACTCACTAGCACAGAGTTTGGACCGTTTCACTTTTAAACAAATAACGGTACCCGAATAAAAGTCAGAAAGAAGCTGTTCTTATGAAGATATTGGCCGAAACTGGCTAGCGCGAGAAAGATCTTGACTATTTTCAAGTGCCCCGGAAAACCTCTGATGTACCTCAGATATTTATTTGAGTATGGGCACTAGTAAATATATAATTGTGTCATATAAATAAAACCTGAGCAGTTAGACGCAACGTCGACTTAAAACATTCATTTTTACACTAGGACAGCCAAGGAGATCATTTCCCTTAAATATTTTAATTCAAAGTTTTTTCCTCATATACCAGTATCAACTGAGCTACCTTAATCAGTACTCTTTAGAGTTATTAATAGTACAAAACTTGTATACTTTACGGTGCCACAATTTCCCACCACCCATACTATAGCACAGCTTTTGTGATCTGTTACGGTGTTATAACAGTTATAAGTTCGTAAAACCAGAGGGATAATAAGCCTTAGACATTTTACCTCATGAAAATTGAGAATGCTTATATATATTATTTTGGTACTACTTTTGATTATATTAACAAGAGAGATTTCAATTCACAGTGCGAAAGTCTAAGATATACGAATTAATAAAATCTAGTGCGAAAGCTACGAAAGCTTATCCTTCAACAGGATTATTAATTATTTAACATATAACCCATAAACGGCATGGGCTGAGAAAAAACGTTCTGGTTTAAAAATTATTATCCAAAAAGCAACCAAACTTTTAATTAGACTCTCTGTTATGCTTTATATGTGTATTCTCTAGCTATAAAAAGACTACTGCTTGCAGTTCTGCTAATATTTTGCTTTGATACGGTTTGTTTAAGCGTGGAAGAAAGAATTAAAAAAAATATTTTAGATGGGTTCAAAGCGTTTAAACTTTCAAAGTAATAATAGAGGTAACCCGCTAGTACATGCTCCAGTATAACTGCAACAGACGCAAGTGAGGAAAATAGGACGGTAGTTTTCAGTGTTATGCTTGCTGCCAGTTTTATGCTCCGCGGCAACATTTGCTATTAGCCAGTCGGTAGGAAGAGTTTGAAGCCCGAGTCTGCACTTAAGAGAACTGTTCTTCAGCGATAGATATTCTGGGCTCATCCCACAACTGCTGTAGCTCTCTTTGTAAATAATGTAATTGGCGCTATAGGGACTCCGTCATCGATGTTGTCGAATTCTTGAAAAATATAATCTGTCGCCCGCGGGAATCAAAACTTTGTCTTCTGCGTGCGAAGTGGAGGTGTTACGACAGAACTACAGCACAGCGTTACTAACCCGCTTCAAACTTAGGCTTTGTGTCGTACCCGATGCCCACGGCAACAGCCTCCTCTGTACTCACAAATCCTGGCATTTCGACCACCGAGGCATAGAGTGCTCGGACGCAGATTAGGAGCGCGAGGATCCGGTGGCACAGATCATTTTTCAGGGAACATAGATGTCAGTGCACAGCTTTTGAAGCGGCGAGGACTCGAAGCATGGTTTTCAGACCCGACAAGAAACGAAGCTGTACCAAGGGGAATGCGACGAGCAGGAGCGGTCATTCCATCGTTCGGGAGAATTGTGTTTCCACATCTCGCCGCAGCGGGGCACCCGTCACGTGGCTCTCCTCTCATCTGTTGTCTGCCGCTCTATCTTCTTGAATTTCGGCGGCCGCCTCTCGTGACGATCTTCTGGGCTTTTTCAGTATAGAGGAGGCTATGCCACTACAATCACTCCGGGAAAATGCAAATAGCCGACAAAAAATACCGGAGTAGAACTGTCAATGTCAAGAGCTCATGCCGGGAGAGGCGCTTTCACGCATTCCGGAATAAAAAAGCAAACAAACGAAAGTGTTAGGAAGAAAACTTTAGCATTTTTCTTCCCTAACGCTTTTTTCCACGCGCCCCAAAATGCAAGAACGCGACTGCCGTTCGCAATGACGTGCCGCAGCTATAGATGTGGCTGTACAGTGACTTAACACAGGACTACTCAATTTTCTTCTAGTGCGTTCTGGCTAAGCGGGATCTGGGTTCTCAAGCACTGGATTATCACATGGAGAGCCATATAAGTTATTTCGAAATTGTCCAGCCCGGGCTTTCTAATAATATGCGAAATCTATATTGGAACAACGACAATAATAATCTTCCGCCTGGAGAACATCGACTTCGCCTGTGTGTAGATACAAAAACACGTAACTTTAAACGCATTCCCTTTTTTTAAAGGTATTTAAACTGCATTGTTTAACAGGATCAATTTATAACTTTTTTTTTCAGGGTATACGAAGAGCCAGGTTATTTTATGCTCCCCTCAAGCCGAAAGGTCGGTGCACGCAAAAGAGCGTGTGAAAACATTATATGTTTTCATGTTTGAACAATGACTATTGTTTCCTAGCAGATGAGTGACAGGCTATTTTTCACTAACGAAAATAAGAAAAGGCGATCGTGCATTGGAACCCATATCAGCGAGTAGCTATAAAAGCGTAACGCTATCCTGAGACATACACTATGCCTGCGTGTATATGAATGTGTAGACCTAGAGTGACAATGATTGCCCTCTTTCTGGGAATTCTGCTCTTATGTCACTGCCATGCTACTTTATCTCAAGATACCGGAGTAGATTATCCTAATGCCAACGAGGTAAGAAAATACCATTCATGTAACCCTTTGATAGCAAGGCAATGGATAAGGTTTTTCTTAGTAGCTCAAACCCCTACATGAAGGTGCATATATACACATATGACGTTCGTATTTTTAGGATGATATCGTAGGCAGGAGCAAGGACAAGATAACAGAAGATAAGAAAACACATAAAGAAATTCTTGAGGCCCGGCCATCACTGGGGGCCTGGTGCAAGATGGTGTTGCGCGCCACTGCCTCGTCGTCGTCTTACCCTTCATAACAATAGGTTCATCTGAAGGGGAACTCTCATCGCCTCACAGATCGCCGCTGAATGTATTCCAGCTCTCTCACACCAACGATGAGTTTTAACGCATACTGTTCATGGGAAGATTTTTGGCGAAAAATATCACGCCCGGCTGACACAAAAAATCATTACGTGCAGGTCGAGTCAATATAAGGCGTGCACACCCTCTCCTAAGAAATGCGTGACATTGCAAGAAAAAAAAAAGTAAATGTTGTGATAAATCATATTAACTTACGATCAGCCAAATTACAAAAAAAAAAAAGAGATTTAGCGAGCTGTTTAGTGGGAATCAAGCTCTCGACCATGCGAAGCGCCGCCCGAAAGTCTTGTGGCCAGTTCGTTTGGGCCCGCATCGCACCGGTGCAGTGCGGGTCGTGGTACACGGAAGGCTGGAGGGGAGAAGGGAGCTTCCTTCTCTCCCCGCCAGCCTTTCGTGTACCAAAGTGGAAAATGTTTGCTGCGCTGGACGGGTGCGGTGCGGGCCCCCGGAGCAATTCGTCATTAATTTGGCGCCACGGGAAGTTCTTTTCTCTTTTTTTTTTTATTAATGATGGGAAAGTGAATTACTGTTACTTACATGTCTGTGCCTTTATACGCACGATCAAATAAAGCACCGTGTCTTTTGTTAAAAATATTAAAATCCTCGCATTTAGAGGTGGGCTTGAAAAGAGACTTGTCCTTTCGTATACATGATAAACGGCTTGGTACACATTTCACACTTGAAGTACAAATACATGGAAATTCACATGCGACAACTTCACATCAATATCCGCATGGTGGACAGGAATTCGTGTTTTTAAGATACTAAACAATCCTAGCAGCGTTAGCATGTCATTGGGAACGCCATCGTAAAAATCTACGAACCCAATCGTACGTCGATGAACGACTAAAATAATATTTTTTGTTAAGCGCTAGAGAACGCCCCAATTAAAATATGGTAACCCAGCAAAAAGTAATGCCTGTTCGCACTGCCCGGCCGGGCAGCGCAGGCCAGTTCGTAAAGGACCACCGTTCAGACTAATCGCCCAGTCTCCTTCTTTTCATATTATTTGGTCGAGGTCTTGCGGAGTACCGGCGTCCCTGACGAGAGGTTTATTGCATTCTGGGGCTTCGAAATCGACGACTGTCGGCTGCGTTGAACTCCAATAAACAAATCTCCGCGGTTGTTCCAGCTGCTGTAGTCTGCCCTGCTCAAAGCCTGGTCCGACATCCTAAGTTTCTTCTGGAATCCTTTAACATGACGTGGAAGATGGGCTGGACGTCTACCAGCGATGATGTCTATACAACGAAAGGGATGATGGGGCTTAGCTCCGCAATGCAATAATTTCCCTTTCCAATGTTGCTAAAGTAAAGTTTGACAAACCACCAATATTACATCGCTTCATGGTTACTGATGCCATACTCAGATAGCCAAAACAGGCGACAAATTTAGGCAAATAAAAATGAATCGAATGTAAAGTTTGCTCAATTTTCGACAGGATTCTGTTGACGCTTGTAAATGGCTGAGATACCAGTCCTGTCATTATGTAAAAATGACCCCGTCGTGAAACTTTGTAAGTTCTTGAAAAAAAAATGAAAGACATTTAAAACTCCATGTAATGCCCAATTAGAGCGCAGCTCTTGAGGAGGAGCAGGGAAGATGACGGAGAGGAGGGTAGGCCCCTCCACCTCTTCCATACCCTCTCCCGCTCCACGTCTTCTCCACCTTCCCGGTTCTCCTCGCTCTTCCTCTCCTCCATCCTCCTCTTTCCTCCTTTCTCATTCTTTTCACCTCACCTACCCCTCGTCCTCCCCCTCCCTGTCTGCCCCCTCCTGTCGTCAGTGGTGACCTTCGTGACGTCACTCGCAGAGGCTTCGTAAAGTGAAGGTCGTGACTTCTGTCGTGACCTTCACGAGTGACCGTGACGTTAGGTGTGACATCATCATGGGACGCTTCCAAAGTGAAACGTGCGGGACCCACGTGACGTCAATATGAGAAACGTCCCATAATGCAACGCGCGGGTCCCGAGTGAGACCCGCTCGTTGCATTATGGGACATTTCCCATAACGCACTGCGCGGTTAAGCAGACGGTAACAACGACGACGCTCAAGCAGGAAACGGGCGCCCAAAAGCTGCCCTCTCAAACATGTTTTATAAGTGGAATATATAGAAACGAAATGCTGCGGTACTTGCTGTTTTGTTAGGCTTCCTTTTTGCAACTTGTATTATTCTATTGAAAATTATATCTCCCTTCTTTCCGTTCAGGTGCTTAGCCAGAACGCACCTGAAACAAAATCCTGGCTACGTGCTTGTCCATAGTCATTCTTCAATGAAACCTACGAAGCACTTGCCAGTGTCAACTCTTCTCAACGCTCTGGACCAGATGGCCTACACCCCACATTGCTTTAATCCTGTGCTTGCCCCCGTATCTCCTCCGTCCTCACTCACCTCTTCAACGATCTTATCTCTCACAGCTTTGTTCCTAAATCCTGGAAAGTTGCGTCAGTAATGCCTCTTGAAAAGAGACACCGCGGCCCCTGACGTCTGACAGCCAGTGATAACGACCTATCTCCATAACCTCCATCGTTTTCCGATCAATGGAAAGAGTCATTAGCAAGCGATTCTTAGCACACCTTGGGCTATCGAACTTCCTTAGCCCACCCTCCCCCCCCCCCCCAATATTTTGTATACTTTTTTCGGTGAATAAAATTGAAATTGAATTGAAATTAAAGATGCACCCTTCTTCCCTCAACCCCCTCCCCCCTGCCCATCCCCTTCCGGTGCCACCGCGCTCAGGGCTTCAGGTAAGAGTTCAACTAGAGCATGGGCGCCTTTGACCGAAGAGTTTTGGGTACGCACGCTTTCTGAAGGAAGAGAACATGTGATAATTAAATAAATTCGCCAAACAATTCCGATTCTCATTCATTCGACGATTTGTGGTGTCAAAACATGGACATCGAGACGAAAACAAAGAGATTTTGGATATAAATTTTATATAACCTGAATATTAAAGTGTCCGGCATCTTTGAAGTGTATATACAATTTTAGATCAGGGTCGGTAACAGGGGCCCTCAGTTATTTCAGTCCTTTCCTCAGGTTCTCCGCAGTGCTCAATGAATTTTGATCGGCATATTCTTCGTGATTCAATATCGTATTCCTTGGTGAGCGTCAGGTAACAGACTGAAAAATTAAATGAGTTTTTAATATAGCATTGAACTGTTGTGTAAAATGTATTTTCACTTTATGAGTGGATGAATAATGTACCACATAAACAAAACATTAAAGCAATATTTAGTTGTCATAGCCACAATTTGAACACACTGAAAGACTGTCATTTCACAGTATCAAAACAACTCGTTATTAGGGTATAACCTATACCTTTTAATAGAACGAATAAGAATTGCGTTATGGGCATTTCGATACAAAATTATAGATACAAGAAAGTATATCTAATACACTATCACGATACATTTGTATAGCAGATACTGGGCAGCCCTCATTTAGGGCTATAGTGTAGTCGTTATGTAATTTGTTCCCTGGTGTGAAGCACTTGCATTAAGTTTGTTTCTATATTATGTTTTGCTTGGAATAACAAAAACACTTAAAAATATTTTAGCCTTATATTTTGATTGAATTGTAAAGAAGGTTGATAATACACAAACCAATTAAAATAGGTAATTGTACAATAGAAAATTGCCTAGTGTATGCCTTTTATGCGCGCGCTAACAAACGAAAGACCGATCGCTTTTATGTCATAGACGTTAACAGCACACGGCTGAACGAGGTAATTATTATTTGGCACGCAGTAGTTTGTTACAAAAACCTTTTTTGTGTTTGCACACTTTTTAGGGGACGGTGTCCGCCTCAAGAAATCTGTATGTATAGTGGTCACCAAACTTAAGCGGAACTCGAAAACGGTGTCTTACTTTAAGGAGGATCTTTCCTGTCTGCGGCCCCAGAACGGCTCGACGTAGCGGTCACAGAACAGCCCAAGCAGGGAAGGCCACTTGCCGGATCGTGGTCACGACGCTAATTTTACCGGCCGGCCAATGAAGACTTACCGCCAGCTTTCAGATGAAGGGGCGTAGATGATGTTGCAAAATCAATGTTTGGATATTTTAATCAGTAAACACTTGATTTTCCACGGTATGACGCAAAATCGCATCGTAGGTAAATTTTTTTTTTTTTTTCCTTCTGTCCAGTTTTGATTTCGGTCTTGAGCGAGCGGTCACCCCCGCTTGGACTGCTCCCCCCATTGAGCGCTATATAAAGCAGTTGTTCTTCGAATGCCACCAGAATCGAGTTCCCATGAGTTAAGAAAGAGATATGACAAAGTCGTGGATAAGTTTAGTGAGCACTCTTCTATGGTTTGAATCCAAGATTCCAGTGTTTTGAACCACCTGTAAATAGCGATGCTTCGTTTTATCTTAAGTTTGGGCGCAGTCTACGTTAGGAGCCGATGAGACGAAGCAAAAAACGTCAAAAGTGCAATGTTATGATATTCTTAACATTTTTGGTTGCGTTATATAATAACAGTGCTTTTAGAGTTTGTGTTCTAGGCCCTTTAAGTTTATGCATTCGACTTCGCTCGTACGTATGATGAAATGAGGTATAGATACCAAGAAGCGTGAAAAATTTTCTTATACTTATAAAAAGTAACGAGTAATTAAAGAACGTTGTAGCAACTGCCTTATCATTAAATTATACGTACCACACATTTTTTAACGGAAATATAATTTGGCAGATAAAAATATAAGAGATTTTCAAAGGAATAGAAGTAAACCGTTATGGTAGCGGATGGACATTAAGAAGTAATATACCTTAACTTTGATAAAAACTGTTAACAAGTTTAGTAATTGACAATTCCCCTATTTCGTAAGCGCGGTGAAGCGCTTCGCGTCCCAAAGAGAGGCTGACAGCCCTGAGCAGCGAACACAGACTACAGCTACAGGATTTCGCACGGAGAAATAAAGTTGTGACTGCGTCTCGGTATCTTTGTAAGTGCAAAATGATCGTGTTACTGGTTTTAGGGGTGGACGCTACTCCAGAGCGAAAGGCGTTTACAAAAGTTTAGCTAACAATTCTGCTAAATCGTATAACTAAAAGGATTGTTATATTTCTCTAAGGTATTTGATACCTTGAGTACAGGTAATATTGATATGCGCGCTATTCAGATTTAACTCCAAACATTTAGTCGATGGAAATGCTTTGAACAGTCAACAGACACCACGTGTGCAACAGATAGTTTTTCGTACCAACCTGTACCCCAGATTCTTGACACCATACAAGTTCTCATATCCGAAAACAATATTTCGCCTTCGGTGGTTGCAGGAGCTGTTGAACCTGTTGAAACGTATGAGAAGCATTGTCACTGACTCAAACTTACAGAAGCAAGGTTACTGCAAAAAAGTCAAATTTGGGCGTTTTACGTGCCAAACCTACGACGGGCATCTGGCACACCCCAGCGGAGGACTGAGGATTAATTTCGACCACCTGGGGATCTTTTGACGTGCAACCGAAAGCTCGGTTACACGGCACCATCTCCGCAATAAGCCTCCGTCATATTGCGGGCACCTCGGTCGGGATTCGAACCCGCCAACTGGGGATCCGTAGGCCGGCGCTCACCCCTTGGAGCCACCGAGGCTGCTCAAGGTTACGGGAAATAAATTGGGTAGGGAGCAGTCTGTGATAACTTTCGGAATTTCTCAATTGAAGCAAAACCCCATACTTTCGCGGCTACCAAGGAAGGTCACATTGCGTACTGACTTAAAATGTTATCGGCGGCACAGATACCCAGCGAGGCAAGAGAAAAGCTGGCACGTAGCGCACTCCCAGCTATTCATATCACATATCTGGTATTAACACCGCCCACTTCTTCTTAAAGCACATCAGCCCAATGTTTAAAGAAAACCGTATCAGTAGCTTCTCAAGTACAACGAAAAGAATTAGAAACAACCATCAAAGCTACTTGAATATGAATGGATTAAATTACGAATTTCACAACGGTTTTAAAAATATTAAGGGTATTTCCTAATTCGTCGTTGACATAACTATAAAACAATACGCAATTGCCTAGAGGCTCAGAAAATAATCCGAACCAAGTATACTCATAAGTCGATATCCATTTTGTGTGAAAATACTTGGGACGTTGTTTGTAATGCCATCGTTTCCTCGATTGAACGAATTAGAACTTTAAAGAATAAACTTGAGCTCACCTCGTTCTGTTGCCAAAGAGACTTTATACCCAGTCACATTTTTTATATAGAAATCTTGATTTATTCTGCAAAGTAAACACGTTAAAACTCCAATTTTGTTGTGAGACATGAACGATAAAGTTTGTAATGCTATTAATACGTAACTAGTACTCACGTATCAATGTCGAACCTCCATATAAAAGTCCATTTTCTGTAAGTCTCACATCCACTGGTCTCCGTGTAAAAATGTTGGTAACCACCTGTATACCCATATTGTCCCCGTGATCAATACACGAATGTTCGAGGAAGTTTCCTCATAACCTGGAAATGTATTCAAGTATTTAAATAGAATATCCGGTAATATCAATCTAAGCACCTGAACAGAAAGAAGGGAGATATAATTTTCAATAGAATATTAAAAGTTGCAAAAAGGAAGCCTAACAAACAGCAAGCACCGCAGCATTTCGTTTCTATATATTCCACTTATAAAACATGTTTGAGAGGGCAGCTTTTGGGCGCCCGTTACCTGCTTGAGCGTCGTCGTTGTTACCGTCGGCTTAACCGCGCGGTGCGTTATGGGAAATGTCCCATAATGCAACGAGCGGGTCTCACTCAGGACCCGCGCGTTGCATTATGGGACGTTTCTCATAATGACGTCACGTGGGTCCCGCAAGTTACATTTTGGAAACGTCCCATGGTGATGTCACACCTAACGTCACGGTCACTCGTGAAGGTCACGACAGAAGTCACGACCTTCACTTTACGAAGCCTCTGCGAGTGACGTCACGAGGGTCACCACTGACGACAGGAGGGGGCAGACAGGGAGGGGGAGGACGAGGGGTAGGTGAGGTGAAAAGAATGAGAAAGGAGGAAAGAGGAGGATGGAGGAGAGGAAGAGCGAGGAGAACCGGGAAGGTGGAGAAGACGTGGAGCGGGAGAGGGTATGGAAGAGGTGGAGGGGCCTACCATCCTCTCCGTCATCTTCCCTGCTCCTCCTCAAGAGCTGCGCTCTAATTCGGCATTACATGGAGTTTTAAATGTCTTTCATTTTTTTTCAAGAACTTACAAAGTTGCACGACGGGGTCATTTTTACATAATGACAGGACTGGTATATCAGCCATTTACAAGCGTCAACAGAATCCTGTCGAAAATTGAACAAACTTTACATTCAATTCATTTTTATTTGCCTAAATTTGTCGCCTGTTTTGACTATCTGAGTATGGCATCAGTAACCATGAAGCGATGTAATATTGGTGGTTTGTCAAACTTTACTTTAGCAACATTGGAAAGGGAAATTATTGCATTGCGGAGCTAAGCCCCATCATCCCGTTCGTTGTATAGACATCATCGCTGGCAGACGTCCAGCCAACCTTCCACGTCATGTTAAAGGATTCCAGAAGAAATTTAGGATGTCGGACCAGGCTTTGAGCAGCGCAGACTACAGCGGCTGGAACAACCGCGGAGAATTGTTTATTGGAGTTCAACGGAGCCGACAGTCGTCGATTTCGAAGCCCCAGAATGCAATAAACCTCTCGTCAGGGACGCCGGTACTCCGCAAGACCTCGACCAAATAATATGAAAAGAAGGAGACTGGGCGATTAGTCTGAACGGTGGTCCTTTACGAACTGGCCTGCGCTGCCCGGCCGGGCAGCGCGAACAGGCATTAATTTTTGCTGGGTTACCATATTTTAATTGGGGCGTTCTCTAGCGCTTAACAAAAAATATTATTTTAGTCGTGCATCGACGTACGATTGGGATCGTAGATTTTTACGATGGCGTTCCCAATGACATGCTAACGCTGCTAGGATTGTTTAGTATCTTAAAAACACGAATTCCTGTCCACCATGCGGATATTGATGTGAAGTTGTCGCATGTGAAATTCCGTGTATTTGTACTTCAAGTGCAAAATGTGTACCAAGCCGTTTATCATGTATACGAAAGGACAAGTCTCTTTTCAAGCCCACCTCTAAATGCGAGGCTTTTAATATTTTTAACAAAAGACACGGTGCTTTATTTGATCGTGCGTATAAAGGCACAGAAATGTAAGTAACAGTAATTCACTTTCCCATCATTAATAAAAAAAAAAAAAAGAGAAAAGAACTTCCCGTGGCGCCAAATTAATGACAAATTGCTCGGGGGGCCCGCACCGCACCCGTCCAGCGCAGCAAACATTTTCCACTTTGGTACACGAAAGGCTGGCGGGGAGAGAAGGAAGCTCCCTTCTCCCCTCCAGCCTTCCATGTACCACGACCCGCACTGCACCGGTGCGATGCGGGCCCAGACGAACTGGCCACAAGACTTTCGGGCGGCGCTTCGCATGGTCGAGAGCTTGATTCCCACTGAGCAGCTCGCTAAATCTCTTTTTTTTTTTTTTTTTGTAATTTGGCTGATCGTAAGTTAATATGATTTATCACAACATTTACTTTTTTTTTCTTGCAATGTCACGCATTTCTTAGGAGAGGGTGTGCACGCCTTATATTGACTCGACCTGCACGTAATGATTTTTTGTGTCAGCCGGGCGTGATATTTTTTGCCAAAAATCTTCCCATGAACAGTATGCGTTAAAACTCATCGTTGGTGTGAGAGTGCTGGAATACATTCAGCGGCGATCTGTGAGGCGATGAGAGTTCCCCTTCAGATGAACCTATTGTTATGAAGGGTAAGACGACGACGAGGCAGTGGCGCGCAATACCATCTTGCACCAGGCCCCCAGTGATGGCTGGGCCTCAAGAATTTCTTTATGTGTTTTCTTATCTTCTGTTATCTTGTCCTTGCTCCTGCCTACGACATCATCCTAAAAATACGAACGTCATATGTGTATATATGCACCTTCATGGAGGGGTTTGAACTACTAAAAAAAAACTGATCCATCACCTTCCGTAAAATGGTTACATGAATGGTATTTTCTTACCTCGTTGGCATCAGGATAATGTCCTCCGCTATTTTGAGATAAAGTAGCATGGCAGTGACATAAGAACAGAATTCCCAGAAAGAGGGCAATCATTGTCACTCTAGGTCTACACATTCATATACACGCAGGCATAGTGTATGTCTCAGGATAGCGTTACGCTTTTATAGCTACTCGCTGATATGGGTTCCAATGCACGATCGCCTTTTCTTATTTTCGTTAGTGAAAAATAGCCTGTCACTCATCTGCTAGGAAAAAATAGTTATTGTTCAAACATGAAAACATATAATGTTTTCACACGCTCTTTTGCGTGTTCCGACCTTTCGGCTTGAGGGGAGCATAAAACACCCTGGCTCTAGGTATACCCTGAAAAAAAAGGTATAAATTGATCCTGTTAAACAATGCAGTTTAAATACCTTTAAAAAAAGGGAATGCGTTTAAAGTTACGTGTTTTTGTATCTACACACAGGCGAAGTCGATGATCTCCACGTGGTAGATTATTATTGTCGTTGTTCAAATATAGATTTTGTATATTATTTGAAAGCCCGGGCTGGACAATTTCGAAATAACTTATATGGCTCTCCATGTGATAATCCAGTGCTTGAGAACCCAGATCCCGCTTAGCCAGAACGCACTAGAAGAAAATTGAGTAGTCCTGTGTTAAGTCACTGTACAGCCACATCTATAGCTGCGGCACGTCATTGCGAACGGCACTCGCGTTCTTTCATTTTGGGGCGCGTGGAAAAAAGCGTTAGGGAAGAAAAATGCAAACGTTTTCTTCCTAACACTTTCGTTTGTTTGTTTTTTATTCCGGAGCGCGTGAAAGCGCCTCTCCCGGCATGAGCTCTTGACATTGACAGTTCTCTCCGGTATTTTGTTGTCGGCTATTTGTATTCTCCCGGGGTGAATGTAGTGGCATAGCCTCCTTTATACTGACAAAGCCCAGCAGATCGTCACGAGAGGTGGCCGCCGAAATTCAAGAAGATAGAGCGGCAGACAACAGATGAGAGGAGAGCCACGTGACGGGCGCCCCGCCGCGGCGAGATGTGGAAACACAGTTCTCCCGAACGATGGAATGTCCGCTCGTGCTCGTCGCGTTCCTCTTGGTACAGCTTCGTTTCTCGTCGGGTTTGAAAACCATGCTTCGTGTCCTCGCCGCTTCAAAAGCTGTGCACTGACATCAATGTTCCCTGAAAAATGATCTGTGCTACCGGATCCTCGCGCTCCTAATCTGCGTCCGAGCACTCTATGCCTCCGTGGTCGAAATGCCAGGATTTGTGAGTACAGAGGAGGCTGTTGCCGTGGGCATCGGGTACGACACAAAGCCTAAGTTTGAAGCGGGTTATTAACGCTGTGCTGTAGTTCTGTCGTAACACCTCCACTTCGCACGCAGAAGACAAAGTTTTGATTCCCGCGGGCGACAGATTATATTTTTCAAGAATTCGACAACATCGATGACGGAGTCCCTATAGCGCCAATTATATTATTTACAAAGAGAGCTACAGCAGTTGTGGGATGAGCCCAGAATATCTATCGCTGAAGAACAGTTCTCTTAAGTGCAGACTCGGGCTTCAAACTCTTCCTACCGACTGGCTAATAGCAAATGTTGCCGCGGAGCATAAAACTGGCAGCAAGCATAACACTGAAAAGTACCGTCCTATTTTCCTCACTTGCGTCTGTTGCAGTTATACTGGAGCATGTATTAGCGGGTTACCTCTATGATTACTTTGAAAGTTTAAACGCTTTTAACCCATCTAAAACATTTTTTTAATTCTTTCTTCCACGCTTAAACAAGCCGTATCAAAGCAAAATATTAGCAGAACTGCAAGCAGTAGTCTTTTTATAGCTAGAGAATACACATATAAAGCATAACAGAGAGTCTAATTAAAAGTTTGGTTGCTTTTTGGATAATAATTTTTATACCAGTACGTTTTTTCTCAGCCCATGCCGTTTATGCGGCATATGTTAAATAATTAATAATCCTGTTGAAGGATAAATTTTCGTAGCTTTCGCACTAGATTTTATTAATTCGTATATCTTAGACTTTCGCGCTGTGAATTGAAATCTCTCTTGTTAATATAATCAAAAGTAGTACCAAAATAATATAGATAAGCATTGTCAATTTTCATGAGGTAAAATGTCTAAGGTTTATTATCTCTCTGGTTTTACGAACTTATAACTGTTATAACACCGTAACAGATCACACAAGCTGTGCTATAGTATGGGTGGTGGGAAATTGTGGCACCGTAAAGTATACAAGTTTTGTACTATTAATAACTCAAAAGAGTACTGATTAAGGTAGCTGAGTTGATACTGGCATATGAGCAAAAAAACTTTGAATTAAAATATTTTAGGGAAATGATCTCCTTCGCTGTCCTAGTGTAAAAATGAATGTTTTAGGTCGACGTTGCGTCTAACTGCTCAGGTTTTATTTATATGACACAATTATATATTTACTAGTGCCCATACTCAAATAAATATCTGAGATACATCAGAGGTTTTCCGGGGCACTTGCAAATATTCAAGATCTTTCTCGCGCTAGCCAGTTTCGGCCAATATCTTCATAAGAACAGCTTCTTTCTGACTTTTATTCGGGTACCGTTATTTGTTTATAAGTGAAACGGTCCGAACTCTCTGCTAGTGAGTACTATGCATGTTTTTTTTTTCTTTTGAAGTGCGCTCAATATGACAAGAGGTGACTAGTCTTATAGCAATAATATTATGCAAATTTTTAATTATTTATGGCATAAGCTTGTCTGTGAGTTACCCAACTCATTTCCCGAGGAATGCAACATCTCTACGTGGGTCATGCACCGGGCGCGGAGAATCTAATGCTTTTGTCGAACCGGAATTTGTTTTCTTTTTTGCTTAGAGTATTCCGGTCACAGTTCATATTTCGTATCAAGCATATTCAAATTACTATTCATAGCTGAGAAGAAACAACGCTCTTTATAGAACTGTACAAAACTAATAATACTTGCAGGATTTTTTTCAAATTTCTTTTCATTATTATGTGCAGAAATGAAGACCTGAGGTTGCGTTCCTTTTTCAAACTGTATTAGCTCCTTAACATGGTTGTGACCAGATTGTGATAACTGAAAACCTAACGAGGGTCAAAGCATCATTGTTGTCGGTTCAAGAACACATTGCACAACTTGAAGACACAAGACGCAATTCTTAAGAAATAACAAAAGAAAAGTTAAGGAGGCTGTAAGAGTGGACATTTGAAATCACCGTTTGTCGTAATTACTTTATTTTTAATTTTTTTACTGATGAATGGTGCCTTAAATTTTAGTAGAAAGAAAAATCAGGCATGGATTAAGACCTTTACCATGCAGATAAAAGTAGGTATGAATAGGCGAAAATTCAACGTAACTCTTTAAGAGCAAAATTTATTCCTAATTAACAGGGCTCCTGTTGATACAATACATTTCGTACAGCAATACGGAGCTGCGTGAAATTCACCCAATAAAGCAACATACCCTGGTCCTCAAGTTTCCGAGTGAAATGGAATGAACAAATCACACATGTTTTGGCAGTAGAGACCGAAATGTTAGCCATAAACGTGGAAATGTTTGCACAAAAAAAAAACACATATACATGTATTTTTGATTTGATGAGAAAATCGTAATATTTGCGGTAGATTTCAGTTTTCCGTTGCAGCTTTCTTCAAAAGCATAAACTCTGGAACTAATATTCGCGAACACCCGCTTTTTTAATGGGAGAATTGTAATTCAGAGGAACTGAGTGCTGTGAAGCATACACATAAAAAATATTCACAACACGAACTGAAGAAAGCATGCAAAACAATCTGACTATTCTGTAACTAAGCTGAAATGGAAGGAAATATGCCTGCTCAGCGAAAATGTTTTCACTAAATTAATGTCTCTCTTATAGGGTGTTTATTTTATTTCTCCCAGCTTTATTTGTAAACAAAGCCGTCAGTTGGAACAATAAGGTTTATTACAGGTAACTAGTGGTCACTATAACTTAAATATTTAACTTGTGTCTGTATTTAATTTGTGCATTACTAGAAATAAGCCAATTATATTAATTATAATCTTGCTGAGTGTCCCTCGAAACATTTAATAGGTAAGTTTTAGAAAGACAGCTGGCGGAAAGTGCGGAATTCCAATCAAATAACAGGCACAAGGCTGGCGATGTGAAAACATGGATAAGACATGAAAAAAGTGTGCAACGGCACGTTCACAGCGGTATTCTTGCGCGCCTGAAACCCGAGTACCATACAGTAGTGATGCACGACCGCACGTCGGTGCGATGCACGTTCAGATTGGAAAGGGCAGCAGCGGCTTTTAAACCCAGGATTTCCTGGGTGTCACAGCTCGAACGTTCGCTTCATGTGCTGTGAGCTTGTGTCCGGTAGCCTACTCGGCAACCAATAGTCTTGTGGGTTTATACCGGTTCGCACCTTCTCTTAGGTGATTACAACAGAACCCACGTTACTGGCCTACTCAATTACTCAATTACTCAATTTCTAAGTGATGGATAAAAAAAGGAAATAAACTGTTCCTCTCGACCTGCACCACCTGACGGTATAACAGGTTTGATCCAATATAATATAAAAAATGAGGGCCGTAATTGACCAAACATTTCTTTAGTTCTTAAAGCCAATTAAAAAGAAAAACAGGGAGACAGCTGAACATTGGCATTGGAACGAACTTGGAGAATCTTGCGAGCAATTATGAGTATTTGCGTTTCGTTTTTTTACTTTGGTATTAAGTTATTAATTGTTGTTCCGCTTGGTCCTGCCTCTTGTCTTCTGTGTTCTTGACGACGAGGAAGTTGTCTTCTTTAAAATTTTCGTACCGGAATATATAAGAAAATGGATTGGAAACAATGTTAAAATTTTATTCTCTTTTAAAGATTTTGTTTTAAAATTAGTTATGTATTTCTACGTGTCTTGGCGTTCTCATGTATGTTTTCATTTTATTTCTTATTTGTCTGTCGCCTTAATTATTTTTTGAGGGGGGGGGGTAGGAGGGAGCAGAGAACATTGTAATTTTTTGTTGTTTTTGATTTTTTTAATGATTATATTTTACAGCAAGAGATTATTATTATAGCTATACATACCCTAATATTTACCTATTTACATATTTACATTTTCCCCCGAAGGAGAAGGACTTGCCTACTGTTTGAAGGTTTCTGAGTGTATCGGCAGTTGCGAGATTTGTAAGTTCGAAGCTCTTTGTGCCTCTCCGGTGCATCGAAAAGGACCGCCAGTTCCATTCCGCCTGGTATCCGTTTTACTTTTCGGCAACTTTTCATGAACTTGGAAACGATGCGGCTAGTTGCTTACCTGGCTGCCGCCGTGTTGGTAGCGCAGCACCCCTTACTATAAAAAGGGAACGATCCAGTGATTCATCGTGCGGGCACTTAATTCGATATACTATAGCGGACATAGATATCCTGTCCGCTAGTTCTTGTCTGGAATTGGAAATATTCGATCACATCCATCTAGAAAATCAGACCAAATGCGATTCATTCCGCTTAGCTTGATAACACGCAGTTAATGGGGTAGCTTATTTCGATGTCCTTGTATCGCATACATGTAAAGGCAGGCAATGCATTGCGTATAAAACTATGCACGTCTGAGTTTTCACCTAAAACATTTTGGCCTCCTCAAAACTCTCTCTTGCGTAATAAAACCTACCCCAAACCACGAACGATAGTTAGCAAAGCAACAAAAAGAAAAGATTAAAACTTTTGAGTGGAAATTAAAAAAAAGACACCTTGAAACTTCGAAGTGGCAGGCGATGTTCATTGGCGCTTAGTTTCCCCCATGTTGGACGTCTCTTCCGGAAACAGTACCTGAATATCAAGGTTTTGCCAGGGGCATGTTTGTTCAGGTTTACAGGTCGTGTCAGAGACGAACCGTTAAGCCGTGGTAACACCGCCAAGTCATCATAAGAGGGTCAGCCTGCGGATTCTGTCTGATAGAGGTTTCGTCATTGTCTGACAGTCCTGTGATATCGCTTACAAATGCTTTGCACACACATGTTTAAACAGACACATGTATGAAGTGAACGTGGTTGGAATTTGTTATAGTGGGATTTTGGGAATATCTTATAGTCTGAAATTATAGTGGGATTTTCGTAGTGCACATCGTATTTTGTAATAATGTTAATTAGTTTTAGAAGTTCAGAACAGCTTGATGAACAGCCTTGTCTCAATTGATGAGAGACAAAAGACGTCTGATACGTGCCTTAACGCCCTTCGCTTGCCAGTATGTTCAATTGAGTCTAATTTGGAAGGTGGGCATACGTTTGCCATTCTTAACAACTTGCTAACAAAATGACAGAAAACTTAAAATCATCCAGACGTTTTGTATGAAAAGCTTGAAGACTCTAAAAACCTGTTGTCGATGCAATCTCATTTTTTATAGATTTCAGGACAGCAGTTTATGGAAAACGCCTTTGTGATCGGAAGCCGTAGCTAAGTAGCTCCGTTGATTTCAGTTAGGATTTTACGTATCTGTGATTCAGTGAGACCAAGGATTGGGCAAGTTTTCTGCGGAAAAAAAACATCGTCCGAATATTGTTAACTTCAGATATTTTAAGGACAAGCAAAGCATCCTCACAATTGCTCGTAAGCTGGAGAATTCTTCGTCATATCCCTTGACATTTCGAAAGTTGTTTGCGAAAAGTAAATAACATCTGTGGGATTATACAAACACATGTCGGCTAGAGGGCATGAACACAATCCTAAAATTTGACAGCTTGTTTTTAAACAGTGCAACATATTCCTGGATTCGTGTCGCAAATTGGATTGTTCTGCACTGAGTACGTGAACGCCCGCGAGCAACCTCCCCGATGTCTCCTGCTATTGTCAGCCTCGAATGTGCCGTGCGAAAGCGCGGCGCGTGTAAACAAAGTACGTCCGCAGGGGAAGTTGCCGCGCATATGCGGACGTCATCCTGACGCTGTGCAGGATGTTGCCCTTGAGGTAGTTCTCACGAATAGTCCTTGAGATCGCGTTAGAGGTCGTCCTAGAGGTCAACCTAGTCGTCGTACGTGACTCTGTGTGCTAGAACGTTTTCCTAGATGTCCTTTTAGCAACCAGTTAAACCCGCGCCGCGCATACAAGGAGCGGAAATATGCACAAATTCACATTTACGCCCAAGCTAAGCAGCGATTATGTCTTTAACTTACGCTAGTTGGCAGATGGTCAATGATGGCGTGGAAACAACTTGAACATTAAACGATTACACAGTAGGAAGACAAGATACATGAATCTCTAATGGTGATTGGGAAACAAGTTGAACATTAAATAATTACAAAAAGCCAGAAGTATAAGCGATGACAGAGAGAGGAAAGAATTACTGGATTCCTAAATGACTCTCTGCAGTCACGGTACGAGCTATGTCTTAAACCAGAAATAAAAAAGTGTTTTCTCAAAATGTGCGTCGTCGTATCAAACTGAACTGCGTCGTGAATCTCATGACGAATGCTGTCGCAATTTATGGACAACGAGAGTTGTGATTTATGAAGTAAAAGTTATCCTACCGAGATTCGAGTGAACGCTTAAGATGGCGAAATTGTGGCTTGCCAGATTAGGCTGTCTAAGAAAAACGCTTAGTCATTGTTTTTTTTCGGCCATAAAGTTCAGTGCCTTACTCGGTTAAACATATTTGCAGTAACCTAGGTGATCACGTTAATATTAGCGAGGATTTCAATCTTCAAGCGATTGCATAAAATGGTGAAAACTTCGCGGGTGGCACTGGTGGTAAGTTGTACACTAGGTTATACAGCTTATCGGACTTTTTTTTTTCGCTTGAACAGTTTGTTCTTGAGCCAAAATGGAATGATGATATGAGCCATCTGGCGGATTGTTTACGTTGTAACACTTGTTGGATCTTTGAAAACTGGAATAATGTCCCAGGGATTAGTGACCATAAATCTTTCGCGCCTGAAGCCAACTTAAATGTGTGAGCATGAGCAAATAACGTGAACGAATGACCATTTTATGACAGGGCAGAATAGACAAATAGGATATCTGAGCTCAAATTTTATCTTCCTGTTTAGGAAACTTTGTCCGAACGCTCGAACATCAATGACCTATGAATAAATCTGAGGAAAAAATACTTCGCTTAATGGAAGAGTTCGTTCCATCGCGTATGCTTACGCAAAAATGAGCACGTGACAAGCCGTGGTTTACACGTGAACGGCGTGTATTACTCAACAAAAAATGAAGGGCCTGTCTTTAATTCAGCAAGATGCGGCTTCCGAGAAATCTTGCTAAACAAAACAATTCGGAAGCGCGGTTTAAGAGAGCTTAGAGCAATCATAAGGCTACTTCCCTTCTCAACTAAGGAAATAGCATCCTGCGTTCTCCAGAACAGTTCTGGAAATACGTCTGCCAGCAATGTTAAACACAATTCTTCCTTTTCGTCGCTGAGGCACAATGATGCTCTCATCGATAACGATTGTGAAAATATAGAGAAGTTTATTTTTATACTTTCGGTTGGATTTCAGACCTTGTATACCGCTTTCGGCACACCTCAATCATCTAGCTGCTACAAGCTTGATGCCCGGAGTTCAATTCAGTGTCTATAGATTTGTAAATCAATTGAGTAACTTATACGCAACTAAACTGAACTGTCCAGATGATATCCCTTCGTGCACTGTAAGATCTTTCATTAGTTCATGGCGCCTTTGCTTTAAGGTACTGTTCAAAAAATCACTACAAATCTTCTCTGATTAGATGGGAAGGTTTCTCGAGTCATGCCTGTGCATATACATGGTCCTAGAATCAGTGTAAGAAATGATAGCTTACAAGCATTTTTTGCAAGACAATGAAAAACACTTTTTATAGTGATATTATGATTCACCTTCGCGGGTTTAACTTTTTTCTTTCCTCGCAACGCGCATTTCATCGGGGCCATTCTTAAAGCACGCTATTCAAATTTTTATGACCTTTTTATGTCAATCAACTAGTGACGGGGGGTTCAGTTAGTCATTTGGTATTTCTTGAATTCAGTGGTGAGACTTTTGATGACGTTCCATAGGATTTTTAAAGTTCTAGCTCTGTGCCTATCAACTTGATGACAAAGTTCGTGAATTATTTTTCGAATTTGGTCGTTGAGTAACTGAGAGATGGTTATAAACATCTTGTAATCCCGTATGTTTTATATTACTTCAAGTGTGCCGTAAGGCTCTTTTTGTGTTGCAACTATTTTGCTTATTAATTTAAGTATCATTGCCCATGATGTTTGTTCTACTTCAGAACGGTTGCAGATGGTTGTGTAGCATTTAGAATGATCAAGACCTCACATGCTAGCCTGATTGTGCAAAGAGACTTGCTCTCCATTGAATCATAGTTTCACCCATGAAAAATTACTTTGAACACAAAAAGATGTATACGTCATCTTTACAAATAAATTATGACCGCAATCATATAGTTGTTCAGTAAATCAAAAAGGCCTACAAACTGTTAAGGAATTTATATATCCGGGTGTACTCTTCACTTCCGATCTGCAGTGGATAGCGAATGTTGACTCATTTCCTGAAGGCCTCGCGCATGCTTGGCCTTTTAATATACAATGTCAAAAGTTTACTCCAATCTATCGAAGGCTCGTTTTAATTGTCACATGGTCGTTTTATGCTCAAATATTGCTCTGTTGTCCGAAACCCTTCCACCACATTGTATAGTAATAAACTTAAAAGAAATTTAAAATATGGCTGTAATGTGTTTGTAAAGAATTTATGATTGGCGACTTAGTATGACGGTGTGTAAACTCCAGCTAAAATGACCATTATTTGGAGATCGTAGGAATCTCCTCTGTCTAAGATTCTTGCAAAATATTCATCGCGTAAAGACTGGTATAGAAATTGTAAATATATAAAAATCTCTGTCCAGGTATCCCGGAGAAATGGCCATGCCTTAAATATAAAAAAAGATTCAATATTTTGAAGGGACATGCTGCGACACTTTTTTTTGTGTAGTCCGGGCATGATAATAATTACTTCCATCACGCACGGTCACCCTAATTTCCGATGACGCAGTATTCACGCGATAAATATCTAACCTTTTTTCATCATTTTTTTCTGTTTGACCTACTGTATTGCCCGATGAAGAAGTAAATATCTGAAATAAAAAACACATTAAAGATAAAGTGTCGCTGTCACTTTATGCGACGGAGACAGCCCCTTCCGCAGTCTAAACTAGAATAATCCCGGATGGCTGTGTCAGGCTGTACACGTAAGTAATCGCTATTCTAGCTGAGCAAAATTAATTAGCGTTATCTTGAACTTTTTTATCTAACTTGATTGGATCTAGTCAGATGATAATGGTTGTAAAACCGTAAACTGAAGTTATCGGCCATTGGGAATGGCAGAATGTGAAACTTTTGGAGCGTCTGCGAGAAAAACCGCGTCTTTATAACTTTTCATTTCTTAAATTGCCTTTTGATATAGCGATTCCTCATTTACAAACTTCAATAGACTTTAAAGAGGTTTTACATAAAATGCGAATGACACACCGATTAGGTGTAATCTCAAGAAATTCAGAACACTTGGTAAATACACTCAGCCCTATTTTTTCATAAATAATTGAAGACACGAGTAAAAAGTTATCTCAAAACTAGACTTGCAAGTAGTTTGTTAGCTAAATTACCATGATGTATAATTATTTTAATTTCTCTATGATGATGACAAAATTATGACACTATGCTATGAAAAATATGGGCTATGGAATATATGTGAGGCCAACCCCGATAATAGTCAAATGCGAGCAGAACTTTGAAAGTGACGAAATAAGGTAATCGCAAAAATAAGACTAGCAAAAATGATAATAACACAGATATATTTCAGGAGTGCCAAGGAAACATAAATAAGACTTGGGGCTAGATCAACCAAATCAATAGCACAAAACGGAAGCAAACAATTAATGATACGTTTGAGAAGCCTTTAGGAAACAACGATATTGTCTGATTGTTTAATTTATTAAACCATTCTTTGGCTCAGAGGGTCACTCATCTGAGAAAAATGATTAAACACAAAAAAGAGGACCAGGTAATTCTGACAGCAGTTTGCATTCCACATACTTACCACAGATAACAGGAATAGACCTCGAATGTGTAATAAAAAAATGTCGCTGCCAACACCTGTGGGTGTTGCCAGTGACACGCGTTTAAGGGATATTGAACATAATTTGTCAATATGTAAAAAAGTGTCACTGGCAACACTTGTGGGTGTTGCCAGTGAAAATGCGCTTAAGGGATATTCATCATAATTTTTGCCAGCACGCTAAAACTCTTGGAGGCCATGGTCGCGTTCACGCACTATATGGTGCGCGAACAAAAGCGTTCCTAACAAAATAAACATCAAGCCATTCTGTTACGAACACTTGTGGTCCTTGTTTGGCCCGGAGCTCGTGAAAGCGTGACTCCCGTCACGAGTTCGTGGCCTTGGCCGTGCTACAACGGCATTTTGTTATCAGCCATCTTTTTTTTCTTTTCCATAGAGTACTTGCAGTAGGCATCGGTTACTACAGATTATGGCCGCGGCTTATCAGTTGTTGCATCGACTGGTGATCACCGCTTAGTTCTCACCCTCTGCCATCTGGAATTTTTGCTGCAAAAACCCTCCTCCTCCACTGCGACCTACCCGGTCGACCTCACATGGTAGGCCAATTCAGGGCGGAACTGGAAAGACCAGACCTCATTAACAAAACCGCGCCACTAGAGGCATACAAAATGAATCATTGGGAAACACTGACACTTCACAACGCGGCGGCCAAGGAACGGATATTAGGAGCACGACAGCTGTGCGTGAAACACAAGATGTGCATTGTGCTCAACGCGTACAACTTTCAGGTTCGACTGAAAGTACACTGCGTGACATTCAACGTTCCTGAAGCCGAGTTTCGGAGGGCCTCCGAACAATACGGGAAGGTGCATTAAAGTGCCCGCTACACATGCAGGGTAGCCACCTCTCAAGTTATGGAGTCTTACACGAGACTGGTTCGCTTCAGCTTGAAATAGTACATCAGCATCTGTGGCGGAAGCGTCCTGGTTGTAGCTCCCGGACGGGCACTTTGGTACCTAGGGTGCAAATAGACTGGTCATATTCGAAAGGATTGCTAAGTACCCCGCTTTCAGCACCGCGCAGTTTCGGGCATGTCACCGAGGACTGCAACCGCACGTATGCCGACATCACCGAGGAAGCTCCCACGAATGTCTCGCAGGGCCTCCAGATGAAGGAAGACGAGGCCGAAGCCTTGGCACAAAGCATAACTCCAGGAGAACGATTGGCTTCCACTGTTAACAAAATCACTCCCTGCAGTCGCAACCCTTGTGCCCACCGATAATTCCGACGATGTCGCCTTGCTCCTGTCCAAGCGGGAAACCAAGGGCGCACCTGACGGGAGAGCAGTCAGGTCGTCTGCTCCGTTCGTCGAAGTCCCCGATGTTTCGATGGCAAGTAAAAACCCGCAAAAAGAAGGTGGTAACGCCACCAACAACCTCCACGGCCCGACGAGTTCCCAGGCAAGCTACCTTCTGGTTTCTCTATGGTCTCAATAGACAGGCACTTCAAAATCGAGCATAAGCTGGTTGGAAGCATTGCAAAACGACTACGGTAGAAACCTTGCCCCGCATGTGATAGAGGGCAGGCGACGGCAAGACCGATAGTAAGTGACTGGACTTCCTGAAGAAGCTGGCTAGTACGCGATACGATGACCTGCTTCCCTTGTATCTTGTCGCTTTGTTTCAGTACTGTCCCCAATATGCAGAGTGTTAAATGGCCTCCTTTATTTCGGTTAGCTTAATTTCTAGAATGAGAAAACGACAACATTAAGATCAGTTTTTGAAAAAAAAAAGACAACGTCAAGATAAATTTATTTGGTGAGACTAAACCATCTTCAGAGACTCATATCAATGATATGCACGCTTTTTTCGAACGTTTCTTTTTTCATATCAAGTAAGAGCTGTCAAGAATAGCGTTGGCAGTGCAATTTTGACAAGAAATTATGGAGGCTTTTTGATATATCCTGAATGGGAGTCATATAAAAATGGCCCTGTTTGCGCGGTGAAAGCGATTCATCCCCATGAGTCGTTTAATTTCGTGTCTGGATGCTCCCCCCAAACGCCCACCGGAGCTTACGCTTTTCTTCACTAACCATAAGCAGTGCCTTAGTACGCGTGCACAGGCCATTCTTGCAGGGAACTTTAACAGCGTTTTAAATACGCAGGACTGCTCGCACGCTCTTGAGTCTGACTCCAGTAGATCGAAATTAAAGGAAAAGCTGTAGCGGGAGTTTTAATTTTTTAGATTCTACGGAAATTTATTGGATCTTCCACCTATACACAGGCATAAGTAGGGGAGATGTCGTGCGTGCTTAGACCGGGTGTACATGTCCAGTGACCTCACTAATGCCCTCAACGCCTACGCGGTATCGCCAAAAACTTTCTCCGACTATGAATTGGCCAGAGTGCGTCTAGGAATGCAGGATAGCCAAAAAAGAAAAGAGCTATTTTCTTGGAACTCATGGAAGTTCAACGAAAGTCTGCTGGACGAGGAGGTTTTTCCTCTCCTCCTACAAAATACACTATGGCCAAAGTAGCGCAGAAACAGGACGTTGGTGCGATTGTTTCGGGAGAGATTAAAAGAAATGTTAAAATATATACCTTGAATAGAGCAAAACAAAGGCCAGAATGTAACAAGAGAGAAAGTATGCTCTGCTACGAGCTTTCCAAACGCTCATTGCCGAAGAGAACGAAACGACAGGTATCCTCCCCGAAGAAATTTGCACAGTAAATTGCGCTTACTTGCTTTCATGGTGCTCGAATGCAAAGGTGCCATTATAAAAAGCACGCCTTGAGAACTAAAAAAGTGGAAAACCTCTGGAAAAGCTTTATAACTAGGGGGCGACTGCGAATTCCCCACAACAGATTAAACACGCTCCACGCGAGCGGAAGTTTATTCACGAGCCAGAACGATATAGAGCAGGAACATGTACGAGACTTTCGAAAGTTTTTCATCAGCAAAAACGACCTGCAAGACAGCGGAGTAGTGAAACGACTTAAGAAGCTTGCTAAACTTTCTGCAAATTTTAAAAACGAATGAACAAGGAAATTACATATTCTTGTGCGTTAAGAAGGTATTGAATTTTATTTGTAATAATAAAATGGAATGTTTATGTCAACTGCATTTCTCTTTAGTTTAACCAGTAGTGACAGATATCCGAAAGCTTCGCTCGCCACCAAGATTTAAATGCTGCACGATTTGGGATTCCACACACCAACATGTATTTAAAACATATGCACCGATGTGTACTATTAATAAATGGTTCCCTCACTTTACTTGACAGTTTACTAATGCATTACATTTTGCTCAATTGAAATTTACAACAATTTTTAATTTGTTTAACATGCTTTCTTGCACGCTTAGAACGAACCGTAACAAAGCAAAATATTATCAGAACTGCAAGCCGTATTTAGTTTATAGCTAGAGAATACATATATAAAGCATAGGAGAGAGTCTATTTCCAAATTTGGTTATTTTTAGAGGATAATTTTTAAAGCACAACGTCTTATAAGCCCATGCCATTTATGCGTTATATGGTAAATAAGAAAGAATTTCTGTTGAAGGATAAGCTTTCGTAATTCTTGCACTAGATTTCTTTCGTTTTGGATTTTGGATTTTTGCGCTGTGAAGTGAAAAGTGTTAACAAAACAATATAGATAAGCATTGTTAGTGTTTTATGAGGTCAACCTTTATTTATCTTAAATTTTCGAATTTCGCCATCTGTTCGGTTTTACGAACTTATCACTGTTGGAACACAGTAACACATGACATAACCTGTGCTATAATATAGACGGAGAGAAAATCTGGCACTATAAATCACACAAGTACAGTACCATTAATAACACAGAATTGTGCCGAGGAAGATGACTGAGTTGATACTGGTATATGAAGAATAAATTTTGAATGAGAACATCTTAGTGAAATGACGCACTTGGCTGTCCCAGCATAATGATACATGTTTTCATTCGACATTGAGTCTAACTATTCAGGTTCTATTTATATGACGCAATAATGCATTTACTAGTGCCCATACTCAAATAAATATTTGAGGTACATCGAAGGGCTTTGGGGGCATTTGAAGATAATGAAGATCTTTTTCGCGCTATGCTAGCTTCTGACTTTTCTACGGGTACCGTACTCTTTATAAAAGTGAAGCGGTGAGACTCCCTGCTGCGGCAGCCAAAACATGTTTTTTTCGAGATCGATCATTATGACAAGACGTGACTGGTTTGATGACAAAAATGTTAAGCAAAGTATTAAATAGTTATGGTATAAGCTTCTGTGTGAGTGAATCAACCTAACATTTGCCGAGTCATCATAATTTTTTTGTTTTTGCTTAGAGTACACCAGGCACAGTTTATATTTCCTAAGAAATATATTCAAATTCCCGTTCATAGGTGAGAGGAAACAAAGTTCTTTATAACTCTATACAAAACTAATAAAACTTGCAGGGTTCCTTTTAATTTTTTTATTATTATGTGCAGAGATTGAGAATCGAGGTGGTGTTCACTCTTTAAACTGTATTAGATCCTTATCATGGTTGTGACCAGATCGTGATAACTCAAAACCCAGCGAGGGTCAAAGCATCATTCTCGTCGGCTCAAGAACACATTGCCCGATTCGAAGTCACAAGACGTGATTCTTAAGAAATAACAAGAAGGATGTGAAAGGGGTAGTAGGAGTGGACAACACTTGGAATCACCGCTGGTCGTCATTCTTTATTTTCATTTTTTTACTCATGGTTGGTGCTTTGCATTTAGTAGGAAGAAAGAGCAGGCACGGATTAAGAAGATTGTTATGGAAAAAAGAGCAGGTATGAATAGGAAAAAATTCAAAGTAACTCTCTAAAAACCAAGATTCAGTCCTAACTAAAATGGCTCATATTCATAGAATACATTACGTACATAAATTGGGAGCTGCGTAAAATTGAACAAATAAAGCAACATACCCTCGGCGTCAAGCTTCCGAGTGAAATGAAATAAGTAAATCACACATGTTTTGGCGGGAGAGACCATTCCCAGGCAGCACATGACGTCAGGCCAACATTGGTATATAATTGCCGATCAATGGTCCAACATTGGGCCAATGCGGCCATCGTGCTGCCAACGTTGGTGGGACACTGGGATATACTGGCCAACATTGGCCAATCTAAGCCAATGATTTACCAACGTCGGCAATCGTTTGGCTTAGCCTGGCCAACATTGGCCTGTCTTAGCCAATTGGTTACAAACATTGGTCATCAATTGGCGTGGGCTGGTGAACATTGGCCTGTGGTAGCCAATTAGTTGCCAGCATTGGTAATCGATTGGCTTAGGCTGGCCAACATTGACATGTGTTAGCCAATTAGTTGCCAGCATTGGTAATCGATTGGCTTAGGCTGGCCAACATTGGCCTGTCTTAGCCAATGGGTTACCAACATTGGTAATCGATTGACTTAGGGTGGGCAAAATTGGCCTGTCTTAGCCAGTGGCTTACCAACGTTAAAACTAATTGGCTTAGTTTTTTAATGGGCTGATCACGCACGCTGAGAACAGTGTGTAGCTATGGCTCCGGGGGAACAATTCTTCTGTTTTCACACACACATAGCAAGTTAGCACCTGAATTAGAACGCTGTATGCATTGCGAGCTGTAGCAATAGCGAAGAAAAACGCCGTAGTCGGTGACAGGTTAAAAGTAAACGCTGGGGAGGAGATCGCCACCTCCAGGTACTTCGCTCTGCAAACGTGAAAAGAGATGGGAGGAGCTTTTAACACCTGTCACCGACCATAACTAACACGCGTCACCCCAAAACTAATAGTTATGCTGAGTAAATTCAACACGAAATACAAAGCGCACGCTTCCTTTGATTTGTATGTATGTTTATAAGGCAAAAAGCATAGCGCTTCTTCTCTTATGCCCATTTAGCGACGCAGCCAGGGAACGTTTCCAGGGGGGGTAGGTGGGTACGCAGAGCAAGGTTTAACCCCGAAAGTTCCACGCGCCTCCCCAGTACCCACGACACGGGTGCTTTGTCAGTCGTATCTGATCTTTAAAATCTCAAAGCAACCCGCTTTGCTGAGCCGTAAAACACGGCCCATAATTCAGACCAAACCGGACAAGATTAAAAATAAATAAAAATAACTAATATTTTTCAGCAAAAAATAAAACCTTAAACCAAATATCCAGCGATTGGTTAAGCAATTACACCTCTTCACGAATAAAAAATCGCGTTGAATTAAAATCTCGAACACCCTATGTCTGAGGTAGGAGGTGACATAAGTTGATGCGCATTTCAATTTGCAAACAAAGGTTATCACGCAACATATAACGGAAGAAGCTGAGGCAATATATGTCTGCTTGCCCAAAAATGACTTCAAAGTGAGTACAAAATACGACGACTGCAGTAATGACCACGGTAGTGACAACGCCCGCAAAAATATGAACTGTAATAAAGTCCATGCGTTACCAACGTTGGCAGTCGATTGGTTTAAGCTGGCCACCATTTGCCTGCCTTAGCCAGTGGCCTACCAACGTTGGTAATTGATTGGCTTAGTCTGGCCAACAGTGCCGCCCTAGGGCACTGTTGGCCAGACTAAGCCAATCAATTACCAACGTTGGTAGGCCACTGGCTAAGGCAGGCAAATGGTGGCCAGCTTAAACCAATCGACTGCCAACGTTGGTAACACATTGACTTTATTACAGTCAATCGATTACCAATCTCGGTAATTGATTGGCTTAAGCTGGCCAACATTGGCCTGTCTTAGCCAATCGATTACCAATGATGGCAACTCATTGGCTAACATAGACCAATGTTGGCCAGCCTAAGCCAATTCATGACCAATGTTCGTAACCAATTGGCTAAGACAGGCCGATGTTGGCCAACATAAGCCAACCAATTTCCAACGTTGCTAAGCCGTTGGTTGAGGTTGGCCAATGTTGGCCAGTCTAAACCAATCGATTGCCAACGTTGGTAAGCCACTGGCTGAGGTAGGCCAATGTTGGCTAGCCTAAGCCAATCGATTACCAACGTTAGTGAGCCGTTGGTCAAGTCAGGCCAACGTTGGCCAGTATATTCCAGTGTACCACCAATATTGGTTCTGTGATGGCCACATTGGCCCAATACTGGACCGTTGTTTGCCAATTAAATACCAATGTTGGCCCGACGTCGTATGCTGTCTGGGCTGTCGTAGCCAATGGCTCACCATCATTGGTAATCGATTGGCTTAGGCTGACCAAAGTTGGCCTGTATTAGCCAATGGGTTACCAACATTGAAAATATGTTGGCGCAAAATATCAGTGTGCCTCGTTTTCTGAAACCGTGCTTTAAAAACGAATGAAGTACTCTAGGCAATGAAACTCACTGTTGTAAGAAGGCGTCTTGATAAAAATGCTGCTAAGAAAACACTGTAATTTAATAAGTATTTCATGAATTAAATCTAATTGTCAATCGTTATTAAATTCTCATTTGAGGGCAAAGGTGTCAATTGGAAAGTCGTATTTTGAGTATGCTTTTGGTGAAGAAGTTTACAACGTAGTACACACCAGGCAGCACACTTGCTTAGACTAGCTATGGGGCCAAGATTGGGCCTTGGCCGTAGTAGATCTGGCCTGGACTGCCCCGCGAATTCGAAGAACTGCCAGCATGGGGTCTCACTGTATATTCCGGGCACAGGAATTACATGGAACTGCCAGAAAAGGCATTTTCTTGGCGCCTTTTGTCTCTTTTTGGTCCGAGCCGACCAGAGTAGACAGGCGAGCGGCCACCAACATTTAAGACTTTTGAGGCGCTTCATTGTATTCACTGACCCCAGAGCTCCACGGAACTACAACGGAGTGGTCTTGGGTGTAGTTTATTGGCTTAGCAAGATTCAGTGCGCCAAGGAACGACTGGCGTTGTCACGAAGCTCTCTAGAAAAGCTCAAGTATCAAAAATCAAAAGATCAGTTCAATAGTGTATAGCCGAATGAACGCAATAATAGTGTCAACAAATTGATCCCTCGAGGACATTTACAGCATTCATGTCTCAAATCGCCACATCTGAAACCGGAAACAAATGCGGGATAATTTTTATATGCTTATTTTTCAACATCACGCATCGTCGCAACGGTTCACGTACTTCGCGGCATCTCTGCTTCAACTTAGAATGAACCGCAGCACATGCTACGGGTTCTGTTGGCCTATCAGGCGCCAAAAGGTTGCGATGCTGCAGGGGAGATGCTCCAAGCACTTGAACGGCCCCTGTCCGCAGGCGTTTGCAAGGTCTCAACGACAAAGCAACCTCTTGCAACACCAGTGAGCTAACGGTGCTCGGAATTTCCACTCCCACATTGCACAAGAGCGAGCGCGGTCGGCCAAATCGAGGCGCAGCCGGTTCTCATGTCGCGATTACTACGGCGTTGCTCTGTCTTGCACCGACATTTGAAACAGCTCGCTCGAGTCTGCATGCGGGCCAAATAGACGAGTCTATAGCGCGATATAGTGTCGTTACAACGTGTCAAAAGTAGTGCTCACCTCGACAGGGGCGCAAGCAGCGACGCTAGTCCGTCGACGCTGACCTCGAGAACGACGAAATATACATTAAAAACACTTTTTAATACCCGAAACTAATATTTAATTACTTAATCGTGAATATTTTGCCACCTTAGGGACGTCCTATTACCTCACTGTACAGCAAATTTCTCAAATATGCAGATACTATTCCTGATATTTTTCTTTTTTTTACTATTCCGCGATATGATAAGTCGTTTGCACTTTCGAGCCCAGAACCCCTCCATGTGTTGTCATCATTTTGTTAGATTCTCGTTTTTTTTTTTTTTTTTTTTTTTTTAACTTCAGCTTTTGGGATCTTTGCATCTGTGTTGAATTAATGATTAAATGGTTTAAAAAATGGTACAGTTTTTGATACATTTACACAACCCTCGCGAAACAAAAATCTGTTATTAGCGTGCTGCGAAATATAGGGCACAGCTTATTTCTGAGTAATATTTTTTCTTTGTGATTTCAGTTTATTTGGAGACATCGTCTGCAGAAAGACGACGCAGTTATTTTTACATTTTAGTTTAGAGTGTGGGTTTTAGGGCGTAAAACATGGCATCTTCATACCTCCCGTTTTTGGTTAACATTTGGGAAGGGCAGTTCCTTCGGGACTCCAAAAACCATCTCGGCGAGAACTTTTTCTTGGCAATGCAGTGGAAAGGAGGAGAGCCCGCGCACAGCTATAGTGAGCGCTCAAAATGGGAGAGGGAGCGATGGCCTGTATCTTCACTGCACTGCCAAGAAAAGTTGTCGTCGAGTAGCCGTCGTGCTGCTGTCCTGTTCACTCGGTATTGGCAGCAGATCAGAGGCTATGCATATTTTAGGCCAAGCGTGTCTCCGGTTGCGGTCACGTGACTATAGTCTCCAAGCGGGTCGCAAGGCAGAGCACGGCACCTGCCTGAAGGACACTGCTTGGTAGACCACTCACGTAGCACCCATTGCACTATCAAATTTGAGACGAACTCACAAAAGTATCCACTGACAAATCCTAGAGCTGTGTTGATTGTTCGGATGACCCTCGAAGATAAGTCTTTTATGGGCGCACCCGCCCGGGGACCTTGAAGAAGCAGGATGCAGGCGAAATGCTGGAGGGAGGGGAATGTTTAAATCCTCACCTCTCCAGCAACCCATCTGCTTCCCCCTACCAGAATTCCTTTCCCTGGCCCTGACTGAACTCTCAGCTGCGGCTTCTGTGGCTCAGTGTTTGAAAGGTCCTACGCGTATATCGGCAAGAAGCGATTTCTCCGAAGAAGTCAGAAATTCTCGTGATGTGGTTTGGTTCGGCAAATGACAGCTTGCACCGCGTCGTGTTGAATCTTCACGGAGCCCTACCATCTCGTTCGTGTGTGTACGTGGTTGTTCTCCAGTGCCCATATCGACAAATATCTCGGAATACATCTTTCAAGTCCGCTAATATTTCGGTGAGTGCGCGGCAACCTGCTTGTTGGCAACGAGTGATCGCTGTTCTACTGGCACTCTTCCAGATTATCTATAGAATTCGGCAGTGTCTATTCCCCGGCAGCCGGGACAATGATTTTTCCGAAATTCTACTCAGAGTCCCCTTCCACCAGCTGCATGCATAAAATCATGCAACTCCAGGTAGGATACTGACTTTCTTGTTCTCCCGGCTGTTCGTGGAAACGTTTCATAGACAAATTTTCATGAACACACGTTTCATGGACACCCCAGGCAGCACAAAATGAACGGCCGGGCAATGGCTGAAGCATTTTGGCCAGTCACATTTCCTCCGGCCTAAGGCTGGTCAAACTACTATGCCCGAACATAGCTGTGGGCCTTGGCCAAAGACTTGAGGGGACTGGGTGTTGGAGGCTGGCCGATGACCTGTAGCAGGACACAAGCCGAAGGCTAGCAGATAAAGACCGGCCAAAGACTTTGGTATGGACACAGGCCAAAGGTTAGCATCCGGGCACTGGCCAATGCCATGTAGCCGAAAGCAAGCCGAAGTTGCGCAACAGGACATTGGCCAATCACCTGCGATTGAAAGCTGGCCGGAGTTTAGCAAATGGAAGCCGGCCGAAGACTTGTGTCAGGACACAGGCTGAAGGTTAGCATCTGGGCACTGGCCAATGCCGTGTGGCCGAAAGCAAGCCGAAGTTTAGCAACAGGGCATCGGCCGGTGTCCTGTGATCAGAGGCAGGCCGGAGTTAAGCAACTGGGCATTAGCCGTACATTAGATGTCAGGTGCTAGGCGAAGAAGTTTGACCGGGCACAGGCCGATGACATGCAGCTGGACACAGGCCGATCCCTCGCGACTAATCATAGGCCGTACCTTTGCGATTGGGTGCTGGCCCTACAGCCGAGGTCGCACATTAGTGAGCGACTTGCAGTTAGGTGTTAGCCCTGCAATTAACTCATGGACGCACTGCAGAACAAGAGCCTGTGCCTGACATTTTGCCTGCACACTTTGCAGTAGCTGTGGATGCTGTATCAGTTAAGATCAACCACTTGAGATCAAATGTCGGGATGCACAAACTCACTGAGAACTGGTTTGTATTGTTAAAACAAAAAAGGCTGAGGATTTTCTGGGACTATTTTTATTTAACCTTTTCCATTTCTTCATCCTGCTTCTTGCTTCGCCCACCATCACGGTCGACAAATAACCACAGCCATCTCTTTGCGATATCTTGAACCGTCGCCTCGCTCAAGTCCGTATACTTCGCCTTGCTGGCAGCTGAGAAAATAAAAAGCATTGAGTTTAGACATAAAATTACAGTCAACAACGTTTATTGAACTCGCAAAAACTCTCTACCAGTCTGACATACTCAGTAATTCGATATAGACCGACACAATGTTTACTAACAAACCCGCGTTTGCCCACACCAGGTGTGGGCACTGCGAACGCGCAGCAACCGAATTCGAGTGAACTGAGGCTTCTGCGCATGCGCAGTGCCGTCGACAGCACCACCGCAGCTGCGTGACGTCAGGGAGGCGTGTGTGTCTATAAAAGTTCTAATGATTTTGACAACAAACAAGAACGCCACATTTAGGAAAGCTGTTTGCTCTCAAAGGAGCGTCTGTATGTCACGAGGGACGCGTCACGCGGATAGTCAGTGGCCGTTTCTTCATTTTTCAAGGTCTCACCCGCTCACCCTCTCCCCACACCCTTTACAGAAGAGAATTTTTTCTTCTCTTCCGGGTGGTCGACACGGCCTCTTGAAAGAGAAAAGCCAGCTTGCTCTACAAGCTGGCTTTTTTATTTCAAGCGGCCTCATTGCCAGCAGGCGCACTGGGGGAAAGCCAGCTCTGCAAGCTGGCTTTCCCTCAAGAGCTTGTCTGCATTGGGCGAAAGCCAGCTTGCAGAGCAAAACGGCGCTCTTGGTAGTTCAATCTACACATGGGTAGCACGCGACGTCATTCAAAAAGCGCTACGATGACCACCAGGGAGGAGGGCAAGAAGAAGCTCGCCTCTTATCAGGGCCCCCTTTTGTGCCTCCCAAATCCGGTTCTACTCTACCACACACCAATTAGTCCTAGCTTCTCACTTGTGGGAATAAGATGCAGAAAATTGGTTACTAAGTAGTTGCCAGGTCATTACTCACTCAGAAATTCTAGTTTTGCAGGCACCTCCTCTCTTCTTCGCCCCCCCCCCCCCCTAAAGCATTTTGACCTGCTTCAAATATGCTGACACATAGGCCAGCACAAAGCAGACAGACCACGAGTGCTGCATCAGCATTCGGCTGGGGCTCGTGTTCTCACTGATCAGACCAAGAACTAGAGATGAAGCAAACATTTTCCAATTTTCCAAACCTGAGGTCTGAAGAATTCAAAGATGTTAAACCTTTCTAACTTTGGCACTAACAAATATAACACTGAACCTATCATGTCAAAAAATTCGACTATTTTAGTCATTATTTCTCTACAGATTTGTCGAACTTCGAACGCTTGAAGTCCAAAAGTTTGACGAAGCTTAAACTTTTGATCTGAGGAACTTCTAACGAAACAGGATTCAATCGGTACCTACATGTTCAGAACACATAGCAACTGCTTCAACGCTTGAACCACGCTTGAACTGTGCAGATAACAATTGCTGTCGCATGAGACTGACTCACAGCTCAAAGAGGCAAGCTAAGTGGCCGAGTGCCGACCTGCCCAGCAAATGCAGCAAGCTATCTGGTGGTAGCAACAGCTGTACCCATCTCTGTTTTCCGCAAGCTTTGTTTAAACTCAGTTAAACAGAGCTCACACATCAGAAAATTAAGAAATCACTCGAAACTGAAACTGGGACCCTCGTGCGATTTGAAGACTTCTAACTTTACAAACTTATACTTGGAACAAAACTCTTAATCTTCGAATAATTCTAACTGAAACCAAGAAATTTAAAATCTTCAAAAATTTTTAGAATCAAAATTAAAAAAAAGAAAGAGGAAACTGTTGAACTCTACTTTTATCAACATCGAAAGCAACTTTGTAAATTCAAACCATGGCAATGTTCGAAAGCTGTTCACTTTGCAACCCTTTCTAACTCTACCAAGGACCCTGCCGAATGCAGATGCGGCACTCGTGTTCAATTTGTGCACTGCAGTGGCCTACCTATGCACTGTCAAATTTGAAGCATGCAGGCCTTAGAGATTTCAGATGTTGTCTAGACCCCCTGGTGGCGATCAGTTCATCAAAGAATGTCTCACCGACAAATTGCTTTGTCGATGAAGACTGTCTGTTTCTGCAACACATCTTGCCACATTTCATAGATAGCTTCCTTTTCATGACAGCCTTGAAATTGATTTTTGTTAACATGAATATTGCCAGACCTCTTTAGGATCGAAGCTCGGCCAACAGCGCCTCATATCCGCCCTTTTGATTGCTAGCATAGCTTTCTAAGAAGGCTCACTGCAAGTTCAAGCCCAAGAATAGATTTATTTTCCCTTTGCAAAGCAAGGGGTGACTGCACAAAGCGCGGCATGTTTGGAATTGTAGCTTGCTATCACGGTGCCAATCAAACATCGCAACAGTTAAGGTTGCGTAATGAGTGTTGATAAAATGTGCACTGATGAAAAAGTTGTTTATCAAACATGCATGGATAAAACGATAGCACCATGGGCATCCTGCTGAAATTGCAAGGCATTAATATGAGGTTACTAATGTTGCTTCGTCCAAGAAAATTTTGAACTAGTAGCTAGCCACGGCTAGCATTCCGCATCGACTGCTATCTGTGGACTGGATGCCGTGAAATTAAAAAATTCCCTATCTTTGGTGGTGCATGCAGAGTTGCAGAAATTATTAAAAAGCAAGCAACGACATCACACTTCAGCCAATCCCGATCCTCTGTTTACATGCTCTTTAACAAGCTAAGATGTCATAAATGTTCTCACCCCTTCGGAGAAGTTCCCTGCATCCAGGTTGTGGTAGACGCGGCTCTCTTCAGCCCTGTAGGGAGCAGAAAAAAAAGACGGCCTCAAGTAAGCAGGAGTGCACAAGAGATAAAACCAAGAGCAAAATTGAATGTGTTCTGAAAGTGGGACCAGCTATATTAGCTTGAGATATTTCATAATGAGCCCGAACTAACCTGATACATGATAAGCTGGCAGGACTGAACCTGAAGTAGAAGACATTCAAACACGAAAAAAGAGAGATGCTTAGACCGAATCAGAAAGAGTGAAACTGTTTTGTAGATACAGAAAACAATGCTACAAAAACTATAGGTATGTAAGCAGTGTTATTTACAGTGTAGCCTTTGCAATGGCTCCCTGAAACAAAGGTAGGACTTATGAACTCTTACCCACATTTCTGACACTTCTCTGGCACTCCATTAAAAGGAATGCAGGACTGACGCTCAATTCATGCAGACTGCTTTTGTAATATCCTACCGCAAGAATGCACAACTCTGATGACAAAAATGTTTGGATTGAGGCCACATCTGTGGCCTCAGGCCTAGAGCCTAGAATAGGCCATATTGCTTAACCCAAAGCTACAGCATATCTAAGCACCATGTTCCCAAATGTTCCTGTGTTAGAGGTATGGTGAACAACTAAGGCACTTTTTTTTATTTCTTATTTCAGAGTGCCATTTTCCGAGCTATCTAGAACAGCGAACAAAAAGCTCAATCGCATGGTCGTCTGAAATAAAAGCTTTCATAAATTTGTTTTTAGAGCCTTTTCAAAAGTTTGTACCAACACCCGGCCACCATTGCTTGCTCACATACTCTGAGCATGTAATGGACACGGCAGTTGCGTCAGCGTTCGGCGTGAACTTAGGTCATATTGCAAATGAGCGCTCTGTCAGAGTTCGTCGAGGACTCGGATCCAATCACAGGCTTCGTGATTGGATTCGAGTCCTCGCCATGTCGGTTGTACCACGTAAGTGAAAATAGATTATGTATATAATATTTGAAAGTATGAAAGATTGAGCCCAACAAAGTCAGAAATCAAAGACCACCAACAAGGCATTATAGACTACTGACATTTCTTGGGGACCCCATGGTCAACACCTGTTCACTTCATGGCTGAGAGAACTACCCTGGGCGCAGGCTGGGGACATTTTTGTCTGGAAGCTTCGTTGGACAGCTAGTGCACTAGTACCCAGTTACACGGGCGCTCTCAGCTGCCATTGAGCCCAACAACAGTCGAGTCCATCGCGATAAGCCAAAGTTACACGGCAGCGCCAACCATCATTGAGCCGCTAATGACAGTTGAGTTCGACTGAGCTCCCCCACCTCAGTTCAACCGAACGGACTTCCCCAACGAAGGTAAATTGGCACCTGTTCGCGGGACCGCTGCCAGCAACCATTGTTTGTGAGGATCTTACTGTTTCGAAATGCAGGGGGAGGCGTCTAGAAAGAATCGTAGCAGCAGAATTCTCGGGAAGGAATAAATTTAGGCGTCCGAGCTGCCAATAATAGCATCCCGGCTAGCCGGCAAGATTCCAAACGAGCAAAAATGGCGGAGGAACCTGCTGCATAAATAGACAAATAGTAGTGGGGCACCCATCATAGCGGGCAGTAGCTTGCACCACCTAGCCTAAATGATGTGCAGCCTAGCCCTGAATCTGCTTTGGTACTCGTGTAAATGCCGCTAAAAAGCAACAAGGTATCAAACATACAGTATGATCTACTTAAAATAAATAAAACGTGTGTCTCTGAGTAAATTACTATAAAAATTAGACTGATCACACGGCACAAGAACCAGTTTCGTGCTAGCTTTAACTGGGTTCTAGAGAGTTGAGTTGAGTTCAGTCAAAGTTGAGGCTGATAAATGTCGTAGACTCAACGATAGTTGAAAGTGTACGTGTAACTAGGGTAACTAGGGGACTGGCTTGCAAGGTTTCAAGGACAAGCAATTCTAACTGATGTGGTACAGTCTGCAGCAATATGAAATACCCACTCAGAGCGCATGGCCGAGGCGGTGGCCGAAAGGGGCGGAGTACATGATTCGGACAGTTCCATGTTGCTCAGAGGGGAGGCTCGCTCAAGGCTGAACCACTGTTGGTTGTTTCAGGCACTGCACAAAATTTTCCACCCAGAATTAAATGTTGCTAACTGACAGCTCTCAGCTGTCTGTATACATCTTTCGTGCTTTCATTCTTTCAATTTTAACTACTGAATTTTACAATGTGCGTGCACTAACCAGACTGACCTACACTCAGTGATAAATCAAGATCAAAGAGCGAGGAAAACGAAGGTGGGAAAGGAGAAAACAGATGGGGTGTTGAAGGTGAGAGGACAAAAAACTCCTCTACTTTCAGTCTGCTTTCTCCTATCCAGCCTTCGTTTCCCTTGCCCTTTGTAACTGACCTGTTACTGACTATAACTATTTAGCAATTTTACAATTGCATAAGGAGCTAAAGTTATTCATGCAAGTTTTGATTCACATTGAATAATAATTTATAATGAACAGCCTTATACCGGGACACACTCTTTCTCTTGAGGCATCGTCCGAAGAGTCGCTGTCCATATGGCCAGCAGGCCTCCTCGCCCTTTCCTGTCTTGGGGCTACATCCGGTCTGTCAGTCCAAATTGGGTGCTCAGGCAGCTGCGATCAGATGGTCTGAAGCGTGCTGCAGTGTGGCTGCATGAGAAACGATCATCTCAATTATACGCTCAATTAAAAAAAAAATCGCCAACCTAATGTAGGAGTGAAGAATCTTCACTGGGTGATTCGACCAAGTCAGTGTAATCTGTTCTTTCTCTAAAATTGCACTGAGGACCTGCTGCTTTTGCTTGTAAGGTGGCCAGTAGGAGACGGCTTGCTCTAGCTTCCTCACCAGCCAACACTCCGAGACGACGTATGCGCTCCCTTCATCTAAAGTGCATGACGTGGTAGCTATAGAGAAAAAGTGTGGAATATGCATTCTACCAGAATATCAGAACCTATTTTAGACAGCTTTGGCAATGTTGGGGGCCCCGCCAGCAACCACTAACAAACCACTGCCAGATTTGTTTATTTTTGGATGGAGAAATCCGCTAAACAAATTTTTAAAAAAGTTACTTACAAATGCCCCGTAGGGGGCACCTGTGAAAGCAGGTGTTTGGAGAGTGGCGTCTCCACGGACCCCGAGCTCCGCAGGGGGCGCCTGCACCTTAGGTGCTAGGTGCTTGGTGAGTAGCGTCACCACGGACCCCAGCCGCGTGGGCCAGCATACCCGCACGCAGGGGGCGCCTACTTTAGTAGGTGCTTGGTGAGTGGCGTCACTATGAACCCCGAGCCATGTGGGTTCGCCCACCCACGTCTGGCTGTGCGTGGCTTAACCCGTGTCCGGGGAAAAGGGGACCCTGGTGGTTGAGCTGAGCCCGGGGTATGTTTGGACCCTTCGGGGCCCCCGGGCGAGGCAATACACCGCTTCGACCCCTGCTTCTCGTAGACGGGTGTCCTTGCTTGGCCCGACCAGGATCATTCAGTCAGTCGCCTCTTCTACCCTCTTCTTCCTTCTTTCACTTTTCCTCCCACCCCTTTCTCTTTTCTTCTACACTCTCTTCCTTCCTTTTTCACCTTCTTAGGCGGCAAGGGCCAACCTTGAGTGGAAACAGGACCTATCCCTGCAACCACACTAGGGTATAGTGCCCGGGCAGCACTGGTAGCGTAATTGTGTCAGCCAAGCCCTCTTGCTATGGCACATTACCTACCCCCTTGTTGGGCTCCGTGGTGGGCGGTGCACCCGGGCACTGAATTTTCTTCCCCATCTCTATGGGTCTGCACAAAAAATCCTTCCTTGATCGGCCCCCGAAAAGGGGTCGCACCGAAGCTTCTACCTCGCACGAGACACATTCTACTCCACCTAGATTCCCGAAATTCTTAGTACTCCACTCTGAAAGTGACAAACCGCTCTCGAAAATGTCACCATTTCTCGTTGAAAAAGTCCTGGAGAGTGTGGTTGGGAAGAATTTCAAGGCTAAAAAACTGGCATCAGGTGATTTACTTGTTGAAATTGAGACCAGCCAACAGAGTTCTGTGCTCCTTGCACTCAACTCTGTGTCGGACTACAAGGTTACCGTGACACCCCACAAGACATTGAACACCATCCAAGGAGTCATCTCGGAGGACGACCTTCTGGACGCGTCTGAGAGCGAACTAGTGGAGGGCCTTTCTGACCAGGGGGTTGTAGCTGCAAGGCGCATCTCCTTGCGTCGTGACGGCCAAGAGCTGAAGACGAGGCACATTGTGCTTACCTTTGAGGCCACCACACTTCCCGAGTCTGTGAAAGCTGGATACCTTTTCTGCAGAGTTCGTCCGTACGTTCCAAACCCCAGAAGGTGTTTCAACTGCCAAAGATTTGGACATGGCTCACAGAACTGCCGCGGCAAAGCCACATGTGCTAAGTGTGGCAAAACTGACCATGCAGCAGACTCTTGCTCCAACGACGCAGTCTGTGTAAATTGCAAAGAACCCCACCCCGCTTACTCCAGATCGTGTAAGACGTGGAAAGATGAGAAGGAAATTCTTACCCTTAAAGTGAAAGAAAACCTCTCATACCCAGAGGCGCGTCGCCGCTTCGCGTTTTTGCGCAAGGCACGTGGCTTTGCACAGGTGGTGCAGCGGGGACCTGCACCACTGAAGGTTGCGGTGGCAACTCAGACATCCTTCCCGGATGCTAGGAAGCCACTGCAGTCCCCAACACCCCAGCTGAAGCTTCAGCTTCCTGGGCGTTCACTCTCGGCTGGTAGGCCTGCATCCTCCTCCAGCGAGAGTTATTCCTCTTCCACGGGGCAGCAGCCTGTCCCCTCTCATGTAGAGGGCTCACAGGCTGTTCCTCTTACCCAAGATGGGTCGGCTGTGTCCGCACCTCTCAGTGCTTCGCGGGCTCCTTCCAAGGAGAGGGGACCACGCTCCCGACCGAATTCTTCGGAGGGAGCGTCCTCATCCAAGGAGCGGCACGATTCTTGTGCCACTGCTCCATCACCCAAGGGGCAGGAGCAGGTGGACTTGGGCGACTGCCTGCCCAGTACCTCTGCTCCTCCGGTTGGTGGAGGTCGGGGCCGGGGTTTTCCACCTCGTGCCCAGAGCCTCCCTAAACCGGCTAGAACAGCCTCCGCCCAGGAGGCAGAACCAATGGAGGAGGGTGCTGACCCATCCACTCCTGCGTCTGACCCAGACGACATGGAGTGGCAGGTCCCCAAGGGCAATCACAAGAGCAAAAAACCAATTGTACCACCGAAGTGACAATTATACTTTGCAAGGCTGATATGCTTTTTCAACAGGAATATCATCCTGCATCTTCAGTCACTACACTAACCTCACATCACCAAGTTATCTTGCTCATTCCCATTGCTCCACCTACTCCTAGGGACCAGCCGAGACAGAGGAGTAACGGCGACTCCCTCGCCAGTGGCCTCGGCCCAAAGTCTCGACGCCCTTGGAGGTCGGAGGGGGCAGTTCCATATAGACCAACCAGAGGACCACTGGCGACTCCCTCGCCTGGGGCTTTATTTTTAATTGTTTTTCCCCAAAGGTTCGGTCGGAGCTGCCTTCTTGCAGACTCATTAAATCATCATTCATGTCCATTTCCACTTTTACTAAATTTACCTCCTGTCACTGGCTTAGTTTTACTCTAGCTACCATTACACAAAGCTTGTGACTTTCTGGTAAAAAGCTGACTGCCTAATATTAATAATGTCTGTTTTTTTACAATGGAACTGTCGTGAGCTTTTTTCCAATTATGACGACATCACCTTTTTAATAAATGAACACCACCCTGCTGACTTTTGTTTGCAGGAGACACACCTTAAAGAAAGTCACTCAAATGTTCTTAGACACTTCAAAGTGTTCAGAAAAGATAGGTTAAACGCATCTGTAGCTTCCGGTGGTGTTGCAGTGGTTGTCCAACGCATGGTCCCGTCCACTGAAGTGGCTTTGCAAACCTCTCTCGAGGCTGTGGCTGTCCGTTTGCTGCTGGACCGTGTGATTACTGTCTGCTCAGTGTATATCTCCCCGGGGTATCAGCTGCAATTTGAGGAGCTAGATAATCTAATTAGGCAGCTTCCGGTGCCTTACATCATTTTAGGTGATTTCAATGCACACAATCCTTTGTGGGGAAGCTCTAGAAGAGATTCTCGAGGGGCACTCATTGAACGGTTTCTTCTTTCGACAGGGTTGTGTCTGCTTAACACAAAAGAAGCCGCTTATTTTAGTTCAGCAACTTGTAGTTTTACTTCCATTGATCTTTCGTTTTGTCATCCTTCATTGTACCCCCTGTTTTTATGGAAGGTCATCCAAAATCCATATGGGAGTGACCACTTTCCACTCATTTTAGAGTTTAACCATCCTCCTGCTGGTCTTTTAACACGTACCCCTCGTTGGAAGCTTGAAAAGGCTGACTGGTCAATCTTTACAGAAGCCTCACTTATAGCATGTTCATCCCTTGATGATCTTTCCACCGACGACGTCACCGAGCACATTACTCAACACATCTTGCAGGCCGCAATGCTTGCCATTCCCATGACGTCCTCACATCTTTCAAAAAGGCCAAAGCCATGGTGGAACGAAGACTGCCGCCAGGCAAAGAAAGAACAGAATTGTGCATGGGGTATTCTCAGGCGTTATCCCACAGCAACTAACCTGATCGGCTTTAAGAAAAAAAGAACGCAAGCAAGGTATATCCGACGGCAAGCCAAGCGGGAAAGCTTTAGAGGGTATGCTTCCTCAATTAATAGCAGTGCGTCCTCGAAGGAAGTTTGGGACCGTGTGCATAAAATTGAAGGCTCGTACCGGGTATTTTCTGCCCCACTCCTGAACCAAAATGGACAATGCCCTGCCAGCCTAGAAGAACAGGCGAATGTCCTTGGTGAGCATTTCGAATTTGTTTCAAGTTCTCAGCATTATACTCGGTCATTTCAGCGACACAAGCTACAGGCGGAGAAAAAGGCAGTTCCTTTGTCAGGTGGCTTGCAGGAGCCCTATAATTTACTATTTACACTTTTTGAACTACAGTTGGTACTTCGTTCGTCCAAACAGACGGCTCCTGGGCCAGACGGCATTCATTACAAAATGCTTCAGCACCTCCATCCATCAACTCTTGAGCTTGTTTTATATTTGTTCAACCGCATTTGGCTTGAAGGTTGCTTCCCCTCATCTTGGAAGGTGGCTATCATAATTCCCCTGCTGAAGCCAGGAAAGGATCCTACCTGTGCATCTAGCTTTAGGCCGATAGCTCTCACGAGTTGTTTTTCAAAGACACTAGAAAGAATGATAAATAAAAGGCTTATATATTATTTAGAAAGAAACAAGTTGCTTGACCGTTACCAGTGTGGATTTCGCTCAGCTCGATCGACGGTTGACCATCTGGTCCGCTTTGAGACGGCTGTGCGAGAGGCCTTTGTAAATAGACAACATTGCTTCTCTGTCTTTTTTGACTTGGAAAAAGCATTTGATACAACTTGGCGCTACGGCATATTGCAGGATTTGTTCAACATTGGTCTTCGGGGCAGAATGCTAGGTGCCATCCATAGTTACCTCCGGGATCTCACTTTTCGTGTGAAGCTTGGGGCAACTCTTTCTAAAGAATTCTCGCAAGAAAATGGAGTCCCACAAGGCGGTGTGCTTAGCGTCACACTTTTTATCGTAAAAATGAATTCAATTTCTCGTATTATACCGCCATTTGTTCAGTACTCGCTCTATGTTGATGATGTACAAATTTCAGTCTCATCTTGTAATCCGTCCATCTGTGAACGTCGACTTCAACTTGCAATCAACAATTTGGTCAAATGGGCGGATGTAAATGGTTTTAGGTTTTCTCCTGAGAAAACGGTTTGTGTGTGCTTCTCTCGTCGCCGCGGAAGTTTACTTGAGCCTTCCTTAACTATGTATGAAGTCCCTATGGCAGTAAAAAAGGATCACAAGTTTTTAGGTCTTATATTTGACTCAAAAATGACATTCATTCCACATGTTAAGAGCCTCAAAATGAAATGTGTAAAATCACTTAATATACTAAAGGTCTTGTCGCACGTATCCTGGGGGGCTGATCGGTGTTGCTTATTGCGCATCTACCGCTCAGTTGTGCGGTCTCGACTTGATTATGGCTGTATTGTGTACGGCTCCGCACGGGCATCGGTTCTCAAGATGCTGGACCCAATTCATCATCAGGGGCTCAGACTTTCCACTGGTGCTTTTCGCACATCTCCGATACTCAGCCTATATGTAGAGGCAAATGAGCCCTCACTGGAGAAAAGGAGGTTTGAATTAGGCTTCATGTATTCTCTGCGAATTAGGTCTGTTCCTGGTCACCCGACCCTGGACTGCATAGAACAAGTACACTATGAGCAGACTTTCATAAACAAGCCTTCATTTGTTCCACCTCTCGCCATGAGAATTCGTTCTTCTGCTGAATCCGTAGGGCTGGATGTTCCACCCTCAGTTGTGCAGCGCTTGAACTCAGTAGCTCCTTGGGACCTCATGCCCGTCCACTGTGAGTTGAAATTAACAAAATACAACAAGAAAGAAACCCCTAATGAAGTTCTGAGACAAGAATGTTTCGAACTCCAGGACTAGTACCGAGACTTCACAAGTTTCTACACTGACGGGAGCAAAACTGATTCCTATGTGGGCTGCTCAGTGGTAGGGCCTTCCGTGAAGTGTGTCAAAAGAATTAACAATAATGCCTGTATTCTTTCCGCAGAGCTTTACGGCTTAATCCTTGCCATAGACCACATTCTTAAAAAGAAGATCCGTAAGTCAATTGTTTACACTGACTCATTTAGTGCTTTACGAGCTCTGGACACAACCGGGGATGTTCAAAATCCACTTGTTCTAGAAATAAGGAACCGGTTACATTCAGCATCAAAAAGGAAGAAAGAAATAACATTGTGCTGGGTACCTTCCCATGTAGGAATTCCTGGGAATGAGGATGCTGACCGTGCAGCGAGCACTGCTAAGGATCGGCAAGTGGACTTGCACAAGATACCCTACACAGATTATAGACATGCCCTGAAAAAATCTACAAAGTGCAAGTGGCAAGAGGAGTGGAACCAAGAAATGAACAATAAGTTGCATGCCGTAAAACCTTTAATTCAAGAATGGGAGAGTGCACGTCATCATGAGCGATTTTATGAGGTGGTATTATGTCGACTCCGAATCGGTCATACACGTCTTACCCATGGGCACCTTTTGCGAGGGGAGGATGCTCCAGAGTGTGAACACTGTCACATACCATTAAGCATCCTGCACATTTTACTTGTATGCCCTTTGTATGACCAAGAACGCCACAGACACTTTGCTAAGGTTTACCAAGAGCATACACCATTACATCTCGCCATTTTACTCAGCGATGAGCCATTGATTCCACACAAGTGTGTTTTCAACTTTCTTAAGGATGTAAGACTCCTGGACCAGCTATAATTTTAATAGTTTGTCGTATTCATTGCCACATCTTATGCGCTTGTACTTTCATGATCATTCTTTTATTAAATTACAAGCTACTATAGCTCTTTCTTCTCTTTAACCTTGATTTCAGCAATAGTCCTAGTTGTTGGCGCATTATAGCCTTGGTCGCTGCTGCGCCATTAAACCCCAATCAATCAATCAATACTTACAAATGCAGGTTTCTGATACAAGCATAATGCACTAAACTCACAAAAAACTGTAGCAGAGATCTAAAATAAATACATCTAGCAAAACAGGCACGTCTAACTTTCAGCGAGACGCAAAACGTCTGCACTTGACCCGCAGCGCGTGACATCTTTTCGCCGCACGATTTGAAAAAGGAGCTCACGTTCACTCACGAGACGCGACCACAGACTGAACAGTGAATACGCTACACTTGGGAGCGAAGCAAGACGTCTGTTTAGGGCATAGGTTCATGATGATGTTGTTCAATTGATGTTGTGATGCTTCTGCTATCTATTTCAAGCCAAAATAAGAAGTCTTTAGCCACTTTACTGTCAGCCCCTGTTAATGTTGACACAGCAAGGCTGGGGTGCAAAGACCAGGCACCTAGCCAGGGGGGGGGGGGGGGGGGGGGGGACCATAGGGCCCCCCCCGCAATCTTCCATTTTCCTGGGACCTCCTCCCCCCCCCCCCATACAGCATTTTGTCATGGGCGGGCGCACTCCTCCTCTCCTGCTCCTCCTCCTCCTCCCTTTCCCCTCCCCTCCCCCCCCCCCCAAAAAAAAAAAAATCCTGGCTACGTGCCAAGCAAAGGCCCCTGTCGAAACTTCACTGCCCAACTACTCAGCTGCTTTGTTGTAACGCAAATGAACTTCTGAACGAGAAACACCAATCGAAAGTTAGACATGATGATTGAAAACCTGAGACTGTGGTTAAAAAATGGAAGAGATGCTGTCTGTCACTTTGTCTTTCTACTATGGTGCCTGGAACGCGTCTCCGACTGGTGTGTTTACCGTGTCCAAAAAAGTGGTCCCTCGATTTCCGCCTGATGACGTCATAAAAGTGTCATGCTGTCGCTGGTCGCAAACCTGGTAGCGTCCCAATAGTTGTGGTGTATGTGGCGACGCCTGTCCTGCTGCAGGTCGCTCTCCACTGTGACAGTCCACGGAAGCTACAGCAGCTGCAAGTTGGGACGCCGTGACGACAGCGACACTCGCGTTCGCTTGTGCTTTTCGCCAGCATTTCTATGGCCAACCGCCAGGATCGCGACAGTCAACAGCATGACACTCCGGCTTCTGTGACGTCATTTGTTGCCACTTCGGGACCACTTTTGATGTATGGGCGGGATAGGACGCTAAACACACCAGTCATAGACGCGATCCAGGCACCATACTTTCTACATCACGTTTTTCCGTTTTCCAACCACAGACTCAGGTTTTCAATCGTCATGTATAACTTACACCAGCTCGCCCGCACTTTAACCGTTTTTTCATTGAAAGTTAGAAATGAACGAACTTCTGGGCGAGATCGAAACAATCGAAAGCTAACATTTTTGTAACGAGCAGCTGCAGACTGCCGCCGAAAAGCGGCGCGAGTGCAGTGCTGGGGAGTGGGTTAAGACACGCCTCCGTTATTCACTCAAATGGCGTTGTTCGCTAAAACGTCATTCACGCATATGATATAATCAATTACCAGTAAAAAATCAATTATAAAAAAACATTATCAGTAAAATATTAATTATTAAAAAAAATCAATTATCGGTTTAAATAATAAATAAAATATATTTATTTTCAGCGATAATTGTCAAAAAGAAAATGTGTAAATATCGCAAAAAGCTATCAATTACCACTAAAAAATCAATTATAAAAACGAGCACTATCACTAAAACATTAAGTATAAAAAAAAATCAATTATCGGTGGAAACAAATAATAAAATATATATTCATTTTCAGCGATAATTGTCTAAAAGAAAATGTGCAAATATCGCAAAAAGCTTGACAAAAAAAAAAAAAAAAAAAAAATGCCCACTGGGGATCGAACCCGGAACTGCTGCGTGAGAAGCGGACAATCTACCACTGAGCTACTGCCGGCTCGGATATTTCTACTCTTACAATTCGCGTTATACAAGAAACAAACTGTACTAAGGTTGAAAGCTGGGCTAGTTGGTGATCGTTGTACGTAATGGAATAAAACAGCGCGAAGATAGAAATAGGAAGAGACACACCAGACAGGACAGAGCACTGACTCGCAACTACGGCTTCTTTACTCAACGAAAAAGAGAAAGACAAAGAGAAAGAAAAAAGATAAAATTATACAGGAAAAGAAGAAGAAAAAAAAAGAAGAAAAAAGACATTACTGTACGCAATCACACGCGCACCTTTCACCCATGGTAGCTGACTACGGCACGTGCTGGACCCTCATTGTCAACTTCAGGAATTCCAGCTCCTTGCCTGACAACGCCACTGATGCTGCGCTGATACACTTTTTTCCTCTACTCTGGGTGTGGAAGGCCTCCAGCACCTCGCGTGTCACTTTGTCCCTGTGTCGTCCCAAGATGGTGGTGGCACTAAAAAACGGCTCGCACAGGCACTCTTTGCAGTGAACCGATAGGTGTCCTCCCACTGTCGCTCCGAGGAAGTACCTGTGCTCGCGGAGCCTTTCATTCAGGCACCGTCCCGTTTGTCCCACGTAGGTGGAGCCGCACGAGAGGGGGATACTGTAGACTACTCCCGTGGCACATGGGACGAACGGCCTGGCCTGCTTCTTGCTACACTTGTTTCTAACGATTCCCTCTGCCTTCGCATGAACTCTGGGGCAGATCTGGCTCATTTTTTCTGGTGCAGAGAAAACCACTGGGATTCCATATCTTTTTCCAACATTTTTTAAATTGTGAGAGATCCTGTGTAAGTACGGGATAACTACAGGTCGCTTGCGTTCCACATCCCGTTGTGTAGACTGGCTACCCTTTACTTTCTTCAGCAGTTTGCTTGCGACGTCTGAAACTAGCGTCGTCGGATAGCCAGCTTTCCTCAGTCTTTCTGTCTGTATCCTAAAGCTCTCCCCCAGAGTGTGGAGGCAAGATTTTTTGAGCGCTGAGCTCAGACAAGATGTAACGATGCCCCTCTTCACAACCTTCGAGTGGGCCGACCTCCAGTCGAGGATGCCTTTCTTGGATCGTGGACGATAGGTCCAGCAGACACGCGAGTCTCCTATGCGCAGGGAAAGGTCCAGGTACTGGAGTACCCCTTCTTTTGGGACCTCAAAGGTAAACCTAAGGCCTCCCCCACACTTCTCGAATACCGCCACCACTGTGTCAACCAACGCTTCCAATGTTCCAGATCTTCTGAAAAATACCAAAAAGTCATCCACATAGCGGATTATCTTGATAACACTCGTGCCGCCTAGCTCTCTTTCAATGCCACAGTCCACTTCACCGAGGTAAATGTCACTTAAGACGGGGGCTACGCAAGAGCCGATACACACACCCGACTTTTGCCGGTAGCACCCTTCCTGCCACCCGACTACCATTGACTGCAGATAGAATAACAACAACTCCAAAAAGCTTTCCAGGGATACTCCACTAGAACTCCTAAAAGCCAGTTCTCCATTGGCTTCGATGCACCCTTTCACTGCTTCCAGCAATCTGTCGTGCGGCAAGGAGTAAAAAAGATCTTCCACGTCTTTACTACAACCGTGCCTCATCTCTGGACCCTCTGCTTCGAGGTACTCTACAAGCTCCAACCCGCCTGATTTTGCAATGACAAGCCAGTGGCCCGAGCTTCCCCGACCTTGCGAACCAAGCGGGCTGCGACGACAGCGTCATCACGCTCGCACGAACGTACGGGGCCGCCTTTCCGAAGCACCGCTAATGCAGAGCTTGTCAACTGAGCCGTTACTACTAACCCTATGCCCATTGTGTTCCAATCACTTTGCAAAACAAAACACCGAGTAGAAAATGGACTTACTCCTTGATCAGCGTATTCATGGCCTCTTGTCTCTTGACGCCGCCGCGTGCTATCTTGGGTGGCTTGAAATGTGCACAAACCGATAACAAAGCTTCTCAAATCGTCGAACCTTGAACGCCTTGAACCGCTTGAAGTTGAACGGATGAGTCCACCATCAGCCAGCTGCACCGGCCATTGCACCGGCATCAGCGCGACACGATCGAGTGGATGGGTGAATAATAAAATTATAAGTTCTCTTTTTGCAATGGGAGGTAGTTCGCGCCACCTGGCGGACAACTATCACCGCGCAGGGAATCTAGTCAGATTTTCGGGGATTAGGACGAACATGAATATATTTTAATTAAAGCACCCGTCACTTCTCTTTTATGCAAGAGTCGCCAGTTTTCGTGTTCACCCTACGCAGTCGGTGTACAGGGTCGTGGGTATGCATAAACAAGTAATGACGGAACTGGCGGAACTTGCTGGGACGAGATCACTTCCGGTTCACCTGCTTCATCTGTATGTTTGCTCGGTGAGCAGGGATAAGCAGCGCGCCATTTTTTTTTTTTTTTTTAGTTTTTTTCGTAGAAAATCGGAAAAGGTATGTCGAAGACCGGACAATTGGCCTTGGACCGGACCTAAGATAGATCGGTGTATGTTTCTGGACCTTACGGAGCCAAGAAGAAGCACCGCATCTCGTTTTATTTGGCCTCCGTAGCCAAAGTTACGTAACCCTATGTGACGGGTCAGTGGAAATCTGTGTACACGTGAGACATTCAACGAAGTTAGACGCCCACAAATCAACCTAGGCATCGGCATGTGATTGTTTTATGTTTTTCGTGCACGGGAGAGCGTTTGTGAGAACTGCATCGCATCGTCAACTGCGCGGCGTCACGGTGAGTGTTCGAGCTGGGCAAAGCGAGACTACGCTACGCCTGTCGGACGTAGTTGAAGGAAGGTGCGCAGGATTGTGCAACTGGTGCTCGATCGTGCCGTGGAAGAAGAGGCGGTGCGTTTTCGACGACGTGTAGAGATATCGTGATCGGGACAAAGCCATCGCACTGTGTATAGTACGATTGTGCCGTTCGTTTCCCTCAAAAAGCTAGCGGCGTGTTTTCGACGACGAGTGTAGGTCTCGTGATTGTGACAACGTCGGCCTACCACGGCGGGAAGTGTGATTCGTTCGATAAAGTTCTTTCGTTGTCTCGAAGAGTCGGATATGTGTTTTCCTCCATTTTTTCACCCAATATTTTTAACCATGGCTTAGTTAGGAGAGCTTTTTTTTTTGTTAGAAATCTTTTTTTCATATTCTGGTTCATTTTTGTTGTGTACAACAAGTCCAGAATTCACTGCTCTGTTAAAGGCACAGTCATGTTTTAATGTTTTCACATTTTGTACATATAATGTGTGTTCAAATAATAAAATATAATTTTTATCCAAATGAAGTTTTCTGAGCCAATTTTATAGTATGGAACGCGCCACGGCCTGGATTCCTCAAGTGTTAATACCTTCTCCCAGTCTTACCTGTCCTGGGCAAACATGTAGCCACCTACATGTGACCAGACTTAATATTTGCAGAACATGCGGAAGTCATTGCTTACCAAGCCTGTGGCTTGTATACTGTATTGTAATGGGCAATGTAATGCCAGAGAGGATTGGTGGTCCTGAATAAAAGCAGCACTCCGCACACCCATGTTCTATGGGACACTTTTTTTCTTTTGTTGACCAATTTGAAACAAGCCAAATAGGGTGACCATCTTTCGGATTGGTGGCCTGGGATAAAAGGAGCGGTCAGTACCCAGTCTTCTACCAGACAGTTTTTTTTTCATCATTGAATAAGTTACTGCCAGTCAACACTGGTCGGACATGTGCTGAGGATGTTTTTAGGACTGGTGGCCGGGGATAAAAAGTGTGGTCAGTAGCCAGGCTTCTACTGAACACTTTTTTGTCTACGTTGACCAAGTTACTGCCGGTCAACATTGGCCGGAAAGGCGCTGAGGACATTTTTAGGACTGGTGGCCGGGGATGAAAAGAGTAGTGAGTCGCAGGCCTCTACCGGACACTTTTTTGTCTTCGTTGACCAGGTTGCTGCCAGTCAACATTGACCAGACAGATGCTGAGGATGTTTTTAGGACTGGTGGCCGGGGATGAAAAGAGTAGTAAGTCCCAGGCTTCTACCGGACACTTTTTTGTCTTCGTTGACCAGGTTGCTGCCAGTCAACATTGACCGAACAGGTGCTGAGGATGTTTTTAGGCCTGGTGGCCGGGGATGAAAAGAGTAGTGAGTCCCAGGCTTCTACCGGACACTTTTTTGTCTTCGTTGACCAGGTTGCTGCCAGTCAACATTGACCGGACAGGTGCTGAGGATATTTTTAGGACTGGTGGCCGGGGATGAAAAGAGTAGTGAGTCCCAGGCCTCTACCGGACACTTTTTTGTCTTCGTTGACCAGGTTGCTGCCAGTCAACATTGACCGGACAGGTGCTGAGGATATTTTTAGGATTGGTGGCCGGGGATGAAAAGAGCGATCACTACTCTGCCTTCTACCTGGCACTTTTTTGTCTTCATTGACCAAGTTCATGCCGGTGAACATTGGCCGGATGCGTGCTGGTCACCTTTTTGAGGCGGGTGACCAGGGAGGAAACAAAGACTTGGTGGCCAAGCCCTTCCCGAACATAATTTGGTGATTGGTTGCCAATGGAAAAACTAAGACTCTGTGGCCGGGGACTTAATAGTGATCTTTTGGGGACCTTTGGCCAGCTGCTTTCCAGTGGCCGGGCTGGCCAGGCAGGTGCCGAGCAAAAATCAGGCATTGGCCAGTGTCGGGCCAAAATTTTGTGCTGCCTGGGACGTTTCGTCGACACTAACATATCACCGACACTCGATACGCGAATCGCACGCTGCGGGGAAGTTTTCTCACGGAAGTGGATAATCTTCCGGCAGCCCGAGAAAAGAAAGTCGGCAGTCGTCCCCTTTTGGGCCTCGTATAAGACGAATTGTGACAACGGCTATTTGAAGCTATAGAGTAGCTCACTGGTAAGGTTTCGGTCACATACACTGCGGGACCCTGAGTCAATCCGCCAGTGTGGTCTTATTTTTTTTTCTCGAACATTTTATAAGCATTTCACGATATTTACAACATCTTTTTTTTATGATTACCACTGAAAAAAACAAATGTTGTGTACGAAACTTCGCTGAAGTAAATGGTATGGGACTGCGCCCTTCCCGGTGGTGAACGGAGGGCATCGCCCGGGTAAAACAAATTCCGCCAGTTTCGGACGGCGCGTGTTTCACTCGGACGGCGCGTGTATCACAGTCTGCGGCTGCTCTTTAGAAAAATATTAACCAAGTTGTCCCACCTGTACACGCCGCTTCTCAGCGGCCCGCCGGCGGTCCAAGCTTCGCTGTCCTCCATTCACCCCCCAAAAGGGAGCCTCATACCATTTAACTCAGCGAAGTTTCGTTGACAACATTAATTTTTTTACAGTGTTAATTGTAAAAAAGTAATGTCGTAGGTATCGCCAAATGCCTAGAAAAAAAAAGTAATTCCACACTGACGATTAAACCTGGGTCCCGCCGCATAAGAGACGGACACCTTACCAGGGAGTTACCCTACAGCCTCAATTAGTTGTTTTCAGAATTCGTTTTATACGAGACCCAATAGAGGGCAACGACCGGCATTTTTTTCCCCGGGCTATTGTGCCGGCGGCAGAATTTCCACTTGCTTCTTTCGCGGGTATGTCACCGGCCGGCGGACCCGTCCACGCAGCTTCGCGGCGACGTTCTGCGACGGTTCATGACAAGAATGATAACCCACATGTCCCACCCTACATGCCGTTTGCGGCGACAATTTGGGGTAACTTGTTACCAGAAAATAAAAAGCTAATCATAATATTTTGTAAAAAAATCTGCTGATGATACAGCGTGTCAATAAAACGATCTGTCAATGAAACGTCATTCGATGAACTGATGCCACCACCATTGATAGGCGTCTGTCAAGAGGATTTCGTGGAAAATATCTTTCCAGCTGCCTGGAGAACAGAAAATATGGCCTAGAATTACCCCGGTTCTGTTTGCTTTCTAATATTTTCAGCTGTATAAAAGCTTAGCAGTACCTCTTTACATTTCGCAGATCGCTTGCACGTTTGTACTTCTCTACGGATCATGCTGTGTATAATAAACTTCTAGGGGATTTGAAGAGAATATTTTGTGTCTGTTTTGCTGCCTGTTTACAAACTCATACGCGAGTACTTTTTTACGCGTTTCCTTTGTGTATTAAATAGGTTAATCCAGTTCGGGACATTTTAAATGAGTTTGACATATCCAACGTTCCAGGGATCTGGCACCCATGCGAATTATTCGTTAGCCCGCATGGGTGTCAGATGCTAGCTCGAGAGAATTTCATTTCAGCAAGCATTTGTCAGCGGAAGGATGCCGCGGCTAGGCTTCTGATAGAGCAAGTGAGCCAGCACTGCCTTTCGCGGCTTGATCGCGTCTCTTCATTTGCATGTGCATGATATATTCAGGTGCATATTTCAGAAAGAGCTAATGGTGGCCAGTCATCCTTGACTTCACGACGACTTGGTTGAGGTTGCGGAAGAATTTTTAGTGCACTGTGAGCCAAGCTCTTCAGAACATCGCGATGCTACAGAACAAGTGAACTTATGTAGAGCCTTGGCACATTCACAACGCGCTGGTTGGGAGTGTGCTTTACTAAGACCATTATGCGTTTGAAAGCGTTGATCTTCACCTTTGGATCTTTTCGTAGATGCCATCAGTGCGAAGCTAACAATTGAAGGATCGGCAGCTTAAAAAATGGCGGTGAAGTGGCTGCCAGGGTCTTGCGACAAGTGAGGCGGCAGGAAGAGGCGTTCGAAAGCCGTAATGGCTCCCCAGCCCCAGGACTCACTCACGATCCTCCCCAGGACCCTCCCAAGCACCAGGGCTCCCCGCTGAGCTTCTTCCCTAGCTCCTTTCAATAAAAGTTCCAAAAAAAGTATTAACTGATCTTGAATTAGTCATTTTTACGCCAGATAAAATAGTGCACAGACAATTCATAGGAGGACCTTGCCATTTGTGCCCAGAATGCTTTTTTGCAGTGGGCTACTAATACAAAACAGGCCAGGGGTTCCTAAACCCCAATGTTGGAATAACCAGTATTTAAACGCATTGCCATCATTGCATAGCCATCATTCAAGATGTGGCATTAACATTGGGACATGCCTATGAATTAGTTTGACTGCCAATAACGGCCTATTCAATGAATGAACTTGTATGCCAATGATGGCATGGCCATTGAATTAGTGTGAAAGCCAAAATTGGCATAGCCAATGACATAGTGTGGATGCCAATGATGGCCAAAATATTGGTTTAACGACGGCCCAACAATGGTGCCAATGATGGCTGGAAAGTTGGTTAAAGGATGGCCTTACATTGGTGCCAATGATGGCTGGAACATTGGTTGAACAATGGCCCAACGTTTCTGCCAATGATGGCTGGAAAATTGGTTGAACGATGGCCCAACGTTGGTGCAAATGATGGCTGGAACATTGGTTGAACGATGGCCCAACGTTGGTGCCAATAATGGCTGGAACATTGGTTAAACGATGGCCCAACGTTGGTGTGAATGGCTGAGCCAACATTGGAAGAAGTTGCGCTTGGCCAGAATACCAATGTTGCACCAACCTCTGGAGCCAGTGTCTGCCATTGTTGGCCCAATATAGGTACAACATTGGTGTGCTGCCTGGGATTATGATACCCATAACCAAGGTAATGTTTGCAAAAAGAACAACACAAATAAGAACACAGTTACGTGGAGTTTTGGTTTGTTGACATTTTTTTATTATTTACTGTAGATTTCAATTTTCTTTGCAGCTTGCTTCAAAGGCATGAACACTGCAACTAATATCCGCGAACAGCAGTTTTCTTAATGTAAGAATAGGAATTAGAAAAACTGAGTGTTTTGAAGCACCCACATTACAAATGTCCACTACACGAACTGAAGAAAACATGCATAACAATGACTATTTTGCGACTAAGATGAAATTGAAGGAAATGCACCTGCTCAGGGAAAACGTTTTCAAAAAATTTATGTCACTGTAATAGGGTGTTCATTTTATTTCTCCCTAATTTATTCTTAAACATAGCCGTCTGTCGGAACAATAAGGTCTATTACAGGTGACTTGTGGTCACTATAATTTAAATATTTAACTTGTACCTGTATTTAATTTGTTCATTACTTAAAATAAGCCAACGATATCAATTATAAACTTGCTGAGGGTCATCCGAATCCTTTATATAGGTATGTTGTAGAAAGACGGCGTGTGGAAAGTGCGGCATTTCACTCAATTGACCACCAATGAAAGAGGAACAAGGCAGGGGATGTGAAAACAGGTATGGGTCATTCCATGTCAAACGTCCCAGGCGTTTCGTCCGATCCCTCCCGATTTCTAAAACAAAACAAAATTCATGACCTTTTGGTGCAATGTTTGTACCCATGCCCTGAAATAGTTTTGGCGAAAAAAAAACGTTTTCATGATGTGAGCGCGGTTTAACTTTCGAAAACAGCGTAAAACTAGGCATCACTCAATTCATGAAAAATCAGTTTTTTAGTGAAGCATCCAAAAATATTTTTTTTCTTAAATTTGCACGGCTTTCGACTTACAATGTGGTTGGGTTTGTAAAGTTTTGTTTAATTTAATTATATTTAAAAAACTGAAAAACTTTGAAAATTTTAGTATTTTTGTTATTTTAATAAAAATTATCTAATTGCTCCCGGAACTTAATATAACGTTTTACCGGCTGCCCTGTTGGTATATAATGTATAAAAATGTTTGAAACCGCTCAATGAATTATCGCACAGTTAACAAAAACAGCCGTTTATTTCATCCTGAGGTGGTCCAAATGAAAATATAAAATATGGTGGGTTTGAAAGAACAATCGAAAATCTTTTGATTCTGAAAGTTTAATGAAAGTTATTTTTGTTTAAAGTGAGAAAACAATTTTTGAATTTGAACTCTCGCACCACAATCCGGCGTCGCTTCTAAACGCCTATTCGCCGCACAGCACGCCACCTGCGACGATAGCTGACGGAATTAAGTCCAAAGAAAGAGTGGAGTTTTCTGCCGCTTCCCCTTGTCCGTCTTTCCGGCTGCGAGGGAAGAAACGGCGGGTATCGTGTAATACACGGAGGTGCCGCCAGCGCGTAGCAATAGCAGGCCCGTTGTGCCCTTTGTACCCGAGGGCGGCTCGAAACGCGGTGCTTAGTACGGGCGGCATCAGTTGACGTTGACTTCTCCTAAAAGGGAAACGCGATAATACCGCAGTGAAATCTCGCTGTCATGGTACTGCGGTGAAAAGGAAAACTATTCAGCGACGCAAGAAGTTGCCGCTTCAAAGCCGATTTAAACAGAAACGGGGCTTGCGCCTCCAACGGCACGCAGTCGTTAACACCACATCGCCTCGTCGTTTGAAATTGCCCTTTCACGGGGCTTTTGTGTTGCTGTTTAAACAGTGACCTGACGTTGACAATCGAGAGCGTTTGCGATGGGCACGTGACAAACAGCAAGCTTGCTAGCGGATGCTCTGGCCCGGCAGCGCTAAGCATCTGCTGATATCATGACAGTGGAAGTTCATAGGAGGACAGAGCCGCGCAAGACGGTTAAAATAGGAAAAGCCATAAAGCAACACGATGTACCCGACACCTCGAGGTCCTGCTTTCTACCCGCGTGCGCACACCATGACACCGTCGCACGCTTTGCCGGGCTCGGCGGTGGCGTCCCGTGCAGAGAAGAGGCGCGAAAAACGACGCCAGGTTGCGGCACGAAGGCTCAACTTCAAAATTATCTTCTTACTCTTTTAAACAAATTTTGAACAAAATTACTGTAATTAAACTTTCAAGAACAAAAGAAAATAAACTCTTTTGTAGAAGTCACCGTGTTACGTATTTTTCTCTTGGCCACCTCAAGGCCGAATTGACAGCTCTTTAAACGGCAAAACGCAATTTGCAGAAATTAAGTTTTTTTCCAAGATATTTAGTTGTGCGGCCTGAAACACTTTTTCTGTACAGTATACCTACAGGGCTGTCAATAAGAGTATTTACAGACGCATGCAGCAAAGGCATAGTTTGTAACAAAACTAAAAATGTGCTAAAATGCTCATATATTGCTTATTTTGAAAACTGCTTCGAGCATACCAGATTTCATGACCATAATCCTTATATATAGCAAACCAAATACCGTAGGGTTTTTAGGCAAAATATTCCAGTGTTCCGTAAAAAAGTTTTACTTTTCACTAATTATTGAATGACTCGTAATTCAACCCTCTTTTTACTAGTTCAAATCACCATCACCCCATGAAATTTGTTTTTCTTAAAAAATATGCCTGAGAGGCACCACAAACGTTACGGTCCAGAGCCATCAATTTTCTTTTAGGAATCGGAGGTGGCGGTGGAACCTTTGGCATGGCTTGGAGAAGTCCTGGTCACTGGATAAAGCCCGTCTTTCACTAGCGTGGTTGTCCGGTTTGCGGTATACAAATGTGGGTCACCCGGTATCGAATACCGGGCGCCGACACGGGGTTGCTCCGTTGAAGAGCTAGAGTAGACACCGGTATGATGTCACAATGCCAGGCGACCGGTATTCTCGTAATGGTACCGGCATGTTCAAACCGGGCTCTAAGATATACTTTCCCGGATGAAAAAGAACAGCACAGGCCAGAGGCCCTGGGCTGGTCAGGGGCACTAGCAAGGTACTGCTGCAAACTGCCGGCTGCCTGCAGTATCACGGTTGGAAACGTTAACCCTGAACTACGGAGGGAGTTCAAAGATGGTTACGAAGAAGCCTCCACTAGTTGAGGGATCGGGCTGTTCGACAGCGTGGACCAGGGTCACACGACTTCCGGCAGCAGGTTCCTGAAGACAAGGTTTAAAAACTGATTAGTGCCAGAGTTCACACCAAGCTGGCGCAAGGAGAGTGACGCTACCGAACAGGCAGAGTTTCTGAGCTGGTCAGGGGCGCTGGGAGCGTACTGCTGCAAACTGCCGGCTGCCTGCAGTTTTAGGGTCAGTAACATTAACCCTGAGTTACGGAGGGAGCTTAAAGATGCTTACGAAGTAGGCTCTACTGGTTGAAGGAAAAGGTCATTCTCAGTCTCTCAGTGTAGCCTCCAAGAGTCGTAGCACATACCCAGTTAGCCGAAGCTGATGGTTGTTGATGAATGCAGCAGCAGAAGCGAGACTCATATATGTGGCTCTTGCCTGGAACTTGGGGTTTTCACTTATATTGCACTAGGGAGCAGGAGTGGATCAGCCAAGTTGACCAGATGACGGTTGGTGCTGCATCAGGATGGAACACTGACTGATGACGTCTCATGCACTCTTGCACAATTCTACCACAGTCAGCAATGAATATGCATGGTGGCCCAGAGGATAAGGATGTGGATATTAATAATCCTTTTTTTAACATGCGTAGAATCTGTTTATACTAAGGATAATGAAACATATTATTAAGCTTTGGTGTTGCGATGTATGATATTTCCAGATGCAAGTCAATATATCGCACAGCGTTCATGAAGTTTCCAGGATGCATCACTGCACATCCATGTATATATCCCACCAAGCCATAACAGCTGGGTTAGTTTTCTTCCTTCGCGTCGTACTTACTTGGCCCGTCGGTTGAGATAATGGTGGGAGCATTTGTGCTTTTCAGCTTCTTCCAGCCATCATAACATCTCGTCTGGAACTGGGAAGGCTCGAAATGGGACTGCAGTTAACTAACGTTTTGAGCGACATCAGCAATAAGAATGCAACCGCTCCAGCATACGAGTAGAAGGTAGGTGTGCGCTTTAGGAACACGTTTCAGTGATTCCATAGTCACATTTAAACATATTAGAACACTTGAGCAACGCCTTTTTTGTTTTACTCGAATAATCGGCACCATATAAACCAGTCAACAAAGTGGTGTCCATCCAAGTAAGATTAGGAGACGTGCCGGACGTCTTGCACCAGAGACCTGTCATCTGGCACGCACCTTCGAAAAACAAAACTGGATTTTAATTTTGACCACATGACGATATTTTGAAGGACGCGTATTCTGCAATGAACCTCCGTCAGATAGGGAGCACCTGGTGATCAGTCGTCTTGCTGCAGTTCAGCGTTAGCGCGCAAGGAAACTAAGGAGGCACTGCAAAAGCCTCAGTTTGCAAATTAATTTATAGTCCAGGGAATCCCACTTCTCGCCCCTTTTGATTTGGTCCAGGCAAAGCTTCCTTCTCCTCGGCGATTTCGAGAGTTTAGAGCGCGGAATAGCTCTAAAATTAATTGAAACGTATCTTGCAGCTCGTTACCAATACGTACTAATAAACGGCGAATCGTCAAATAGACTTAAAATACAGCATGGTGTTCCTCAGGGGTCAATTTTAGGTCCACTTCTTTTTCTTATATATGTTAATAATATAACGCCTATATCCGGTTCCCCCGACCTTATAACGTATGCAGACGATACCAACGTATCCTTTTCTGCAGTGACGAAAAAATGCCTAGAAAGTGCTGCAAATGTCTACCTATTCAAGCTATCCAATTGGTTACAAACAAATTGTTTAAAACTAAATACAAACAAAGCTAAGTATATTATTTTTAAACCAATAAATAAACTCGACTGTAGCCCCATAAGCTTAAAATTCGAAGACACTGTGCTTGAGCAAGTGTTGGCACAAAAATTTCTCGGTGTATGGTTTACCGAGGACCTTGCATGCTACACTCACGTGAATAAACTCAAAGGTGAATTATCTCGTGTTACGGGAAGTATATATAAAATACGAAACGTGCTGCCCACTTGGCTAAAACAGGCGTTGTACTATTCTTTGTTCTACTCTAAAATCAGTTACGGCGTCTTAGTTTGGGGGACGACGATCAGTTCGAGCTATGTCAAACTTATCACCTTGCAGAAGAGGATTCTTCGCATGTGCGAAAATTATAAAGGAGATATTAGAAACATAAGAACCCAACCACTATTCATCAAATATAATATGCTTCAGGCAGACCAAATATACTATTTTAAGCTCTTACAATGGATTCACAAACATAGAATATACTCCACACCAAAATCGAGTTTAGGTCCGTACCAACTACGAGACGCAAAGCGAAGGATGCCTTCAATAAGAACCAATTATGGGCGCACTGCTTTGTAATATCAGATAACTAAGATGCTAAACAGAACAGACATGACTATAGATTATAATAAAACATTTTATGCCTTCAAAAAACAGTGTCGACGCTTTCTCGTGGGCAGTTGTATCAGCTTCTCAGTTGTGTAATATGTAGGCTATTTCTATTACGTACATGTATCTGACTAAAAATGTGGCTCTTGACATATATTAGATCATTCTTCATTGCTATACTAAATGGCGGCCATCAGTCCTTATTAATGCTGTGTCCTTCTCACTTTTTTGTGTATTTTTTTAAATGTTTATATTAGTGATATGATGCTTCTGTGTCATACGACGTTACATTTGTTATATGCTTCGAATCATGCTTGTTGTGTAACATGCTTTTGCTGGTTGTTTGATTCTGCCGTTTTATTTTATTTTACAATTCACAATGTTGAATGTTAAAGTACCTGTTTCATTGTGCCTTTTTTTAATTTTTACTGAGTATACCTTTTGCTGATTATATTCATTGTACTGTTTACTGTTGAACTGTTGGGGGGCAGAGACTCTGTCAGGCTTCTCGCCTTTATCTCTGCCCCCGGAGCGGAAAAAACCCGCAAAACAAAAAAATAAAGAAAAAGACCCGATTTCCCTCGGAGCTGGGGTTTGTACACCCCAGCGCGAAGGAACCGCCCATTTTTCAAACGGGATTGACGTTACTCCCACCACTCCCACGTGGAACTCCCACGTGGTCGTATAAACGTGGTGTTTGTAGCGCACGTTCGCTTCCTTCACTCTTTTGCAAGACAGTAATCGAAACATCACGTGCACCATATTTTCAGTCACCCAGAGTTACTCTGAGGCACTTATCGAGTTCGTTTCTCGCGACCATTTCCGGCTTCTGGTTGGCAACATTTCAAATTGTGAGGACGCCCTGGAACTCGCCCAGTTCAATTTTGTCCAATAAGGTATCCTGATTTGTCTCCTATACTTCACAACGAATGGCCAAACTTTATACATAGTTGGCGCTGCTTGCGCGATTCCACCTCGATCTCGGAGGCGGCATCTTTGTGCGCGTCAAACACTGGCGCAGATTTAACCGCCGAAGGGGCGCGCATTTTTGACGTGCCTCAAAAAGGACCAATCAAGCTCCCCGGTTTCGCTCTTTGGTTTTACTTAGTGATGATGCAATCAAACGTGGGTGAAGAGAGTGCTAGAGTTTCCGCTCCGCGGAGCCCACTCCGGCTGGCCTCACACTTTCGGAGGAGGCCAAGAAGAATATGCGCTGGGCGGCCACGTGAGCATTGTCTCTGGGATGCGGGTGGTGCGTTAATTATGCCTCCCATAATATAAAGAGACCAGTACCTCCCCTCCCTCTGAGCCAACATGCTTCAGGTGAGGTCGCCTTTCCATGGCTTGACTCTGGCAGACCGGGAAGACGATCCGCCAGCCGTCTACATGGAGGAGTCAAAGGCGGCTCTGTGCGCGGTCTGCCACGTCTTCGTGATGTGCGAGGTGGGGAACACTAAGGACAAGATTCACATCTGGAGGGGGCAGCTCAAAAGGGACGATGTGACTGCGGCCGCTGCTACTCCGGGAGACACCGAGGCGGTCCTCAAGCCGTGACAGAGGTACTGGAAGGAGCTTTTGACGCAGACTCAGTGTTGGCATCCACTACCAAACCGATCCCTCGGGCACAAGTGTTTCCGCCGCTGCGGCAGTACGAGCCAGTCCAGCATGCCGGGCTGATTGACTACTCAACAGCGGATATGTCTTTCATCGGGGCGGAAGCACCTGCCATTCAATCCCCGGTATACCAAAATAAAAAAAAAGCGGTTTGAAATTAAACCAGAGTTTCAGTTCGTCATATGGAAACGGAAGCAACCAATCCAGAAACTAAACCTTAGACAAGTTAGGAAACTAAACCGGGACAACTAATTCAAAAACTAAAACGGATACAGCCAATCCGGAAAATAAACCGGAGACAACAAATCCGGAAACGAAACCGGAGACATCCAATCTGGAGGTCTAACCGTACTTCGTCAAATCGTAAGCTAAATAGAATTGGGCTAATCCGAAGAATTTAATCGTAGTGGATCAAACCGGAGATTAAGTCGCATCGGCCCACTCCGTATAAAAACTTAGATTAACACAAAGCTATACTCAGTTTCACCTTCTGGTTTACTGAAGCTGATGCAAATAGCCTTTCGAGTCAATCCAGTGGTGAAGAAGATGTAATCTATCTGGCAAGACGCAGCGGCACGGAATTCGTTGATTCATGCAACATATTCAATCCCTTGGTTGATAGGAGTGGCTCAGAGCATCTTCTCAACTAGATCACAGGTGAAACACAACAGAGTCAGTATTGGCTAGTTCCTAAAAGTACAGGAAATATTGAAGTATGCCACCGCACATAAAATTCTGGAGAAGCGCCAAGATTCATCTATATTATTATGAAAACACAGATTCATAGAAAATTTGAGGATTTGTAGATTTAATAATTCCCGAAAAGGTTTTAACGTTCCTCAAACTCACACATTCCACGCATGAAATCCTCTATGAAACAAATAGGAAAACAAGCCAAAACCACACAAGTATACGAGAGCACACATACAAGATTGTGCAAAATAATTAATAAAAAGTACAACGAAAATATCTTTATAAATAAAAAGGTGTATTGCACATATACGGTACTCACATCCTTATACAGAATCCCACAAGGCTTTATAGGATTTGTATCTGTATACAGGATCCCATACAGCTATATTTATGACTTGCACATGACATCGTACAAAGGGCACTTTGATGACCACAAAAGATGTGGGGCAGGAGCTCTTTTCTAACCAGCATCCTCTTTTGTCCCTCCCGGTTTTGCCCAGACATCGATATTCTCCTCCCAGAAGATTATAAAAGATTAAGCCACCACTCAAAATTCTTACAAAAGCAGCTTCCTTCGCCTTCTCTTACATGCTGGTCAAAAGTGACCGATATTAGGTTAGTGCAACTCATGTATAAGATCTGTATCTGCATGCAGGTACCCGTCTATATGTTGAGACCTTGGGCTTGGTTTGACTTGCTGCTTAGCTGAACCGGAGGAATAACACGCAGCCAGCGGTTTCAACAACAAGAAACAACATTTTATTCATAACAAAACACAAAAAAAATAAAGCACAAAGAGGCAATACTCTAACGTCGTAACCGGCGGCACTCGAGTCTGCGTACCGACTTTCTCCGGGCCGCCTCTGGTCCGCCTTATGAAGGTGGCGTGCGCGATGTGCGCCTGGCCGGCTTGACTTCGCCACCCCACGAGAAAGTATGCCGCCTGGGCCCCATAGTCTCGCAAGTGGGCTGGCAAACCGCCAGAGTGCCCACACTTCCGCAACCAACGCCCTCAAATTTCGTCCGCCATGTCCATGACGCAAGAAGAGCAGATGTTGGAAGTCAACTTTATTTTTCCAGCTTCTATAATTGACAGTAGCAAGGGGAATCGAACAAGTTCCTCGCGGGCATTCAGGTATTCAATGCCGAACAATCTAGTTTGTGACAGGATTCCAGAAATGTTTTGCATTGTCTAAAGGCAAGCTGTCTTATCTTAGGACTGCGTTTGTTCCCTTTCGCCGATGTGCCTTTGCGTCATCCCACACGTGTTGTTTATTTTCGCAAGAGACTTTCAAAACATGTTAGAATATGACGTAGACAAACAAAGAAACAAAATAACAAACAAAAAGAGAATGTAGCAAATACAAAGCAAGTAGAGAAAACATGACGCGTGCAAAGGTCAAAGATATTCAAGCTGAATTCAAGGGAAAGGCACGAATAGGGAAGAGTGGCTATCTTAAATCTCTCAAAGGCAAGGCCAAACGAAATCCAAAGCAAAAGTATAAGTTTTTTTAAATATAGTCGTAAAGAGTCATTAGGATTACCGCCCTTTATGATTAACATTTCGTTAACTACCGACGAACGCGCTAAAGATTTCTGCTTTAATCGTTACTGTTAATCAATTTTTCTCTCGGTTTAAACGCGAAGCCTTTGCGCACAAATGAGGGTAGTTTTGAACAAATACCAGAGACTGGGATAGGTCACAACAAAATTTTTAATTTACTAAATAACATTGAACTTGAAAAGGCGATAGGACCCAGCGGAATCCCGTACCCTTTTCTCAGATCATGTGCTGATATGGTTAGTAATGACTTTTTCAATATTTTACCTGTTCCCTGCAGTGCGGCTCATTGCCTCACGACTGGAAGCACGGAAATGTTCTATTTCTACATAAATCTGGAGCCACGAGCAGTGTTGAGAACTACACCAATATCAATGACGGGTGTTTTATGCAAGATATGGACACAATGTTTATAGTAATCTCATGCAGCACTTGAGTATAATCCTTTTTTTACTCCCTCACAACACGGCTTTCGAGCCAGTTTCTTTTGCGTCGCCCAATTAACTGAATTTCTAACGACTTAGCTCAATCGTTGGATAGTAGAAAACAAGTCAATTGCATTTTCTTGGACTTCCAAAAAGCCTTTGATGCGGTTCCGCACTGTTTTAATCTAGAAAAACTTAGGAGTCTAAATATTGATAGGAACGCGTACTACTGGATTGCTATTTGAGCGATCGTAAACAATGTTTAGTTGTGAATGAGTTAAAGTATCAACCAGTTTATGTAACTTCCTCAGTACAACAGGGTTCCGCGCTAAGGCCCATTGTCTTTTTTTATTTTTGTAAATAACATAACAAAGGGAATTACCTTGCGAATGAGAATGTACGCTGACGACTGACATTTGTACCGTGAAAGTAATTCAGACTTTGGTGTATCGACTGTTCAAAGCGATTTCTACAGAATTTGTTGGCGGTGTTCAAGATGAAAAATAAATTTGAGCGTTCCAAAGAGTTGTCATGTAATGTTCACAAGAAAATGCAACGTTTCCCAGTCATCGTACACTTTACAAGGCGCAACTTTACACGTTAATAAAGAAGCTAAATATCTTGGGATATTTTTATGATTTGAGACAGCCCTCACATGTAAACTACGTAACAGGGAAAGCCATTACAACGCTGGGTTTTCTGAGGAGAAACTTCTCGCGCGCTCCACCATCCCTCCAACAGACTGTTTTCTTTTTCCATCTGTGAAGCCCATTCTCGAGTATGCTTAGATTGTATGGAATCCATTTCAAAGGTATCTCAATTATAAGATTGAAAGAATTCAAAACCGTGCCGCTAGGTTTATGACGAAACACTACAACACTCGCAACAGTGTCTCCGCAATAAAAAAAGGTTTGCAATTGAAATCGCTTGCCGTTAGACGGAAGAATTTGCGCCTAAACTTTTTTCACTGTATTTTGTATGGTTAATCTAAACTTGAAAAATATCATTACCTGTTTGAGATATTTTATGTATCGCGCGCAGTAGATCACGACCAAAACATTCGAGAATACACGTCAGTCTGATTTCTTTCGTAACTCTTTCTTCCCCCGAACTATAAAAGAATGAAAGGGGTTGCCGAGTGATATTGTTGCCTTGCAAAGTTGACATTCGTTTTTCTCGCAACTCCAGCATTGTCTCTGAACACTATATTTGAGTATGGATATATTATCAACGCATTTGTGTTTCTTTCCATGTAGACTAAGGTTGTTTCTTTCCTATGTATGTTTATATGCGTGTGTGAGTTTGTTTAATACTTTGCGTACTTATGTCTCTTGATGACCTCTCGTGTGTTCAAAATAAATTTTTCGTTAATGTAATACCCTCCAGGGCACTGTAGGAAAGAAATAAATCACAAAATCACTGAAAACAACTTCTACAGTTTTCGAGCATTTCTTAGGATATTTTTTTTGTCTTGAAATATCAGAAATTAAGAATAATCGCACGATGTTTCTATTGCTGCAAGCTTGCCCAATCTATGAGCTCGCTCGATCCCAACAAAGTTAAATTCTAACTGAAATTTTGCGGCGCTCCTTCGCTAACGCTTATGATGACACATGCGCTTCCCATGAACTGGTATTCTGAAATCTTTAGAAAAGGAGATTGCATCAACAAATATGTTTTTTAAAGTCTTCAAGCTTTGCTGAAAGAACGTATAAATAAGTTTTGCTTTTTCTTCCATTTTTTTTTTTACAACTCGTTATTTCGAACGTCTGCCCCTCTTACAAATTTTGACACAATTTAATATAGTGGAGTTCGCAAGTAGTTAAGACGGGTATTAACGACTTTTGGCTGTCTTCAATTGAGACAAGTTCATTCATCATGCTCTTCTAAACTTTGAAAACTATTTAAAATTATACAAAAATTGGATGTTCACTACAAAAATAACACAATAATCTGCGAACACGCATAAAGCATATTCCAAGCACGTCCGCTTTATACATAGGTATGTTTCAAACATGTGTTTGCAAAGATTTAATTACTGATATCACAGGACTTCATGCCACGATAAAACCTGCATTGGACGCAATGCGCAGACTGACTTGCTCGTGATGTGTTGGCGCTGTGACAACGGCTTGACGGATCGTGCCTGATACAACCTGTGAACCTGAACAAACAAACCTCTGGGAAGACTTAGATATTCAGATACTACATCCGAAAGGGACATTCAACTTGGGGGAAGCTAAGCCTGAATGAAACGTCGCCTGCCACTTTGAAGTTTCAACGAGGTGTTCGTTTTATTGTTTACTGAAAAATCTTAACGTTTACTTTTTGTCTCTTTCTTATTAATTGTTTCTGGTCTGGTGCAGGTTGTACTACACAAGAGACAGTTTTGAGGTGGCCAAATTAATTTAGCTGAGAATGCCCACGTGCATAATTTTATACGCCTGGTTGTACATAGATGCGATACAAGCGCATCGAACTAAGCTGGCATATTTATTGTCCATTAAACGCCTGGATTTCAAAGCTAAGCGGATTGAATAAAATAGAGTCGAATTTCTAGAAGGCTGTAGTTGGATACATCCACCCCAAACACAAGACCTCGATGTCCGCTATGGTAAATCAAATTAAGTGCCAGCACGATGAATACCTGGATTGTGCCGTCTTGCCGGTAAGGGGTGCTGCACGACCAACATGGCCGTAACCAGGTAGCCAACTTGCCGCATCGTTTCCAGCTTCAAGGAATGTTGCCGAGCAGTGAAACAGAAAGGCAAGCGCAGCAGAAATGACGATCAATTTGCTGTACCGAAGAGATACAAAGAGCTTCACACTTGCAAATTTTGCAACTGCCAAAACATTCGGAAGAGTGCAAACGGTCCGCAAGTAACGTGGGTTGTGTTGTAATCACTTAACAGAAAGTGCAAACCGATATAAACCCACAAGGATATCAGTTTCTGAGTAGGCTCCCGCACACCCGCTCAGAGCCCTTGAAGCAAATGTTTGAACCGTAAAACCTCGGAGCTCCTGGGTTCAAACGCCGCTCCTGCCCTTTCCGATCTGGACGAGCATCGTAAAGTCATGCTTTTCTGTATCACTAGTGTATGGTCCTCGCGCCACAGCCGCGCAAACTTACCACTGTGAAACTGCGCCTGCGCAGTTTTGTCGTGTCTTATCCGTGTTTTCACCTTGCCAGGCTTGTGCCGGTTTCATCGGAGGTAACTTAAGTGGAGTACCGCACTTCACGCAGGCCGATGTTCCAGAACTTATCTATCTAGAAGTTGCGACAACGCTCAGCAAGTTTCTAATTGATATCATTTGTTTAGTTTGAGTAATTAACAAAATAAATACAGATATAAGTTAAAATATGAAGTTATAGTGACTAGTAGCCCCCTCAAATATGCCCCCAAGCTGCGTAACTAAGTGTGTTTACTCGTCTTGGGACTTCGTTTTCTAGCGCTGTTCCAACCAAGCAAGTATGCACCGCCAACTAGCCCAACCGCAAACATTTCTGCGGTATAACCCACCTGCACAGGCCTTGTTATTCACCTTTCATCGCTTTGTTTATAAAAAAATCTTGAGCAAAAAAAAATAAATAACCGCGTATGCCGGGACATAGATTTTCTCAAAACATTTTATTTGAGCAGGCCAATTTCCTTCCATCGCAGGTTTGTCGCATACAAGTCAGGCTGTCATGCATGCTTATCCCCAGTTCGTGTTGTGAATATTTTTATAATATCGATACTTTACAACACTCAGAGTTTCTCAATCCTCATTCATACCTTAAAAAAAAGAGAAGCTTTATGTTCGCGGATAATAGTTGAAAAGTTTTAAGCTTTTGAAGCAAACTACAAAGTAAAATATAATTTACTACAGTCAATTACATGGCCTAAACGAATAAAAAATGCACACAAATGTTTTTTTTGTAAACGTTGCCTCTTTTGTGGGTATCACATTGGTCCTCACCGGCGAAATATGGGATTTTTTTATTTCATTTTACTTTGAAACAAGAAGTTCAGGGTGTGTTGCTTTTTGTTTTAATTTTCCGCAGTTGCGTATTTATGTATGACCTGTGTTGAATGAAGATGATCCTTTTTTTAATTATAAATAATTTTTTTATTAGGTACCTAATTGAATTTTTACTTATTCATAACTGCTTTTTTCCTTAAGAAACATTTCAGATCCATACCTGCTGTTTCTTCCTGCAAAAAGTCAAAGCTTCCTTTATGAGTAAAGAAAAATAAATAAAGCATTGACGACACAGGGCGATTCCAAATGTTGTCCGTTCCTACGGTCCCTTTCACTTCGCGTTTGCTATTTCTTATGAATCGCGTCTTATGACTTCAAACTGTGCAGATGTGTTGTCGAACCCATAACAATGGCTTTTACCCTGGTTAGGATTTCTGTATTGACAATGTTGCCGCAATCATTATAAAGGCTCATACAATTTTGAAAGTCACATCGCACAATTTTTTCTCTCTGCATATAGTCATTAAATTAAAATAACTTCGCAATTCCGATTTGTTTTGCTAAAAGTTATAAAGAAGGTGATTTACTCTATATCCTGAATGAGAATTAAAAATTTATCTTACGGTCTACAGACTGCGCCCAGTGTAGTAAACAACCAAAAGAATAGGGTTGAAAAGAAAAGAGGGCATGGCGGCACTCCTCCGGGAGCAATGGCTAACCCTATCATGCTCTACGTGCAATTTTTGATCACCTTGGCTGGACTGACGGGGTCGCCGACGCATCAGGGCGATTTCTCGGAACGCCAAGTCATCATGACGCCGCTGCAACTGAACTGGACAAGCGACGCCCATTTTCACGCCAGCGAGGAGCCTGGAAACATCTTCAGGAAACTCGTGTTCGCCAAAGAAGCCAGACCGACATCGACAACTTGTCTCGCCCACGAGACTACAAAAAGGCCACGACAGCTCTTCGGCGTCAGAGGGCATGGCGGCACTCCTCCGGGAGCAATGGCTAACCCTATCATGCTCTACGTGCAGTTTTTGATCACCTTGGCTGGACTGACGGGGTCGCCGACGGATCAGGGCGATTTCTCGGAACGCCAAGTCATCATGACGCCGCTGCAACTGAACTGGACAAGCGACGCCCATTTTCAAGCCAGCGAGGAGCCTGGAAACATCTTCAGGAAACTCGTGTTCGCCAAAGAAGCCAGACCGACATCGACAACTTGTCTCGCCCACGAGACTACAAAAAGGCCACGACAGCTCTTCAGCGTCAGAGGGCATGGCGGCACTCCTCCGGGAGCAATGGCTAACCCTATCATGCTCTACGTGCAGGTGAGCAGAAGTCACTCCTTGCATTGTAAGCGTACTAGCAACGTTTGTCTTTTCTCGCCGCCATGCCCCCGGACGTGTGTACTGCTGTTCCTTGAGTGTATTGCTGTAATTCGTGACCTGTTATCATGCGGGGATATCGAATCCAACCCGGGTCCGGATGATGATTGTATACCTACGATGGAGGAAATGGTTAAGGATATTTTGGCTAAACAGAATGTGATCCTAACTGAGCTTGCTGGGATAAAAACTAGTCAACAAACATTTGAGAACAAATTTGACAAACTGGCCAAAAAGGTTGAACAAATTGAAGTCACAGTCGAAGAAACACAAGAGCTTAGGAATCAAATGACGAGTATTGAAAAAAATGTTTCGTCCGTACAAACCGAACTTACTGAATGCCAAAGAAAGTTGGTCGACTTAGAAGATCGAAGCCGCTGCAATAATCTTATGGTTTTTGGTGTTTCCGAGGACGCCGGTGAAACGGCAGATATACTTCGATCAAAGGTACTCGACGGTATTTTCGTAGAAAAACTTGGGATTCGTACTAACTCTGTCGAACGCTTGCATCGGGTTGGACGAAAGACAAATAGAAGCCGGCCTATTATTATTAAGTTCTTCGACTACAATGAAAAGAATAATCTTCTAAAAAAACGCAGACTTCTAAAAGGTACCAAAATAACACTTGAGCACGATTATTCATGGGTGACGCTTCAAAAGCGCAAACTGCTATGGGAAAGTAGCAAACCAAATCGTGATAATGGGGAAACTGCTTTTCTGATACACGACAAGATTAAGATTGGAAACGACATTTTCGAATGGGATGACGCCAAGGGGCAAGTGTGCAAAGAAAAAAATCGGCCAACAAACCGAAGGAATGTGAAATGACGCCAATTATCTCTGAAAATGCATCCTAAGGAATCATTGAAGATCTTGAGTTTTAATGCTCGGAGCATCGTGAATAAAGTGGATGACCTGGAACTTATCTTGTTGACTCATGATCCCCATGTTGTTGTTATCACCGAAACGTGGTTACACAGTGGTATTGGTGACAGCGAAATTCTTCCCCCTTCATACAGGATGATTAGAAAAGATAGAGGATCGAGGGGCGGTGGCGTTGCTGTTATATTTAAAGATTCAATAGAATTGATGCCAATGAATTGTGTTATCAGTGGAGAAGTATTATGGTGTAAGTTAACATTCCACGGAAACGTTTTTGTTGTAGGCGCCGTTTACAGGCCACCAAATGCCCCGCCAAAACTCTTAGAAGATTTACATGATTACATGGCACTGCACTTCACCGATAAAACTAAGGTAATTTTAACAGGAGACTTCAACCTGCCCACTATTGATTGGACGTCCTGTAAAGTAGGTAAAGCAGAAGTCGCATCCTCTGAACGTCTGTTAGATATCTCTCTTTGTTTTAATATGCGACAGTTAGTGAGCGTCCCAACTAGAGTACCCGGCACAGGCCAAGCAACACTAGACCTACTTTTCGTTAGTAATACAATCGAAGCAGACGAGGTCGGTGTTATTGACGGGGTCTCTGATCATAAAATCCTGGTATTCATTATTCAACTCTCTAAATCGTCGTCCCAAAATTTTTGTCCGGGAAGTGTTGTTCGAGATTTTCAAAACTCCGATGATGTCTCTATTCTCGACTACTTGGAATGGCAGTTTGATGATTTTTGTCAACTCTCTGACGTCGGTGAGCTATGGGGGAAATTTAAGAGTATTGTATCTCACTGTATATATCATTTTGTCCCTTCAAGAAACGTCAGAGCAAAGAGGGTCCATCCTTGGATTACGAGGGAAATCCTACAATTAAAACGAAAAATAAAACGCCGAAGGAAAAGCAAAGTTAAAACTTCCGCGGAGATAGCAGAATTAGGGCGAAAGCTAAAGAATCTCGTCACGCAAGCTCGAGAGAGCTACTGTGGTAACGCGCTCTCACGGTTCTTGAAGGAATGCCCACAAAAATTTTGGCGTTTCTTTTCATCACCTAAGGAGGTGACCTCGCAAATCATAGTTAACAGTGAAACTGTTTCTTCTCCTTTTCAAATTGCAGAAGAATTTAACAAGTACTTTCAGTCCGTTTTTACTCTGTCACGTGACCCGTCGGGAGACCCTGCCTATGTTTCTTATCAGTCACAAATGCCGGAGCTCGTTCTGTCGGAAAGCGGTATCTTTAACTTGATTTTGAATATAAACGATAAAAAGGCATCTGGCCCAGATGACATTCCGAATGCTTTTCTAAGACGATACGCAGAGTGGGTGTCTCGGTACTTATTTGTAATTTTTCAAGCTTCACTTCGGCAGAGCAAGCTACCGGCAGATTGGTTATGTGGGAAAAGTGTGCCAATTCACAAGTCCGGAAACAAGATGGCAACTGAGAATTATCGTCCTATATCCTTAACATCGACATGTTGCAAACTCCTAGAACATATTATATCAAAACATATCAATCACTACCTGGAAGAAAATAACTTACTGTATAAGCACCAGCATGGGTTTAGGCAGGGTCTGTCAACGGTCACGCAGCTACTTGAATGTACGCATGAGTTCGCGTCTGTTATAAATGAGCGTGGTCAAGTTGATGTAATATGTATGGATTTTTCGAAAGCCTTTGACCGTGTTCCTCATGACAAATTGCTCGAAAAGCTACGTAAATTAGGACTGAATCGGAGTTTGCTATCATGGATACGTTCATATTTAAGCAACCGAATGCAGTATGTCTGTTATAATAACGTATGCTCTCCCCCATTAGCAGTCTATTCAAGAGTACCCCAGGGTTCCGTTTTAGGGCCACTCTTATTCTTAGTCTATATCAATGACATAGCTTCGAATCTGCCTTCTTTTGTACATGTTAAGCTTTTTGCGGATGACTGTATGCTATTTTCTAAAATTACTACAGTTCAGGATCAGGAGTTACTAAATGAGTCTTTGGGGGTAATCAGCTCATGGTGTGCTACATGGGGCATGGTTATTAATTTTAATAAGACGGTATTTTGTAGTATTACAAACAAGAAGAAAGTGTTAGATTTCCGCTACACTATAGGGAGCACAGAACTTGCAAAAGTAGATGAATTTAAGTACCTAGGTGTGATTTTTTGTAATACGTTGCGCTGGAATAGTCACGTGGACTATATATGTGCAAGGGCATATCAAAAAGTAGCGTTCCTTAGAAGGCACCTAAGACATGCAAATAGAGATGTTAGATTAACTGCATATAAATCCTATGTGCGTCCGATATTAGAGTATGCAAGTTGCGTATGGGACCCCTACAGAAGAAAACAGGTCACACAAATAGAAAGAATCGAGAACCTTGCTTTACGGTTTATTTTTTCGGAATATAGGCGTACGTCGTCTGTTACCGCAATGAGAGCTGAGGCGCGGCTGGATCGCCTAGAAAACAGAAGAAAAATTTCTAGATTAAAAGAATTATACATTATAGCAAACGGACTGACAAAAATAGATCCTGAAACATATCTGCTACCTTCGACGTCTCGTTCCCGGAGAACGAGCAACACTAAAGCCATTTCACCGTATCAATACGAGAATGATGTATTCAAATATTCATTCTTTTGCAGAACAATAATTGAGTGGAACGCTTTACCAGAAGAACTTGTCAGTTTCTGCAGCCTTCAGCTATTCGGAGCCAAATTGACCGAATTTTTTAATTAAGTGATGCATGTAAAGAATGCGCAGGCACTTCGAACTGCCTGCGCACGCTTGACCCGCACAGAGTGCATGATCATGTATTTATTATGTGCTTTTGTACTTCCTCTCCTGCGTAGACCGAAAGGTCCGCAGTATTGTAAATAAATAATAAATAAAAGATACTCCGTATCCGCACGTGGGCATTTTTCATAATTATAGTCCCAAAGAAATGTTGGGTTCATTAGCTTTCAGACATTTGTGTGGTAAACATAATTTACAATTTGCATAACATATTCGTCATAAAACCAGTCCCGTCTTCTCATGAAGAGTGGTCTTAAAAATAAAACAAGTAGAGTCTGCACTATCAGAGAGGCAGCAAGGCTTCACATTTATAAACATTATGATACCGGTAGAAAAGCCAGGAAGAAACTGTATTTATGAAGATTTTAGGATTACATTTTCGTTCGAATGATGCCGGGCGGGAAGAGTTTGTGCACTGACTGCTCTTTGGCTATTTTGTCCAGGCATCATTCTTTCGCCTGCTCTGGTGAGTGCGACAGAAACTTAAACTCAAAATGTTTGAACGTTCGCCGTAAAAATTACGAAGTTCTTTTTGGCGACGGAGTCATCATTTACAAGTGCAGTGCCTGCACGGCGCGCCCATGCTCGGAGGTAAGCCCCGTCAACTGAAAAGCAGTGCCAACGGGCTCCGCTACGCTTGCTGTTTTCGATTCGAACGACGAGTCATTTAATATGGCTATCACTCTGAATAAACTACTATCGAAGTTCGACCGACTAAAAGCTGAAGTGACCTCCCTTAAGGTCGAAAATGCTACAATAAAGCTGGCATTTGAAAGGAACCATGCCTTGATGCTAAAACGGTTAGACTTTGTGAATGTCAACGTTGCAAAGGTGCTCGACACTCTCACAACGATTCGACCAACCAGGCCAAGTTATGCTAACACGACGAGGAGTGTAGCGTAGAAAGCGGTTGAAGACGCACGCTCGGTTCTTCCGACGAACATTAAGAATCCAACGGTGCCAACGAGGCCCGAACAGCTTCCTGTGAGCCCGCTGCTGCAGCTCCCTTGAGCTTCGACAACGCGAGTCTTGAGTTTTGCTGCCCGAACTCCGTCCTAAGATTGCTGGACTACAGTTCATAAACGACAAAGGCCAGAAGTTCGCAGTGCCACCAATAGCGAGCATAAGTCCCCATATCTGTTTAGAAATCATATTTTATTCCATCCGGACCGGGACATGAGTTTGGTTTTATCAACACAAGAGCGACATTTAGCTCGCAAGGCGTGAATACATCGTCACTACAGCCATTAACAGCTGGTGGTGCTGATGCGGTATGGACAGGACGACTATTCGGCATAAATACACTCGACGTGAGAGATCCGCAGAACCTGGTTTGCAAGATCCTTTTGAGAAGAAGTCTCCTACAACGCAAGCGCACCGAGTGGCCGATATTGCTGAGTAGGGAACTTGAGGCCTCGGGCTGTTTTCCAAATTCCGGAGTGGTTTTTTTGGATCAATATTTTCACAAAGTTCCTGTCCCATAGGGGGAACCTACGCCATATGATTTGAAGCCCGCCAAAACGCCACCTTCTCTCGTTCGAATGTCGACTGTATCCGATATTTGTTGGATAGGCTCCCATTGTCTGGCGCTCGACATCAAGGAACGAGGCTCCCATTGGCTCTTTTGCGGCGTATTTCCAAAAAACGCCACCAGAGGAGCCTTCTCCAAGGCGTCGCACAGCATGGAGCGGTGCGGCAGCCGGTAAGAGGAGGCATTGCTGGCGCCGGAGACAGGCAGAGGCTCCAGAGAGGTGGCACGGCGGAGCTCGGCGCGGCGCGGGCAATTCACGAGAGCGCGCGCTTGGCCATCCGCCGTCCAAATGTGGCCGGCCACGCCACTACGCCCCAGACAGACTAAGGGAGAGGAAGAACGACTTCAGGCTTTCGCATTCACAACTCATCAGAAGTGCTTAGGTTTCCTCGGATTTTTGTTTTAATTTACACTCTTTTTTAGCTGACTCATGCACCGAGCTCCCTCACTAGACTGCATCGAATGGTCCTCCGAATTAATTTTCAGGAATGAAAACGCAACAGGTATTTTAGAGTGTGTGTCTGAGATATATTATTCATATGTTGAATGTTCCCAGGTAGCACGCCAGAGGAATGCCCAACTTGGGCAAAGGTCTGGCAAACATAAGGGCCCAACTTTGCCGCAGTTAGGTTTTTGCACCATGGCATTCATCAGTGCCAAAGTACGGTGCCTAACTATAACCTTAGTTGGGCGATCCTATGGCATGCCAAAGTTTGGCTCTTCTCCGGTACGCCAGAGGAGCGCCAAAGTTGGTGCCATACATGAGCCATAACTGCCATAGTAAATCCTAATCTGGGAATTCGGGGCATGCCAAGGTTTGGCATTTCTCTGGTCTGCCAGAGGAGCGCCAAAGTTGGTGCCATACTTCAGCCATAACTGCCAGAGCAACGCCTAATTTCGGTATTTGGGACGTGCCAAGGTTTGGCGTTTCTCTGGTCCGCCAGAGGAGCGCCAAAGTTGGTGCCATACTTCAGCCATAGCTGCCAGAGCAACGCCTAATTTCGGTATTTGGGACGTGCCAAAGTTTGGCTTTTCTCGGGTCCGCGACAGGATTGCCGAAGTAGTGCAATACTATAGTCGGTTACAAGTCAAGAAGGTAGGAGAAGCTCCTCCCACAAGTGTGATGCGCCCGTTTCAAATCTCTCCGCAGTCGAAAGAAGAGTTTACTGGAAACGCTCCTTGTTCCGCTTCAATACATTCCAACTTGTCTCCGATCCCACTTTTTAAGAAAGCGACCTTTGTATTCATCGTAGAGGGAACCGAGCCCCTGAAAGCAGCCTTTGTATCCATCGGGGGGGAAGCTAATCCCCGAAAGTCGCATTTGTTTCCGTCGGTGGGGCAGAACTCTAATCTCCCTCTCGTGGCTTCCACAGTGCTAAGTCAGATTCGAAAAATAAAGCAAATATGTACAGAAAGGCAAGACCCTCCTCGCGCGTTGGCCGCAACGTCACGGAAACGGTGGGACGCTATTGGATGCGGAGGTGGCGGAGGGATATGTGATTCCCTTTGAGGGGCATTTGCCGCTACCTTCTTGACCTGTAACTGACTATAGAGCTATAACTGCCACAGCAATGCCCAATTTGGGTATTTTGGACATGCCAAAGTTTGGCATTGCTCTGGTCCGCCAGAGGAGCGCTAAAGTTGGTGCCAGATTTGAGCCATAACTGCCATAATAAAACCTAAACTGGGAATTCGGGGCATGCCAAGGTTTGGCGTTTCTCTGGTCCGCCAGAGGAGCGCCAAAGTTGATGCAATAATTCAGCCATAACTGCCAGAGCAACGCCTAATTTGGGTATTTCGGACACGCCAAAATTTGGCGTTTCTCTGATACGCCACAGGAGTGCCGAAGTGTGCCATACTTGAGCCATAACTACCAAAGCAACGCCTAATTTCGGTATTTCAGCCTCGCCGAGTTTGGCTTTTCTCTGGTCCGCCACAGTTGTGCCAAAGTAAGTGCCAGACTTGAGCCATAACTGCCGCAGTAAATCTTAACTTGTCGATTCGGGGCATGCCGAAGTTTGGCTCTTTTCTGGCTACCCACTGAAGTGCCAAATAAGTGCCAAAAGTGGCAAAGAAAGCCGAGAGGCCAGCCCAAGTTTCGAATATCTCTGGTGTGTCACAGAAGTGCTCTTTTACGCGTCCCAGAAGAGAAATAAAATAAATAAGCGTTGGAAGCACGATAGTAAGATGTCATCACCTCCGTTCCCAAGCAGCACGGCAATACTTTGCAGTATCGTGCCAGTTCCGGCCGAAAGTCGGTTCCAATATTGCTCAACTGTCCAGTTTTGCACCACCGTTTGATACCCGGCAGGTATTGCCGTACAGCTGTTTCGCCCCGGCCTAGCGTTCGCGTAATATTGTGCGAAAACTCTACGATGCGTCTGCTTCGTATTGGCCGAACGTCGTGCAAGTGTGTGTACGTTGCATGTCATTTGTTGCATATCCAATCACTTATACGGACAAACAAATTTTTTCGATCGCTCCCAGAAGTTTATTAAACAGCTATCATTACACACTGTGTATTCTCAACATATTTACAAAGGTCACACTTCTCTGTAAAACGAAAAGCAAATTATAAAATACAATTAACACTGTCCTCATGCCAAGCAAAACTCATCACACGTAAAACCGCGGAGAATGAAAGGAAAGCAGGACGACTATCAGAATCATGCTTGCAGTGCACTTACTAATACAAGAGCGATATCATGTAATCCTGGATAGATGCATAATCCAACTCAGGCACCCCACAAACACATTCGAAGAAGAAGGTTGCGCACATTCAACTGACGTCTCGTCGTCGGCGAAGAGCAGTTTTTGTCGAAGCGTGTCCAACAAACACATCACAAGTATTCCACGAACTCCGGTGCAAAAAATGACTGTTACCGAAAAATTGGCATGGACGTATTCCGACCGTTTACGACGAAAAAACACGTCCGCGTCTGTAACGCACGAAAGCAACAGAACACTGAAGAGCCCAGTTCGAAAACCGGACCTACGTGGCCTGCTTATTTCTATAACTAGGCAAACGGCGACAACGACAGCCCCAGAGATCCCATCAGCGTGACAGAAAAAGTCACGTGACAGATTTTCGTCCAAACGTTTTTGTCCTACGCGTCCTATGTAGAGAGGTCGCGCTGAGTCACGCGTTTCGCTTCATCCTTTCGATTTGCTTAAAGCGGATGTCGCGCTCGCTGACAGCCACACGAAGACGCAAAAGCAGGTGGGGAGGATTAGCAAAAGGCGAGGTCGAAGGGGCATCAACAACGTATAAAAGGAAAGGCCGCTTCTGCCGGTGAACTTGTCGCCTTGCCTAGTCTGTCAGCGTTCGGCTTCCATTAAAGCGGTCATGAAACGCTTTTCCAACTTTTCCCTGTTTCGCTTTCCTCCTCAACTCATAAATCGCGCATTTCACCAAACAGTTAAAGAAGACGAAAAGGGGAGTCCCCTCTTGCTCGCACTCTCGTTTGTGTAATCCCGGACACATCCATTCTCCCCCTAGAAGATTAGCCCGTCGCTCAAAATTCAGGCAAAAGTTGCTTTCCCCACCCCGTTCATTCCGAAGCTGACAGTGCTGTTGAAGCTACGTGCTCGTTGGGCCAGCCACACTTGCCACGTGAGCGTGGCAAATGTGGCTGCAGAGAATGAAGTCAGGTGACGAAAGGGAGGCGGCTGATTGGTCCGGCAAGCGCGTAGCTTCCACCACAATGTCAGCTTAGGGGTGAAGGGAATAAGTGAGGTCCGGTTGCGTGTGACGTCAGTTTGGACCCGATAACGCGCTTTTGGGACCGCGGTTGTATCACAGTGAAAAGGCAGAGAGGTTGCGAAGGGGAGGAGGTACGAAATAGTCCGCTCTGTTTTCAAATTTTCGCACTGAAAGTCAGGCTTTTGACTTTCTACCTTTTTCTTTTGGTCCACCGAACGATGTGCTATGACTAAAATCCCAATCTAAAATGATTTATCCCAACCCAAAAATCGTTTCATGGGCCCTTTAAGGGCCTCAGAAAGATAATCTCCTTTCTTGAGAGCGAAATGGACGGGGTGGTTTTGTTTTCCGGGCTTGTCGCCATCTGATAGGCCTCAATTATTTCTCTCCCCATTCGCTCGCAGTGGCCTCCCATGGCTGTTGTGCCGGTGAAATTAGGAGCGCAAAAATACTCCACAAGCCGGGCGAAGACGTGATAAATGTAATAACAAAAACGGCTTGACATAACAAAAATAACAATTTAATTAAACGTTTCGCCTCCCATGCGGGAGGCATCTTCAGTAGAGCGCAGAGCGAGTGAGAGTCGCACAAAAAAGTTCGGTTATTTACGCATAAAGTTTGTGTACACGTCCGGCAGGGGGCCACGGTTCTTGTTTACCAGCGATGAATCACTTCCGCGTTTGTCGTTCTGCATGAACCAAGATTCCAGCAGCTTCCTCGGTTCCCACCTTTTATCGCCCTCCAAGGTCGATGCCTTGTCAATGTCAAATTGGTGTCCTGACGTCCATGCGTGGTCGACGAGTTCGGACATGAAGCGGGTGGCGGTCCCGTGCGTGTTCTTTTAGTCTTGTTTTTCTTTTTCGTCCGTCGCTCAAATGTAGGAAGCGTCACATTCCTTGCACTGTACCTGGTAAATCACGACCCTTTCTGCCTCTGGCGGGGTTGGATCTTTTGGCTTGGAGATAACATTGGCGATTGTTCTGTAGGGTTTGTATACAGTTCGTACCCCCAACGGCTTAAGGCCGCGTCCCAATGCCTCCGAAACCCTTAACGTGACGTGTTCGTTCGGCTGGATCCAGGCGCCGATGGGACATTTGTTTGTTGGTCAACAAGAACGCATTGCTCTTAATGAGTTGAAGTCAGACAGCTCCATCATGATTTTAAAGGCCGACAAAGGAAAAAGAACCGTTGTGCTTGATAGGGATGACTACATGAAGAAGATGTATGAAGTTATAAACGACAGTCACTATTTCGTGAGGCTATCAAGAGATCCCGCTACTAAGTCCGAAAGAGAGTTAGTTGACCAGCTTCGAGAGCTGAAAAAGAAAGGACGCATCAGTGACGACCTATACCGTCGTCTCTTCTCCTTTGACGCCGCGACACCCAAGATGTATGGACTCCCCAAAATTCACAAACCGGGTTGCCCTCTACGCCCGATTGTACCTTTTATTAGTTCATCTACTTACAGCCTTTCCAAATATCTGGTTATGATTCTGAGCCCTCTTACGAGAAAAAATGAGTTTAGCATCCGGAATTCCCATGACTTTGTTGAACTTATACGCGCTCAGACCCTGCTACCGCACGAGGCTATGGTATCCTTTGGTGTGATTTCATTATTTACGAATGTCCCCAACGCCCTGGCGGTTGATGTCGCCCGTGACCGGTTGTTGGCAGACCAGTCGTTGTCCACTCGCACAACCCTCCTTGTTGAAGACGTTATACTCCTTTTGCGTTTTTGTCTCAACCAGTGTAATCTTAGTTTTAATGGGGACATCTATCATCAGGTCAGCGGATGCCCTTTGGGGAGTTCAGTTTCCGTAACCGTCTCGAATCTCGTCATGGAATATGTTGAGGAAAGGTAATGTCTGGCATTGATTTCCCCGTGAAGTTCTACCGTCGTTATGTCGATGACACTTTTGTAATGGTTAACAGAGAGAACGTAACTGATTTTCACCGCAATATGAATAGTGTCCACCCCTCAATTCAGTTCACCTGCGAACATGAAACCGATAGTACCTTGCCGTGTTTAGATGTGCGTGTCCATAGAACTAAAGAACCTTTTTTTAAGATGGAGACATCCGTATATCGTAAACCATGTGACAGACAAAACTTTCTTGACTACCACGCTCATCACCCTACTCAACACAAAAGCTCAGTTGTAAGATCGTTACTTCATTGTTCAGAAACTGTCCCATCTAAGTCAACACTTAGCATTCAAGCATTCAAAAACTTAGCCATGTGCGGGAGGCTTTGAAAAAACGTAACTACCCCAACTGGTTTGTCAATCGCGTTAAGAAACAAATGTCCCGTCGGCGCCCGGATCGAGCCGAACGAACACGTGACGTCGTGTGCATCCCGGAGGCATTGGGACGCGCCCTCAGGCCGTTGGGGGTACGAAATAACAACTGTCAATGTCATCTCCATGCCAAAAGACCCGACCCCGCCAGAGGCAGAAAGGGGCGGGATCTACCAGGTGCACTGCAAGGAATGTGACGCTTCCTACACTGGAGAGACGGGACGAAAAAGAATAACAAGACTAAAAGAACACGCACGGGATGTCGCCAATTCCACGAACGCCACCCGCTTCAAGTCCGAACTCGTCGACCACGCATGGACGTGAGGACACCAATTTGACTTTGGCAAGGCATCGACCTTGGCGAGAGATATAAGGTGGGGACCGAGGAAGCTGCTGGAATCTTGGTTCATCCAGAATGACAAATGCGGAAGTGATTCATCGCTGGTAAACAAGAACCGTGGCCCCCTGCCGGACCTGTACACAAACTTTATGCCTAAATAGCCGAATTTTTTTGTGCAACTCTTACTCGCTCTGTGCTCTACTGAAGATGCCTCCCGCATTGGAGGCGCAACGTTTAATTAAATTGTTATTTTTGTTATGTCAAGCCATTTTTGTTATTACATAAATTAGGAGCGCAACCGGGACATTTTCTCCCGTGAATGACGACTGGGTGCTTGGACTCCGAAGCAGCTCTTTCGGCGTCCATTTGATCTTCTCGGAGTCGGTCGTTGAGGCATCGCCCCGTTTGCCCGATGTACCTGGTCCCGCAGGACAGGGGGATCGCGTACACCTCCTTCGCTTCCTCTCTTTCCGCCAAGATTTCTCTTTCCGGTACTCCCACGGAGCGGGCGGGTATTGAGGTTGAAGCCGAAAATAAAGTTCGCTCTTTCCACTTTTTTTTGCGTTTCCTCCTTTCCTGCCCTCCTTTCCTCCCTTCACCGCCCTCCCCCGAGGGGCCAACACGGAGAATGGATTAGGAGATGCCTCCGTTAATCCTGCATAACCCGCCGTAGAGGGGGCGTGCTGCTTGACTGAAGATTATCTCGCTGCACAAAAAAAAAAAGATAATAATAAATAAATAAATGAATAAAAAAAGAGAAAAAACGTCGCGGGCAGCGATTTAATGCGCTTTGCCGGATGCGTAATGCTTCGTCCGCCTTGAACAAGCTGGTATGCATTGGACTAACATTTTTCGAAGCGCGGCAGGTTTAGTGTAGGTCCTATCGTAATGGTCCTGCAAGACTTCCCTGTCCGCCACAAGCTGGCCAATAATTCAAGGACATAACGACGGCAGCGTATTCAAACAGTGTAAAATAAAATGTATATAATATTTATAAGAACACCATCGTCTTCACTGCTTGGCTTTCAAATTTTTAGCGCTGCAAATAATCGTAATCAAAATATTTTTATAATTGAAGACCCCTCGTCTTGCATCGAACCCAAAATTACGCTTACGTGAAACATGATTCGGCGCGGGAGCAACTCGAGTCACCGTAATTTTTTTTTTTTTTTTAACGTGGCTTTTGCTTTTAATTTAACTGAGGTACCACTGGCAGAACACGAATCGCATACTTGGAAGGATCTGGAAACTCATATAGCTGGTTGAGTGAATGCAATACTATCGCATTCGTTGAAGCTCGATTTGTTGATTCGAACTTCAACAAATCACACGCACCCATTCTCCCTATTTCTGTTAACCCAGTCATAGTCGTTCCCTCACGATGCAATACGAGTACAAGTAACGGCAGTTTATGCAATGTTGACGATACACAGCCGTGATCGCACGGTTTTTAGAAGCGCTATAGAACGCGCACAAGCGTCGAATTTCGATACTCTGATTGATTTCTGTCTTCCCGCCGTGACACCACACGAGAAAAGCGATTTCGTTCTGTCTGTGAAACTAGGAACAAAGAAATCAAGATATAATCCCGTAATAAAACAACGCGAAATGGATCTCTGCAGCCAATACCCAACCGTTCGCGAGGTGACTGGGCAAAAGCATATATCACCTCCGTGCCTTTACCCTCTGCGCACCGCCAGAGAGAGCCATACAAACTCCTTTGCGCTATTATCAACACGACTGCGTTTGCAAGCCGGTAGTTTGACTCGGCTGGAATTCGTCCCTTCTGACTTTCATAGCTCTCTATGAAACCAGAAAGGTAGATACTTTTCTCCATTGGGTTGGTTTGCCCGGGGCCTCCAGTTATTTACGGCCAAAATCACACTAGAGGCGCTTCAGCAATGTTCACTCTGGTCGACACACGTGCTCCTTAAAAATGCCTGTCGTCAACTCTTTCCCAAAAGATACTTGAAGAGCCAATCTTAGAGACCGACGGATAACGAGGCCTTAGACCTCAAAGAAATTATAACAGAAATTTGGCGTCGTCATTCCCAAACTGGTTGCCGGACGAAATCCAGGGTTGGTAATAGTAACATAAGATACGTACGGCAGAATTCCCTGCAATAAATAAAATGATTTGGCTAACGCCAATGCAACGCGAAATAGGTAAAAAGAGTTTTGCGATAGGAAGCGTAAACCGAAAAAAAGGAAAAAAAAAGAAAGAAAGAAAGAAAGAAAGAAAGAAAGAAAGAAAGAAAGACTGAAGAAAAGGAGAAATTAGAAAAAAAATCTCTGGTGACTTGGCCGAAAAAAATTCTGTCCATGTTATTTTTCTTGCCACGTAACCAAACAAAAAAAAAAACGAAAAAAAAATAACACGAGGAAAAAAACCATCCCCTGCCCGGTTTTGAAGCTAGGCCCTCTTGATCGTGAAACTAGCGCGCTATCCGTTGCGCCAACATAACTTTTTTTTTTCTTTCTTTATTGCAAGTTGCGCCAACATAACTCTGCCTGTAATGCTCACGCATTCCCACATCATAGGCGAAAGCTTAGGTGCCTTCGCAGTTTTTCATGCATGTGTTATTTTTATTTGTGGCAAGGGTTCACGTCCAGAATGCTCTTAGAGTTTTCGACCAAAACGAGTTTTCTTCATCAGAGTCACCTTCTAGAACCAGTAGACCGCACTGGGTCGTCCGGCTAATCAAGCAGCTATTTTCAAATTCTCTGGCGTGCCCGTCCTCGGATCCGAGGTCGCCGTTTGACAAGCTTAACTTTCTTCCACCTGGTAGCCGGAACCCCCACGGCCAGCTTTGTTCCGTCCCCACTCCCTCTCGAGAGGATGGCTCGCCCCGAGGCTAATCCCTTTCAGCATCAGCCCGGAGGGTGCTTGAGCAGGGTCCGAAGTTCGCCCTTCCACCAAGGCTAAGTGATATCGATAAGGTCCTAATGGTACGAGAAATCGCATCTAAGGCGCCTCAGGAAGCAACCTCACAAATCATCAACGAGGGTCTTGAGTGCTTGGCAGGCATAAAGAGCTTGAGACCTCCACGGATGAGTTTTGCCTCAACGGTGGAGGAATTGCGTCGCAAGGACCTTCGATTGTGTCTCTCGGATAAGGAGGGAGGGTTTGTAGTTCTGGACTCTGGGTCGTATGGAGACAGAGCAACAAAAACTTTAGCCAAGAACTTCAAACAAGTGATTCAAGTTCAAGTCAAACCAGCAAAACGAGCCATACTCAAGATACTCGAAAAAGAACAAAGCCGTGGGCTAGTGACAAAAATCAGAGGAGCCCAACGAGGGGACCTAAGTGTGTTCTTCTCGGCAAAGACACATAAAGAAGGGGTCCCTTTTCGTGCCATTGTCTCAGAGCAACACACCTGGCAAAGGCAAGTTTCACTTTGGTTGGCGAAAAACCTATCACAAGTTGAAGTAAAGGATCCTTTCCGGATACCAAACTCCGAGGCAGTGATTCGCCTTCTTCAGGAGAAGGGTTCTGATATTGTATCAGGTTTTTCCTTGGACATCCAAGACCTCTACTATTCCATTCCCCATGCGGCTCTCCTCAAGGTCCTCCGAGAAACCATAGAGGAGCAGGGTCTTCAAGGGTTTCAAAATTCAACAGGGATGAACCTTGACAGCTTCTTGGAGCTCCTGACGGCATATCTTTCTGCAACGGTGGTGTCACACCAGGATCAGCTATTTTTACAAAGAAGCGGTGTGTGCATCGGGTCTCGAGTGGCCCCCTACTTGAGCGATTTATTCCTAGCAGCGTGCGGGAGGAACATTCAACACCAGTTAAAGGATCAACGCATCGAGGCCATCTTTCGGTATGTTGACAACTTCCTCATACTAAGCAACTCTGATGCAGATGAGGAGAGTAACGGGTGCTTAGACGTGGTCATGCGCAGCTTCGAACATAGCTGCCACGGATTGGCTTTTACCCATGAACTTCCCATCAACGATTCCATACGGTTTTTAGACCTCTCATTGGAGTTTCAACCTTCCCATGTGTGCTGGAGTTATGAACCCCGTTCATGTAAGGGGTTCCTTCCGTGTACCTCGGAACATTCCAAAAACGTAAAACGGGGGTTGGCCACCAGAGCTTTAGCCTCGGCGCTACAGAAGTCCTGCCCTCATAAGGTGGGGCGCTGCTTTCAAGGACAGCTGGGTCGACTCCAGGATTCTGGGTACTCGAGTACCCTCCTCGTACCGGTATGTGAAAAGCTTTGTAGGCAAGTACGTCAAAATCCTGAGAAGAATCAAACAACTCAAAAGAAGCCCCCAACGCCTTTCGCAGTGGTCCCGTATGTTCACGGCATTACTCATCGATTAAAAAAGATCGCTGGCCGACAAGGCGTCCACGTTGTGTGCTCCGCCCCCAACAAGGCCTACGCCATGTGCCGTAGGGTGAACCGGAAAACCGCCCAGAACGGGACGACGACCTGCAGCACTGCGCATCGAACACCCTACGCCCCATGCGAAAAAGGAGTGGTTTACAAGATCCCTATGTCATGTGGCAAAAGCTACATAGGACAGACGGGGAGGTGCATCAACGACCGCACCAGAGAACATGCAGCCTCTGTGACCGCACTAACGTCGGCGGGCCACCTCTCGGCACATTGTCGGGCCTGCAAATGTGCTCCTGATTTCACAAGCGTCACCGTTTTAGCAAAACACCGAAAGCAGCTTGGAAGGGAGCTCCTTGAGGCGTTGGCCATTGAGGAGGGGGAGGGAGAATGCGTCAGTGTTGCCTGCATTGCGCTCTTGCCCAAAGAAAAAATGTATCTGAAGAAAGCGGCACCTCGGATGAACCAAGTTGGGACCCTGTGACTCCAAGATCCGACCGAGAAAAACGAGGGTGACACCACCGGAAATATAAAAGACAAAAAGAAAGACATTTTTCAAGATCCGAAAGTCGAAGAAGACAAAAACTCCACGGATCGTGAGAAAAAAAAGGAAGTTTCTGTCTAAGCTCCGACTGAAGTAGTAGAAGCTACCCTTTTGGGATGGGGAAAGTCGAAGAGGTGGAGAACACCACGGTCCGTGAGAAGAAAAAGGAAGTTTAAGTATAAGCTTTGAAAGAAGAAGAAGAAGCTACCCTTTTAAGGATTGGGTTGAGGAAAAGGAAGTGTATATAAAAAAAGGGTTGATAGTCCAGCAGTGTGTTTCTTTCTCTCTTCGTCGCTTTCCTAACGTCCAGCTGGTAATCAGTAAGCTTGACCTTTTCCTCCCCGTCCCCCAGCTTCGGGAGAGAAGGTTCTTCTCTGCAGAACGTCCCGTTTGTACACCGGCTTTAAAGTTCAGAGATTGTCCTGTCTTTATCGTCCCTTTTGTGTCTCCACTTTTTAATGTTTAAAAAGTATCAACACGCTAAAATAGTACAATTTCCGGGATTTCATTTTCATCCCCCAAGTGTGATGCGGGAACCGCGCCACAGAGCCACGGTCGTTTCCGCACTTTGTTATCGCTAGGATTTGACAGTGCTCAATCACAATGCAAGACACGCACAGAGCCACGCTCGCTTTTGCAATGCGCCGCATAAAGGGGTGTCCAAACAGGACACGACTCCGACAAATCGTGAAAATTGAAGCGGGCTTGAAGCGGGCGCGTCTGCTTCAATTTTCACGATTTGTAGGAGTCGTGCGTTTTGTAGTGACCTGTTTGGACACCCCTTAATAATGATATATCTTGTTGAGACGTGCGCACATCCGTCTTGCGCAGTGTTAGCTCAATGGCAGCACTTTCTGTAAAGGCGGATTCCCACCGGGGATAGCAGTCGCGCGATCCAGCTAAATCGCTTCGCAAAAAAAAAAAAAAGAAAAAAAAAGTAATTAGTTGGTCAATTTGGCGTGCGCGATGAGCGAGTCCAATGCCTTCGTTGGCGAGTCGCGTCTCAAAAACTCTCGATCCGAACGCCGTTGGTTGGCTCGGCCTCTGCGCGACTAGAGTGCATCGCAAAACGTCGGGTCAGCAAGCGACTGCTCAAAACCCGTCACTTTTTGCCCGCGATGGTCGCTTTTGCGATGAAAGTTATGGCGCGACTCGATCGCATCGCCGGTGTGAACGCGCCATAATGTCGAACCAGTCTCACGGCGCGTCCCGATATTGGCTTGTGTACCTACGCGCGAGTAAAACATCTGGCACAATTTGCGTTTGCAAAGCCTGCTCCAGCCGCGTCAAAACATTCAGCCAACCTTTGGACTGCAGAAATCAAGAGACAACCAAAATAAGATAAAGTTGCCAGCCGAATAAAACTTGATTTCTATTTAATTAAGATGAAGACCACCCGCGTACATCAAATACCTCATCAGCCGAACTCCAAGGCAGTAAGCCTAGCTCTGGCACTTGTTTGGCACCTTTGGCCCGTCGCTGCCAGATCACAGCCAAACTATCGGGAACCGAAGCCTAACTTGGGCACTCGCTTGGCGACTTGGGCCCAAAGATGCCAGATCTCAACCGAACTACAAGGTAGTAAGCCTAACTCTGGCACATTTGTGGCGATTTTGGCCCGAATGTGCTAGGTGACAGCCGAACTGTCAAAAAGTGAAGCCTAACTTTGGCATTAGTTTGGCGATTTTGGCCCAAAAATGCCAAAGCTCTGCCGAATTACAAGGTAGTAAGCCTAACTCTGGCACATCTGTGGCGATTTTGGCCCGAATGTGCCAGGTGATAGCCGAACTATCAAAAAGTGAAGCCTAACTTTGGCATTAGTTTGGCGATTTTGGCCCAAAAATGCCAAAGCTCTGCCGAACCACAAGGTAGTAACCCTAAATTTGGCATTTGTTAGGCGATTTAGGCCCGAAGATGCAAGATAATAACCGAACTAAACGGCAGCGAAGCCTAAGTTTGGCACTTGTTTGGCGAATTAGGGCCAAGATACCCAGACTGTTGCCAAGGGAGGTCAGGTTTGGCACTACTTTGGCTTCTTCGGGCTTTTTAATGCCCTAAACTGCCAGACGCAAGCCAAGTTTTGGCCCAGAACTCGGTGCTGCCTGGGTCCTTACTGCCTGCATGACCATATCCATAATTGCATCGACATTGTACCTAAAACGTTTATTCCTATTTTGTCTTTTGTGTTCCCGACAATTCTTCTCCTAATTTGCTTGCTGAGTCGAAATCAAGCCAATACATGTTCTTTTTCACTATTACAGCATTATATAAATCTGCTGATTCTGAGGGTACCGACTTTATTATGACGATAAAGTACCGACTTTATCATGCAAGATAGGAGCCAACAAGAAGCTCCGGAAAGAAAATTTTTATTTATGGATATCAAAATAACACATACCGTACCAAAAATGCACTATTGTTAGGCATGCATTGGAAACAGTGCTGCCCCATTTCTGATAAGTCAAAAAAAAAAAATCAATGGCTTGCACTTTTTTTGTCCTGTGAAATTCATAGCCTAGACATTTTATTCATCTACGCTCGTGAGTGCAAACGAATTTAGTGGTCTGAGCCACTCACTCATGCATGGCTACGTGGCAAATATACATTTTCATGTGCACTATGGTATAGAAGCTCTAGCTGTCCGCAATAATTGATTGCATTCATGCTAAAGCTGGGAGCGGTTATCGTGGCGATGAGCAAAGAAACGAACATTCTCTGATATGAAAACATTAAAAAAACGCGCGCAAGGAATAATAGTATAGAGGTAACTTAGATTTTTTTTCCTTATCATAATTTTATTTTCCTCTTTATTGCATGCGAGTCACATAATATTGTACCTATTAATATAAATTTTTATATCGAAGGGACGCTCGTAGAACATATAAGGGTTGGGATGGCCCGCAAAACACATGAAAAGGAACACCTGATTGGCGAGAGTGGGAGTTGGATATGACAGGTCCACCGGCACGTTTCTTGAGTTGCAATTTTATAATTACCATCTTTCGAGTGCAGTTAAGTTTGCTGCGTCTGTCTTTTTTTCTAGAAATAAAAACCTCCTTTAAATTTAGTAACTACATTTTTAATGTCTTCTACTGATCCATGAGGACCCTGGACAGGGTTGTGGCGGTGTTAAAACATGATGTTTGTTTGAAAATGCTACGCCGTTGTAGAAGCTCGCTGACATCAAGCGTTCCCATTAAACAGCAGCTCATACTAACAAGTTCTTATATTGATATCACAAGAAGCGGGAAACGCTAAAGTATATTTTAATTATATGTTTTGCAAGAAGAAAACCGTGTCATTTTTGGTTTCTTGAAAGAGGTAATCTGTCTTTTTATTAGCTTCTAATCTAGTATTTTAAATGTCGAGAAATGCCGAATGCTTTAATGTATTTGAATTGTTATCAATCATCAATTGCCTTTCAGTGATTACTTCTCCACGTTACAGGGAACAACCTTGAAATATATTTGTAATTTCACATTTTAGAAATTCAGTCAATATTCTATTTGATTATTTATAACTGGGGTTCCTCGTTTTCGGTTTCTTTTTTTCAAACTTCGCTGTACTTTTCTTGGTAATTATATTTAAATTCAATGTTTCGTGATTTTTTTTATGTATATTTATTCCCAAAAGTTTACCGTTTTTTTCGTCGAATTTGAAAGAAACACCATTGGACACCGGATCGGATGATCCTTGTAGCTGTGATATTTGTAATCAGTCAAAGAATAACGACATATATAGGCACGTGTTCTTCGCTACAACCTCCGCCAGGAAACACCTCGAAATTACGGAATTCCTGGGCATAATTTTCAGTGTGCTTCTTTTTCCTTCCCATTGTGACGACGTGACTGTCTGAGGTGATGACCGTACATGAACCTGCGAAATGTCAAAGGATAAATCTATTGTATTTATCTTTTCAACCACAGGGATGTTTGAGAGAGGGTGTTAAGAAAGGTATTAGCGGCTGTCCTCGATATCCTGGGAAGACATGAAGTGAAAAACCTTATATTAGACCCCATCAGGAACTTTTCTTTTAGAACCAGGAACTTGACACACTAGGCCTGATCACAGAAACGACGCACATGTCCTGTGATGGTCAATGAAAAGCGTCCTATCATCTATTAGTGGTTTATAATTCTATATCTTTTAGTTTCTTCTCAAATAAAAATTGCACCATGAAGCGTGTGTCAACCATTTCCAAGAGCAAAAACCCAGATGCATTTTACGATAGGTTACAAAATGCTTGTGTGACAAGTTAGTGGCGCCCCCCTCCAGTCCGCCCGTCTGCGGCCGCCTGGCTCGGCGGGCAACATTGTTCATCGCGACAATAAACGCGTTGAGCGTACGCCGCTCCGGTCAGACATCGTCCACCCTCAACCAGGCTGCGTGTCGTCTCTTCTCGGCGGGTGCTTCGGCCCCCTTCGTCCACGTTCCAGAAAGATCGTGACACTGGCGACGAGGAACCGTGGCACTGGAGGCCACCAACGTGCACGGTTCGGCCCACGCCGCCGAGAGAGTCGGAACACTGCCCTCCGCTCCTGTCGCCATGCCGCTGTACGGGAGGCTCGAGCCGTTCGAGGGAGATGGGTCCGCCTGGCCGGTCTACGAAGAACAGGTCCACGTGTTCTTCCGGGCGAACGACACGCCCGAGGCGAAACAACGGGACATCTTTCTGGCCAGCTGCGGGACCCGCGTCTTCAGCCTCCTGCTCGACCTCCTCAAGCCGGCCACGCCGCACGTCAAAACGCTGGGTGAGCTGCTCGCCACGTTGCGCTCGCACTTCAGCCCGGCGCCGTCCACGCTTATGGAGCGGTTCCGCTTCAACAACCGGAGCCGCCAGGACGGGGAGACCCTCGGGCAGTTCGTCGCTGCGCTACGAGGGTTAGCGAGCACCTGCGCCTTCGGCGACCAGTTGGACTCGCTACTCGGGGACCGGTTCGTCTGCGGCATCAACAACCCTGCCATGCAGACGCGACTCCTGGAGCTCCCCGACCCCTCGCTGGACGACGCGGTGAAGGCAGCGCTGGCGATGGAAGCCGCAGCGAAGGACGCCAGCGAGATAGCGCGTGCGGCCGGCTCACCGTCGACGGAAGCGGCGATGAACAAGATGGCGACAAGGAGCGGTGCCTGCAGCCGCTGCGGTGCTGCCCACTCCCCCTCACAGTGCCAGTTCGTCCACGCACAATGTTTCACGTGCGGGAGAACTGGGCACCTCGCACGTGTCTGCCGAGGGGGGAGGACGAGCGGCGGCCAGCAGCAGCAGCAGCCTGGTTCAAGCCCGGGTTCCAGTCAAGCCCGTGGCCAGGGTGGTCGTCGCAAGAGAACGCGGCGGGGACGAGCGGCACCAGGGCCGGGTTCGTCTTCAGCCAGGGTCCACGTCGTGGCCGAGGACCCGCAGATTTTCGACGTGTGGCACACCAACAGACTTCCATCGTCTGTGCCACCATACTTGGTGTCCGTCGAAATCTGCGGTCACCCCATCACCATGGAGCTGGACACAGGGGCCAGCGTGTCGGTCATGCCTGGGAAGCTGTTCAAGCGGACCTTTCCCGGCGTGTCCATCGAGGCGTCTGACGTCATGCTGCGCAGCTACTCCGGGCAGCTTTCCCAGGTCCAGGGTCAAGCCCAAGTCAGCGTTCGCCTTGGCGACAGGGAGGCAATCCTTCCCCTTTACTTAACTAAGGGGTCGTCGCCGACGCTGCTGGGCCGGAACTGGATTCACTCGCTGGGTGTTCGGCTGCCGGAGTACCAAGAAGCTGCGCTGCACGTGGTGAAGGACGTCCCGAGCCTCCTGACCGACTTCCAGTCTCTGTTCCAGCCAGGGGTGGGCACCTTCGCCGGCACGACGGTCGGCATCCACGTACCCGAGGGAGCCCGGCCTCGGTTCTTCAAGCCGCGTCCGCTGCCGTTCGCCCTGAAGGACGGGGTCACCCAGGAGCTGCAACGGCTGCAGCGAGAGGGAATCCTGGTGCCCGTCAAGTCTTCCGAGTGGGCCGCACCGATTGTGTCAGTACTCAAGCAAGACGGCCGCGTCAGGATCTGCGGGGACTTCAAGGTCACCATCAACCCCGTCGCTACCGTCGAAAAGTACCCGCTGCCTCGGGTAGAAGATCTCTGGTCGGCTCTGTCCGGGGGACAGAAGTTCACCAAGCTCGACCTTCGAGATGCCTACCAGCAGCTGGTACTCCAGGATGCCGCCAGGAAGTATGTCACCATTTCAACAACCATGGGACTCTTCCAGTACACGCGCCTTCCGTTCGGCGTGACCTCAGCCCCAGCCATCTTCCAGAGGGAGATGGACAACCTGTTCAGGGGCATGAGGCACGTGGCGGTGTACTTGGACGACATCCTGGTTACCGGTACCGACGACGGGGACCACCTGCAGAACCTGCGCAAAGTCCTGACACTACTACAGGACGCCGGTCTCAAGCTGAGGCTGGACAAGTGCGTGTTCCTGACCCCCAGCGTGGAGTACCTGGGACACATCATCTCCCAGGCTGGCCTGGCCCCGGCACCCCGCAAGATTGAGGCCGTGCTCAAGGCGCCGAAGCCCAAGAGCAAGAAGGAGCTTCAGAGCTACCTCGGCCTCATCAACTTCTACAGGAGGTTCCTGCCCAACCTTTCGACGCATCTGGAGCCGCTGCATCGACTGCTTCGTGACGGTCAGCAGTGGGCCTGGAAGAAGGAGCAGGTCTTGGCCTTCCAGCACAGCAAGGAGCTGGTAGTTAAGGCTCCAGTGCTGGTGCACTTCGACCCGGCCAAGCCTGTAGTCCTCACCGTGGATGCGTCGCCGTATGGGGTAGGAGCCGTCCTGTCGCACCGGGGTCAGGATGGTCAGGAACGCCCTGTGGCGTTTGCTTCTCGTCGGCTTCATGCGGCGGAGCAACGCTACAGCCAGCTCGACAAGGAAGGCTTGGCCCTCATCTTCGGGGTCCAGCGCTTCCATCAGTACCTGTGGGGCCGGCAGTTCGAGGCAGTCACGGACCACAAGCCGCTGCTGGGGCTGCTGGGACCTGACAAGGCGGTCCCAGTGCAAGCATCGCCTCGTGTGGTACGCTGGGCCTTGACGCTGGCAGCCTACAGGTACAAGCTGGTCTACCGCCCTGGGAAGGACTTGGGACCTGCTGACGCCCTGAGCCGCCTGCCCCTGCCGGAGGTGCCTGCTGCCGTTCCAGAGCCAGCTGACGTTTTCCTGCTGGAGCGGGCCTACCCGGGGGTGCTCACCAGGACTGCGGTGGCGCAGGCGACCAGCCGGGACCCGGTCCTGTCTCAGGTGGTCAAGGCGGTTGCCCGAGGGGAGGAGCTGCGTCACCAGGCGTTCAGCCACAAGACCGCCGAGCTGAGCTTGGAGCAAGGCTGCCTGCTGTGGGGTTCCAGGGTGGTGATTCCACAAAGTCTGCGGGCCAAGGTGCTGCAGCTGCTGCACGTGGGGCATCCTGGCTTTGAAAAGACCAAAATGGTGGCACGGTCGCACGTTTGGTGGCCTGGCTTGGACCAGGACATCGTGCACCAGGTGCAAGGCTGCCAAGTCTGCCAGGAGAACCAGCGAGCCTCGCGCCACGTGGAAATCACCCCCTGGCCGTTCCCACAGAGGCCGTGGTCCCGCTTGCATGTGGACTATGCGGGACCCTTCAAGGGCCACTACTTCCTGGTGGTAGTGGACGCCTTCTCCAAGTGGGTGGAGGCACTGCCAGTCACCAGTCCCTCGGCAAGCGCGACCATTGCGGCGCTGCGGCAGGTCTTCACGGCGCAGGGATTGCCGGACATTATTGTGTCCGACAATGGTCCCGCTTTCGCTAGCGCCGAGTACCTGGACTGGCTGCAGAGGAATGGGATCCGCCGGATGCTGGTTCCGCCGTACCATCCTGCTTCCAATGGTGCAGCGGAGCGAGTGGTCCAGACCATCAAGGACAAGCTCAAGAAGAGCCAGCCCGGGGATTTCCGAACGCAGGTGGCCCGGGTACTATTCCAGTACCGGACCACACCCCATGAGGTCACTGGCCGTGCCCCCTGGGAGCTTCTGCTGGGCCGGATGGTCAAGACCCCCCTGGACGTCTTGCATCCAGACCTCCGGTCCACGGCGCTCCTGAAGCAGCTGAAGCAGAAGCTGGCTGCTGACCGAGGGTGCCGTCCCGGGCCTTTGCCGGAGCTGGGAGCGTCGGTGTACGCCAGGAACTTCCGTCCTGGCCCACCATGGTCTGCCGGCCGTGTGGTTTGACCAGCGAGTGCCTCGTCGCTGCTCGTCCGCATGCCTGACGGGACCACCTGGCACCGGCACGCCGACCATGTCAGGCCTCTCCTCGGGACCTGGCTTCCACCCTCGGCCGTCGCTTCTGAGGACCAGCCTGCAGGGGGCCCAACAGCACCAGTCGTGGCCAGCGGAGCGCCACCCACCCCGGAGGCGACAAGCATCGCCACTCCCGTGGCACCAGTGCCACTCCCAAACCCGGTCCCTGCAGCTCCACCGGGTGGAGCGCGACCGGTTCAGGCAGCGCCCGGCGTTGCCACACCTGGCCCGTCGACACCTGTACCCAGGCGGAGTGCACGGCAGCGGAGGCCACCTGACCGCTACTCGCCGGGGTGACCTTCATCGTCGACAGGCCGGGACTTTGCACGACCAGACGCCGAGATGGTGTCGGCCGTGCGCATTGTGTTTAGTTTTGTTTTAGAACAAACTGGGGGGGAGGAGTGTGACAAGTTAGTGGCGCCCCCCTCCGTCCGCCCGTCTGCGGCCGCCTGGCTCGGCGGGCAACATTGTTCATCGTGACAATAAACGCCGTTGAGCGTACGCCGCTCCGGTCAGACATCGTCCACCCTCAACCAGGCTGCGTGTCGTCTCTTCTCGGCGGGTGCTTCGGCCCCCTTCGTCCACGTTCCAGAAAGATCGTGACAGCTTGTATGCCACTTTGACCATCATAATTATTCTATTACAAATCTTGATAACCTAAGTATCATTGCGAAAGTGTCATGACAGCATGTCGTTACATACCGTCTTACGTGGCAACTCGTACCATGTCGGGTGACGTAAGCATAGTGCATCCACGATGAATCATAATGGATGGGACTTGGAAAGCAAGGTGGATCCACTGTTCTTACGTGACCCCACCCATCATAAATTCTCCTATTAGAATATATGTTCCGGTATGTTTGTATGCCACTTTTGCCATCGTACTTACGTTATCTATATTTTCCAACAGCGTAGCGAAAAGCTCTACGGTGTTTTTCCGTAGGGAAATCTTAGTCACGGTCTAAAAAAAAGCATATTTCGTTGAGCACGTGTTTATTTGTGAAACGAACTGTGTATTATCTGAGATGGTTCCAGAAATCTCAATATTGCCGGTGATAGCATAATAGCCGAGTAGGAGCTCCACCTCCGACGCGGGATCGTTCACTGCCACCGGGCTTATGCTGCGCGTGCAACCGAGTGTTATTAAAGACAGAACCCTCGCATTCGATGCTGAGCATATACTAAGTTTTGAACCTTTAACTGACTATAGGTTCGTTATTTTTATTTCGAGTTCTTTAATAGGACTTTTTTAAATAAAAAATAAATATTTTATTGTCTCTTTTTAACACAGTACACATACCGGCACGCAAAAGCATGGGTATATTTGTCTGCGAGATCTGACGTCCAACAAGTTGATTTTATAGTTATAACAAAGCATGCATTATTTTCATGCAATTAAACAAAATCCAACAATGAGAATTATACCTGACAGGAAAACATGAAAAAGGAAGGGGTCCTTTTAGTCACCCATTGACTGACAGCACCATTTTCTGAGGTCTTCTTTTATTCTTTTTAGATAATCCAGGTTAGAAAGCTCATCTAGTAACTCCTTAAAATAAAAAGGACCTAGTACGACCTTGTATTCCTTTCATATTTTGCATAAATCCTAGGAAGTATAATTTTTTTCTGTTCGCCTCAAAATCCTTTTTGTTAGAAAATTTTTAAAATCATCATTCAAGTAATGTTTTCCCAAATTACATAACCTCTCAGTAGTTGACACTCTCGCAGCATTCGTTTTCTCCTCTTTCTCTGCTTCCTCGTACATTGTCTCATATGACATGTTACATGCAATTTGATAGAGTATAATATTGATTTTCTTTCTGTTATAGTTGGAACGCATTTCGTATAAAGAGTTTCATAACGTAGGATAGAATAACGCAGTGCGTTATGCGCCCTCCTTTTCAGAGAAACGTTCTCCACAATACCCCACCTGTACAAATAGGGTGAGACGGCTCTCAGTTTTATGTGATATACTCTACATGATCATTCCGTAAATGGTTTCTATCTAGATGAATCCCTAAATATTCGGTTGTTTGAACATAATCTAAAGGTACGCAGCTACAGGTTTTGGAAGTATCTCAATGGCGGAACAGTGGAGTTGACAAGTTAAAATGTTTGCACGAACTATCAAAGCATATCAAATCAGTTTTACTAGAATTTGCATAAAATATGATTGCCAGAGAACCATGTCAATAATAATTCGATATCTTTCTAGAAAATGTAAAGTGCGCTCGATTGATCGCAATGTTCCAGTACCAGAGCTGAATCATGTGGATATTTATATACTCGAGATGCAAGAGGCAGTGCTCCAATTTGATTTATGCAAATATTAAAAAGGAAATGTCCTATTGATGATCCCTGTGGTACTCCCGATTTAATCTGTGTTACGTTACATTTGTGGTCTCTTATTTTAACCAACTGATTTCTGTATGTAATGTAATCCTACAGAAATGTATTGAAAGGCACCCTGAAACCCGTATTTCATAGCTTTATTAAAATATTTCTTAGTTACATTACTTCAAAAGCTTTTGTAAAATAAAAAAGAGCTAACGCAAAATATATATTGCCTAGAATGCAGCTGACATAATTTGCAAAATTTTGCAGCAAATGTTCACTGCTCTTATTTTTGCAAAATCCGTACTGGGATGAGTGTATTAAATTATATGTTTCACAATAGGGAGTCATTACATTGAATACCCATCTTTCTATAATCTGTGCTATGACTGGCCACATCGAAAGAAGTCTGTAGTTTAGGACGTCCTCTTGATGCTATCACCATTTTTATATAACAGTCCAACTATAGCGGTTTTTATCACTACCGGGACTTGACCCGTTATGAAACAGTATTTCTTAGTTTCATTGAAACGTATTTATTTAAAAAAAATGTGTTGAATATCCCTTAAGTCTATTCTATCGTTCCCCGCGGGTGTTGCCAGTGACATTTTTTTATTACACATTCTACGTCTATTTTTTTAATCCGTAGTAAGTTTGCGGAATGAAAACTTCTGTCTTAACTATCTCGTCCTACCTCTTGATATCGTATAATTTTTTTCTCAGATCAGTGATCCTTTGTGCAAAAGAATGGTTAAATAAATCAAACACTGAGATAATCTCATTGTTTCCCAAAGGCTTCGCAAATGTATTATCAGTTGTTTGCTTTGTTTTTGAGCTGGTGTTCGGGTTTCTCTAGCCCCACGTCTTAATTAGGTTTCCCTGACACTTCTGAACTCTATTTGTGTAATTATATTTTCGCGACTACCTTATTACGTCGCTTTCAAGATTCAGGTCCTATTTGAGTATTATCGGGGTTGGCCTTACATATAGTCCATAATTCATAATTTTCATAGCATAGTGTCATGATTTTATCATCCTCATAAAGAAATCAATATAATTATACATCATGGCAATTTAACAAACAAACTACTTGCAAGGCTAGTTCTCGGGTCAGTTTTTACGTGTGTCTTTAATTATTCATGATAAAATGTAGGGCTGAGAGTGTTTACCAAGTGTTTCGTTTTTCTTGAGACTATACCTAAATGTTATGTCATTCGCATTTTATGTAAAACATGTGTAAAGTCTATTGAAGTTCTTAAATGAGGGATGGTTATATCAAACGACAATTTAATAAATGAAAAGCTATATAGACGCGGTTTTCCTCACAGACGTTCCAAAAGTTTCACATTCTGCCAATGCCAATGGCCGATAACTACAGTTTACGGGGTTACGACCACTATCTGCTCACTAGATTCAATCAAGTTAGAAAAGGCATTTTTCAAGATAACGTTGTAATTAATTGGGCTAAGCTAGAATTGCGATTACTTACGTGTATTGCATGACACAGAAAGCCGGGGTAATACTGGTTTAGACTGCGGAAGCGGCTATCTGCTTCGCTTTAGGAAGTGGAGGTGACAATTTATTATTATTTTTTTATTCAGGTACCTACTTCGCCCTCTGGCATTACAGTGTGAGGTAAAACAAAAGAAAACTGCGGTAAAAGGGTTCCGTACAGCCGAGAAATATTGGAGGATAAAACGACCATGCGACGATTAAAAAGGCCCTTCGAGAGGTTGGATTAATAATTTCACATTATGTATCAAAAGGCCAAGCACGCGCGAGGCCTTCATGAAATGCAATCAACATTTGCGATTCACTGCAGGTCGGAAGTGAACAGTACACAAAGATGCAGCAATTCCTTAACAGTTTCTAATAATTTTCGATTTAGTAAACAACTATATGCTGGCGATTATAATTTCTTTGCAAAGGTGACGTGTATATTCTTTTATGTTCAGAGTAATTTGTCATGAATGACACCGTGACTCAGTGGAGAGCTAGATTCTTTGTAAAATCAGGCTATGATGTATCGTCTTAATAACTCTACATACTGCACGTCCATCTGAAAACGTTCTGATAGAAAAAAAAAACATCAAGAGCGATGATATTTAAATTAATGAGAAAATAGTTGTCACACAAAAAGAGCCTTGCTGCACACTTGCAGTAACATCAACCATATGGGGTTGGAAGCTATTTATAATCAACTGTCTGTTTCCGAACGACAAATTCCAAAAAAAACAATTTACAAACTTTGTCATCACGTCTATAGGCACAGAACTAGAAATTTAAAAATCCCAACGAATGACGCCAAAAGCCTTACTGAAGTCAAGAAATACGAAATGACCAAATGAAGACTCCATAACTATACGACTGCCATAGGAAGGTCTTGCAAAAATGTAACTACCATGCTACAAGAATAGCCCCGATGAAATGCGCGTTCCGAGGAAAGCTTAAAGTTAAACCCGCGAAGGTGATTCGTAATGTCGCAATAAAAAAGTGTTTTCCATTGGCTTGCGAAAAAGGCTTCCCAGCGTTATCGGTCGACCATTTCTGACACTGATTCTGGAACTACTTTTATGCTCTAGCATTACTTGGGCAACGTTCTCATCTAAGACAGTGAAGATTCGCGTAGTATGTTTTCGTACAATACCTTGAATAGGTACAATGAACTGGAACAAGATTTTAAATTACACGAAGGGATATCATCTGAACCAGTGACTTTAATTGTGTATAAGTTACTCAATTGATTTCAAAATCTAGACGTACTGAGTTTAATTTCCGTCATCAAGGTGGTCCCCGCCATATCATTGAGGTGTGCCGAAAGTCGCATGCAAGGTGTGAAAACCGACCAAAAGTAAAAAAAAATGTAAAATTCTCCACTTTTTTAAAATCAGTATCGACCATACCATCATTGTCCGTCAGCGTCGGAATGGATGTATTGTGTACCGTTACTGCAGACGTAATCCGAGAACTGTTCTGGAGAACGCCTAATGCTATTTTCTAAATTCAGCAGGGAAGTAGCCTTAGCTTGTTCCAACCTCTCTTGAACCACTCTTGCCAATTATTTAGTTTAGCAAGATTTCTGTGAAACCGTATCTCACTGACTTTAAGATAGGCCCTTCCTTTTTTGTTGGGTAGAAAACGCAACTCACGTGTAAACCACGGCTTCTCACGTGCTCGAATTTGCGTAAGCATACCCGTTGGGCCAAGCTGAACATTTTTTTTCTTAGTTTTATTCATAGGTCCCTAATGTTCAAGCGTTCGGACAAATTCTCAAATATGGAAGGTAAGATTCGAGCGCAAGTGTAATCTTTGTCTAATCAGCCCGTCATAAAATGGTCATACGTTCACGTTATTTTCTAAAACTCACACAATTTTAGTGGCTTCAAAAACGCTAGCTTTATGGTCACAAATCCCTGGGACCATATGCCAGCTTTCAAACCTCAAATATGTGTTACAACGTTAAAAAAATCTACCATATGGCTCCTATCATTATTGCGTGTGTATAAGGGTACAAACTGTTTGAGCGAAAGTACGTCCGATAAGCTGAACACCTCAGTAAACAATTTACTACGAGTGCCCCCCCCCCCAGCTTTGACTATACTATGCAATCGCTGGAAGATTGAAATTACCGCTAAAATAGTGTGATCACCTAGGTTACTGGAAATGTGTTTAACCGAGTAGGGCATTGAACTTCGTTCCCCCTCCCCACCCCCCCAAAAAAAAAATGACTAAGGATTTCCATTGAGCGTTCTCTTGAATTTCGGTAGAAGAATTATTTGCTTCAGAAACCACTGTTGTGGTTGTCTATGAGTTGCAACAGCATTCGTCATGTGATTTACGACGCAGCTCACTTTGATACGACGACGCATGTCTTGAGAAAACACTTTATTTTATTACTTGTTTACGACATACCACGTAGCGCGACTACAGAGCATCACTTAGGAATCGAGTGATTATATCCTCTCTCTGCCATTGTTTATTCTTCTGTTTTTTTTTGCGTTTGCTTAGTATACAAGTTGTTTCCCATCACCATTGGAGCTTCGTCTGTGTCTTTCCCTCCCGCTGTGTAATCGTTTAATGTTCAAGTTGTTCCCACACCATCATTGACCATGTGCCAACTAGCTCAACTTAAACCGATAATCGCTTCGCAGCTTGGGCGCAAATGTCAATTTGTGCGTACTGCCGCTCCCTGTATACGCGGCACGGGTTTGTGTCGCTAAAAAGGCGTCTAGGAAAACATCCTGGCACACGAATTCATGAACGACTAGGCTGACAATTTGGACGACCTCTAACGCGATCTCAAGGACTATTCGTGAGAACGACCTCAAGGGCAACATCCGGCACGGCGTCAGGATGACGTCCGCATACACGCGGCAACTTCGTATGCGGACGTACTTTGTATACACGTGCCGCTCTCACACACGGCGCATTCGAGGCTGACAATAGCGAGAGACATCGCGAAGGTTGCTCGAGGGCGTTCACGCTGTCAGCGCCGAACAATCCAATTTTTGACATGATTTCAGGAATATTTTGCATTGTATAAAAACAAGCTGTCATATTTTAGGATTGTGTTTATCCCCCTAGCCCACGTGCCTTTGCATAATCCCAAAGATGTTATTTTTTTTTTTTTCGCAAACAACTTTCGAAATATCATCTGATATGACGTAGAATTCTCCAGCTCTCGAGCAATTCTCCTTAAAATATCTAAAGTTAACAATATTCGAATGATGTTTTTTTTGTTTTTGTTTTTTTGTTTTTTTTTTGCAGAAAGCTTGCCCAATTTATGAGCTCGCTTAATTTGAAGAACGTAAAATCCTAACTGAAATTTACGGAGCTCCTTATCTCCGGCTTCCGATCACACAGGCGTTTCCCATAAACTATTGTCCTGAAATCCATAGATAGGAGATTGCACCGTCAACAGAGCTTTAGAGTCTTCATGCTTTGCAGACAAAACGTCTAAATAATTTTATTTGCGTCCCATTTTGTTCGCAATTCGCCAAGAATTGCAAATGTCTGCTCCTGTTCCAAATGTTGACTTAATTGAACATACTGGCGAGCGCAAGTCGTTAAGGAAGGTATCAGACGACTTTTGGCTCTGTTCAATTGAGACAGCTTCTTCATCAAGCTGTTTTGGACTTTTAAATCTAATTAACCGTATAAAAATACGAAGTTTACTACGAAAATATTACTATATTCTGCGAACACGCATCAAGAATGTTCCAAGCACGTTCGCTTCATGCAGATGCCTGCTTCAAACATATGTGTGCAAAGCTTTTTTTAAGCGATATCACAGGACTGTCATACAATGATGAAACCTGCAACAAACAGAATCCGCAGACTGAGTTGCTTATCATGGCTTGGCGGTGTGACCACGGCTTAACGGTTCGTCTCTGATACAACCTGTAAAGCTGAACAAACATACCTCTTTGAAGACGTAGATATTCAGGCACTATTTCAGGAAGAGACGTTCAACATCGGAGAAGCTGAACCTGAATGAAACGTCGCCTGCTACTTTGAAGTTTCAACGGTGTATTGTTTTTAAGTTCCTCTCATAAGTTTTATATTTTTCTTTTTTGTTGCTTTGTTAACAATTTTTCGTTGATTGGGGTAGGTCTTAATATGCAAGAGACAGTTTTGAGGAGGCAAAATAAATTTAGTTGAAAATGCTCGCGTGCTTAGTTTTCTACGCAGTTCATTGCCTGCCTTTACATGGATGCTATAAAAGAACGATGAAATAAGCTAGCCTCATTAAACGCTGGTGTTATCAAGCTAAGCGGAATGAATCGACTCTAGTCTGATCCTCTGGAAGGCTGTAGTTGGATATTTCCAATCCTAGACAAGATATCCATGTCTGCTATATTATATATTATTAAGTGCCCGCACGATGAATCACTGGACCGTCCCCTTTTGCCGGTAAGACGTGCTGCGCGACAAACATGGCCGCAACCGGGGAAACAACTAGCCGCATCGTTTCCAAGTTCATGGAAAGTTGCCGAAAAGCAAAACGGAAAGCAGGCGCATTCGAACTGATGATCATTTTCGAGGTTCCGAAGATGTACGAAGAGCTGACTTTGCAACTCGGCAAACGATAGGTAGGTGACGTGCGTTGTGTTGAAATCACAAAAGACAAGGTGCAAACCGGTGTAAATCCAAAAGGCCTTCGGTGGCCGAGTAGGCGACCTCGCAACAGATCAGGGCACGTGAAGGAAACGTTCGAGCTGTAACACCCAGGAAATCCTGGGCTCAAACGCCGCTCCTGCTCTTTCAAATCTGAACGTGCATCGTACCGGCATGCAGTTGTGCATCACTACTGAATGATACTCGTGTTACAATCCCGAAAGTTTACCGCTGTGAAAGCGCTCCTCCGCAGTTTTTTTGTGTCTTATCTGCGTTTCACATCACCTGCCTTGTGCCTGTTGCATCGGTGGTCCCTTGAGTAGAATACCGCACTTTCCAAACGCTGTCTTTCTAAAACTTCCGTAGATAAAGGTTTTGGATGACTCTCAGCAAGTTTATAATTGATATATTTTGTTTATTTCGAGTAATGAACAAATTAATCACAGATACAATTTAAATATTCAAGTTATAACGACCACTGGTCACCTTTAATAAACCTTATTGTTCCAACTGACGTCTTTGTTCAAAAATGAATATGTGAAAAGTAAAAGCAACAACCGATATGCAGTGACATCAATTTTGTGAAAACGTTTTTTTCTGAGCAGGCCAATTTCCTTCCATTTAAGCTTAGTCGCAGAGTCGCCAGATTGTTATGCATGTTTTCTTCAGTTCGTGTGGTAGATATTTTTATAATATGTATACTTCCCAAGTCAGTTTCTTTTCTGAATTCCCGTTCTTACATTAACAACGCTGGTGTTAACGGATAATAGTTGCAGAGTTTATGCTTTTGAAGCAAGCTGCAAACGAAAATCGAAATCTACCGTAGATAATAAAGTTTTCCCAACAAATCAAAAATACATGTTAATGTTTTTTTTGGCAAACATTATTTTGTTTATCGGAATCATATTTGTATCTGCCGCTAAAACATATGGGATTTGCTCATTTCATTTCCCTTGGAAATTTGACGTCCAGGGTATGTAGCTTTATTGCTTGAATGTTACGCGGCTCCGCATTTATGTACGAAATGTATTGTATGAACATGAGCCCTTTTAATTTAGAATAAATGTTGGTTCTTACAGAGTTGCCTTGGAATTTGGCCTATCCATACGTGCTTTTTTCTGCGTAAGAAAATTCCCAATGCATGCCTGCTCTTTCTTCCTACTAAAATTCAAACCACCATTCATGAGTAAAAAAATAAGAAGAAAGTAATGACGAAAAACGGTGATTCCAAATGCTGTCCGCTCTGCAGCCGCTATCACTTCCCTTTTGTTATTTCTTAAGAATCGCGTCTTGTGATATCTAGCCGCGCAATGTATTGTGGAACCAACAAGAATGATGCATTGGCCCTCGCTAGGTTTTCAGGTACCACAATCTGGTGACAATTATGTTAACGAGCTAATACAGTCTAAAGAAGGAACGCCACCTGAATTCTTCATCTCTGCACATAAGAATGAAAAAAAGTAAAAGAAACCCTGCAACTTTTATTAGTTTTGTATAGAGTTATCAAGTACTTTGATTTATTCCACCGATGAATGAGAATTTGAATATGTTTCTCACGAAATGTGAACTGTGTCCGATGTACTCTAAACAAAAACAAAAAAAGTATGGTTCGACAAAAGCATTATATTTTTTCCCGACCGGCGCATTACGGTACCCGTAGAAAAGTCAAAATGAAAGCTGTTGTTATGAAGCTTTTGACCGAAACTTGCATAGCGCGAGAAAGGTCTTGATTTTCTTGAAATGCCCCCAAAAACCTCTGATGTCTCTGAGATAATCATTTGAGCATGGGAACTAGGAAATGCATAATTGTGTCATATAAATAAAACCTGAATAGGTAGACTCAACGTCGACATAAAACATTCATCACTATGCTAGGACAGCCAAGGCGGGCATTTCCTTAAATTATTCTCATGAAACGTTTATTCTTCATATACCAGTATCAACTCAGGAATCTTCCACTGTACACTTTGTGTTATTAATAGCACTCAAATTGTGTATTTTATTGCGCAACATTTTTTCACCATATGTACTATAGCACAGGTTATGTCATCTGTTACGGCGTTCCAACAATGATCAGTTCGTGAAAAACAAACATATGGTTAAATGGGAAAATATGACATCTATAAAATGCTAACGCACGAAAATCTATAATGGTTACATAGACTGATTTGGTTATATATATATTTTTTTACGTAAACAAAATAAATTTCGCTTCAGATTGCAAAAATTAAAAATTTACATATTTATAACAGTTGGTGAGAAAAGTACTAAAGCTTATTCTAGAACAGAATTTTTTTATTTATCATATAATGCATATTGGCATGGGCTGATAAAACGTTCTGCTTTATATATCATCCTCCATATGCTAACGAAACTTGGAATAAAATAAACACATGGTTGCAGTTCTGCTAATATTTTGCCGTGTTACGGTACGTTCTAAACGTGCAAAAATAATTAAGAAATGGTTTTAAATGCTAATTTAACGCATGTAGTGAAGTAGTAAAGTGTCAAGTAAAATAAAAAAAAAACATTTATTAATTGAACACATCCGTGCATATCCATAACAGCTGGGTTAGCTTTCTTCCTTCGCGTCGTACTTACTTGGCCCTTCGGCAGAGATGTAATGGTGGGAGCAGTTGTGCTTCTCAGCTTCCTGCAGCCATCATAACATCTCCTTTGGAACTGGGAAGGCTCGAAATGGGACTGCAGTTAAGTAATCTTTTGAGCGACATCAGCAAAAAGAATGCAACCGCTCCTGCATACGAGAGGAAGGCAAATCTGCGCTTTAGGAACACGTTTCAATGACTCCATAGTCACCTTTATTCAAATTAGAACACTTGAGAAACGCCTTTTTTGTTTTACTCAAATAATCGGTACCATATAACCCAGTCAGCAAAGTGGTGTTCATGTAAGTAAGATTAGGAGACGTGCCAAACGTGTGGCACCGGAGACGTGCCATCTGGCACGCAACATCTAAAAACAAAACTGGATATAATTTTGACCACCTGACGATATCTTGAAGGACGCTTTTTCTGCAATGAACCTTCGTCGGATCGCTAGCACTTGGTGATCACTCGTCTTTCTACAGTCTAGCGGTAGGGTGCAAGGACACTATGAGGCAGTGCAAAAGCCTCACCTTGCAAATGAAATTATAGTCCAGGGGACTTCACTTCTTGCCGCTTTTCATTCGGTTTAGGCACAGCTTCCTTCTTCACGGCGGTTTCGGGAGTTTAAAGACCCGATTTCCCTTGGAGCTGTGGTTTGTACACCCCAGCGCGCAGGAATCGCCCATTTTTCAAACGGGATCGACGTTACTCCCACCAGTAAATCCGTGCCGGACGCCAGTCATCTTCCCGCGCTGAAGCCCACCACGGTCATCGGAGCGCTTGGATTGATTTCCACTTCCGCGGTTACGTCACCTGGGAGACACCTACAAAGGGAGCTGCCACAACATTTCATCTTCAGTGGGCACGACGATTGTCGAGCAAGCATGTCGCCTAATCTCTGCTGGCTCTTCCTACAGGTTGGTTATTCATTCACATCGTTTAGAAGTGATGATATCACGATTGTAGTTGTGCCGTGCCCACGGACTTTGTGTCACATTGCGCATGACTGTTTGTTAGTATGTACGCTTCTTTTGTGTGGGGATGTGGAGTCAAACCCGGGGCCTACAACTGAAGAAATGTTTCAGACAATCATTGATGGCCAAATCGCGATTAAAAGTGAAATATCTGAGCTCAGGGCTTGACACGTTCGTAATGACAAAAAAATTGAAGACCTAACGTCAAAATGCACGGGAATCGAAAGAACTCTGAGCGAAATACATATAAAGACTATGCAGATTGATTCCCTAAAGCAAACTGTAACTGCTCTTGAGCAAATTATATTTAAACAAAATGCAAAAATTACTGATCTGGAAGACGGAAGTCCCCGTTCAAACCTTGTAATCCATGGCATCCCCGAAACTCCTAATGAAACCGACGACCAATTAAAAAGAACAGTACTCGTTGAACTTTTTCAAAACAAACTGGGCGTTGCGTTTTCGTCCGTGGCGCATGCTCACAGGCTTTGTAAACATGACTCCAAAAGACCGATTATTTCATACTTTCAGGATTAGAATGAAAAAACGGAAATCCTTCGTAATGCTAAAAGACTTAAAGGCTCGAAAGTGTTTATAAACAATGATTACTCGCAGGCTACACTCATGAAAAGAAAAATGCTGTGGGAGAGTGCCAGAAACGATAAAGATAAAGGCGCCCGTGTTTATCTATTTAATGATAAGCTTCACGTGAATGACGATGTATTTGTATGGGACGAAAACAAAAATACAAACGCAAGTATTTCAACCCTGATAAAAACCACCCGTTCTGACTGACTTGTACCTAATCGTAAACAGTTTCGACTGTTGAACTTAAATGCACAAAGTGTCGTCAACAAATCACAGGTACTTGAATCTATCCTTCTTACGCATGACCCGCATGTTTGTGTTATAACCGAAACCTGGCTTACTGATTGCATTAGTGACGGAGAAGTATTTCCGGATCAGTACAATGTATTTCGCAGGGATCGTGATGGAAGGGGTGGCGGACTGGCTGTTTTACTTAAACCAGGCATTGAAGCGGTCCTGCAAACCCAAATAGAAAATCATGAAACCTTGTTTCTACGCCTTAACTGTTGGGGCAACACTGTTATCCTTGGAACTGTTTATCGACCCCCCTCTGCTACTCCTGACTACTTCTGCAGGTTATTTGACCATTTGTTTAAATTTAGCAGCCATAAAATAACTCTGGCTGGTGACTTTAATACCCCGTCCGTTGACTATGCGAATATGTGTGGTTCTTCTTCTACAACTGAAATTATTTTTGATGTTCGCCTATAGATCTGACGCAGTTAGTTCAGGATCCAACCAGAGTACATGGTACAAGTCACTCAATTCTTGATCTTGTTTTCGTAAATAATTCGCTTACTGATTGCACCATATCTGTTGAACAGGGTATATCTGATCACTATTTGGTCGTCTTGACTTGTTTACTTGAGCGCTTTTCACCTACAAAAAGAGTTATATATTCACCTTTCAAAGTCCACTCGCGAGCTGACGATAGTAGCATACTCGATTATCTTCACATAAATCTTCAAAATTTCACTGATGCAAATATGATACCCTTTGGCTAAAATTAAAGAACTTATGTGAATACTGCCTCGACAAATTTGAACCTACAAAATACAAGCGTATTAATTGTAATAATCCGTGGATTAACAGAAAAATCGTACATCTCAAACGCAGGATAAAACGAGCGAAGAAATCAAGGCCGGTTAACTGTGATGTCACCAATCCGCAGAGCGAACTTCGTAGCCTAATTGCAGTGGCAAGGGACAACTACTTCTCCGGTACGCTTCTAAACTATCTTAAATATGACCCCCAAAAGTTTTGGCGATACTTGACTGAAAACAATGAGCCTGTTGAGCAAATCGTGGTGAATGACACTGTCTCAACTGATCCTGGTGTTATATATAGCGTGCCATTTCAATGAGTACTTTCAGTCGGTTTTCTCCGAGAAAAGTAACCATGATTATGTGATTTCCACCACATCAAACTATCACTCTGAGTTCATAACTTATTACGGCATAGTTTGTTTGCTGTTGTCACTGAAAACGAAAACAAGTGCTGGTCCCGATAAGATTCCAAACATGTTTTTACGACGGTGCGCTGAGTCCCTAGCCCATTATCTTCTCATTATTTTTCGTGCATCATACTCAAGCAGATCGCTGCCAGATGATTGGCGCACTGCCAGAGTCGTACTTGTGCACAAAAAAGGGGATCGCCTGGCAGTTGAGAACTACCGTCCAATATCCTTGACTTCTTCGTGTAAATTAATAGAGCATATCATCTGCAGCCAAATCAATGAACTGCTGGACCAGTCGTAATTTTCTAACAGAATTTCAACATGGCTTTCGCAAAGGCTTATCAACTACGACCCAACTCGTCACTACCATCCATGAGTTTGCTCAAATCCTCGTTAGGGGAGGTCAAATTGATGTGCTTTTTCTGGACTTCAGCAAAGCTTTTGATAAGGTGCCTCATGAACAACTGCTTTTTAAACTTGAACAGCTTGGTCTTCCACATGGTTTTGTTAACGGGATTGCTGCATACTTGTCACATCGCACACAGTCTGTTTCCGTCGGAGGTTGCATCTCTCCAGTTCTGCCTGAAACGTCAGGGGTCCCCCAAGGGAGCGTTTTAGTCCTCTTTTGTTCTTTGTGTACATCAATGATATAGTATCAATCATTGACGCAGGTGTCCATATACGTCTTTTTGCCGATGATTGCATTATTTTTAAAGAAATAACTTCGAGCTCGGATCAGTTATTGCTAGATCATAGTTTGCATTCCGTTGTATCATGGTGCGATACGTGGAAAATGAAGCTTAACTATGCTAAATAAACACTTTTACGTATTATAAAAAAGGAGCAACCCTTTGAATACATTTATAATATTGCGGACACCCCGGCTACTGTGGAGCGAGAATGTAAATATCTTGGTTTAATTATATCGGACACACTTTCTTGGTCTCCTCATAAAACATATCTATACCTCGGCATCCAGGAAGTTGGGTTTCATTAAAAGAAAGTTGAACGACGCTCCGATTCAGGTTAAGCTACAGGCGTATTATTCATTAGTCAGATCCAAGTTGGAGTATGCAAATATTGTTTGGGATCCATTCGCTCAAAAAGATATTCGGAAGTTGGAGATGGTGCAACGTCGAGCGGTTCGGTTTATTTACGGAAAGTATAGAAGGCTGGATTCACCATCTCAACTTATGCAGGCTAACGGAATACAGACTCTTCAGGGCAGAAGGAAACTAGCGCGGTTGAAATTCTTGTTTCATCTTCAGCAAGGACAGACTCGCATAGACCCATTGCAATATATTTCCCCTTTAGCGTCAAGAGCTACGCGGCACAAACATTAGTTTTCACTAACACCCATTTTTGCGCTTACTAATATGTTTAAGTTTAGCTTTTCCCCTCGCACTATTAGCGACTGGAACGGTTTACCTCTCGAACTATTTATCGACAACAACTTTGTAGAAGGTCTCGAGCGTCTTGATAACTAGCATGTTTTGCGTTGTACATTGCTGCACCTTCATCTTTTTCGCATGGACATTAGGATTGTACAAACCTTCATACTAGATCTGGATAGGCCATTTGGTATTAGTGCATGATGGAATTACATACTTCTTGATGCTTGCTTCCCCCCCCCCCCTCCCCTTTTTTAAATAATATATCCTGTATATTTGCTAGTTAGTTGTTGTAATCCTTTTAATGTCGTGTTATTTGTTTTCGTTGTATGTGTGAATGCATATGTTGTATCCCACACCTACTTGGGCCTTCAATGGCCTGTAGTATCCTCTAAATAAATAAATAAACTCCCACGGGAGACTCCCACGTGGTCGTATAAACGTGGTGCTTGGAGCACACGTTCGCTTCTTTCACTATATTGCAAAAGAGTAATCAAAACATCACGTGCACCCTATTTTCAGTCACCCGGAGTTATTCTGCGGCACTTATTAAGTTCGTTTCTCGCGACCACCGCCAGGGTATTATTTCCGGCTTCTGGTTGACAACACTCGAATTTGTGAGGACGCCCTGGAGCCCGCCCAGTTCGGTTTTGTCCAATAAGGTATCCTCATTTGTCTCCTATACTTCTCAACGAATGGCCAAACTTTCTACATAGTCGGCTCTGCTCTCGAGATACCACCTCGATCTCGGAGGTTGCATCTGTGTGCGCGTCAAGCACTGGCGCACATTTACCCGCCGAAGGAGCGCGCATCTGTGACGTGCGTCAAAAAAGACTAATCAGGCTCCCCGGTTTCGCTCTTTGGTTTTACTCAGTGATGATGCAACTATACATGGCTGAGGAGAGGGATAGAATTTCCGCTCCGCGGAGCCCCCTCCGGCTGGCCCCACACATTCGGAGGAGCAGAAAAAGAATATGCGCTAGGCGGCCACGTGAACATGGTCTTCGGGGTGCGGGCGGTGGGTTAATTATGCCCAACATGCACCATGGAGAGACCAGTGCCTCCCCTCCCTCTGGGCCAACGCGCTTCGGGTGTGGTCACCTTTCAATGGCTTGACTCTGGCAGACCAGGAAGACGATCCGCCAGCCGTCTACATGGAGGAGTCAAAGGCGGCTCTGTTCGCGGTCTGCCACGTCTTCGTGGTGTGCGAGGAGGGCCACACCAAGGGCAAGATGCTCATCTAGAGGGAGCAGCACAAAAGGGACGCTGTGACTGCGGCCGCTGCGGGTCTGGGGGACACCGAGGCGGTCCTCAAGCCATGACAAAGGGAGTGGCAGCAGTTTTTGACGCAGACTCAGTGTTGGCACCCACTACCAAACCGATCCCTCGGGCACATGTGCTACAGCCGCAGGGGCAGTACGAGCCAGTCCAGCATGCCGGGCTGATTGACTACTCAACGGCGGATTCGTCTTTCATCGGGCCGGAAGCAGCTGCCATTCGGTTCCCGGTATACCAAAAACAAAAAAAAAGTGGTTTGAAATTAAACCGGAGTTTCAGTTCGTCATATGGAAACGGAAACAACCAATCCGGAAAGTAAACCGGAGACAACCAATTCGGAAACTAGAACAGATACTGCCAATGCGGAAAATAAACCGGAGAAAACAAATCCGGAAACTAAACCGGAAACAACCACTCTGGAGGTCTAACCGTACTTCGTCAAATCGTAAGCTAAATCGGATTAGGCCTATCCCAAGAATTTAACCGTAGTGGATCAAACCGGAGATAAAGCCGCATCAGACCCCTCCATAGAAAAAAGGAATTAGATTAACACAAATCTATCCTCAGTTTCACCTTCTGGTGCAAATAGCCTTTAGCGTCAATCCGGTGCCGGAGAGGATGTAATCTATCTGGCAAGACGCAACGGTACGGAATGCGTTGAGTCATGCAACATGTTTAAAGCACTTGGTTGATAGGAGTGGCTCAGAGCATCTCCTGAACTAGATCACAGGGGAAACAAAACAGTCAGTGTTGGCTAGTTACCAAAAGTACAGGAAATAATGAAGTATGGCACCACACATAAAATTCTGGAGAAACGCGAAGATTCATTTATATTATTCTGAAAACACAGATTCATATAAAATTTTAGAATTTGCAGACTTAATAATTCAGAAAAGATTTTAACGTTCCTCAAAACTCACACATTCCACGCACAAATTCCTCGATAAAACAAATAACAAAACAAGCCAAAACCACAAAAATATGCGAGAACGCACATTCACGATTGTGCAAAATAATTAATAAATAGTACAACGAAAATTCTTTGTAAATCAAAAGGTGTATTGCACATATACGGTACTCACATCCACATACATAATCCCACAAAGCTTTATAGGATTTGTATCTGTATACAGGATCCCATACAGCGGTATTAATGGCTTGCACGTGACATTATTCAAAGAGCGCTTATTCAAAGAGCGTGACGTTATTCAAAGTGAGGAAGGAGCTCCTTTCTAACCAGGATTCTCTTTTGTGCCTCCCGGTTTTGCCCAGACATCGCTATTTTCCTCCCAGAAGATTATAAACGATTGAGCCATCACTCAAAATTCTTACAAAAGCAGCTGCCTTCTCCTTCCCTTACATGCTGGTGAAAAGTGTGCGATGTCAGGTCAGTGCAACCCATGTATAGGATCTGTATCCGCATGCAGGTACCCGTCTATATATTGAGACCTTGTGGTCGGTTTGACTTGCTGCATAGCTGAATAGGAGGAATAACACAAAGCCAGCGGTTTCAACAACAAGAAACAACATTTAATTTATAAAAAAAACGCAAAAAAAATTAAACCCAAAGAGGCAATACTCTAACGTCGTAACCGGCGGCACTCGAGTCTCGGCAGCGACTGCCTCCGGGCCGCCTCTGGTCCGTCTTATCAAGACGGCGTGTGCGATGTGCGCCTGGCCGGCTTGACTCCGCCACCCCCTATTGAAAATTCTCATTTGTATGAGAAATTTCTGTGTCCAATAAACACATATAAATCATACAAGATATCTAAGAACATATAAGAACCGTATAAGAACCATATAAGAGCTATATAAGAACTATATAAGATATATCAGAACATAAAGCACCATATAAGAAACTAGGGGGAAGTTTCTTATAAGTTTCTTATGGGGTTCTTACTCATCTTATATAATTCTTATATATTTCTTATATAATTCTTATAAGGTTCTTATATGTTCTTATATGTTCTTATATATCTTGTAGGATTCATATGTGTTTATTGGACACAAGAAATTTTTCATACAAATGATTTTTTTTACTAGGGCCCCGCGAGAAAGTCCGCCGCCTGGGCCCCATAGTCTGGCAAGTGGACTGGCAAACCGCCAGACTGCCCACACTTCCGCAACCACCGCCCTCTAATTTCGTCCGGCATGTCCATGACGCATGAAGAGCAGCTGTTGGAAGTCGTCAACTTTATTTTCAAGCTTCTATAATTGACAGTAGCAAGGGGAATCGAACAAGTTCCTCGAGGGCATTCAGGTAGTCAGTGCCGAAAAATCTAGTTTGTGACAGGATTCCAGACATGTTTTGCTTTGGCTAAAAGCAAGCTGTCATATTTTAGGACTGCCTTTGTTCCTTTTCGCCGATGGGCCTTTGCGTCATCCCACACGTGTTATTTATTTTCGCAAGCGACTTTCAAAACATGTTCAAATATGCCGTAGACAAACAAAGAAACAAATTAACAAACAAAAAGAGAATGTTGCAAATACAAAGCAAGTAGAGAAAACATGACGCATTGAAAGGTCAAAGATATTCAAGCTGAATTCAAGGGAAAGGCACGAATAGCGAAAAGGGGCTATCTTAAAACTCTCAAAGGCAAGGCCATACGAAATCCAAAGCAAAAGTATAAGTTTTATTTATATATATGCAGTCGTAAAGAGTCATTAGGATTACTGCCCTTTATGATTGACATTTCGTTAACTACCGACGAACACGCTAAAGCTTTTTGGTATAATCGTTACTGTTAATTCATTTTTTCTCTGCGTTTAAATGCGAAGCCTTTGCATGCGGTTCCGCACTGTTTTAATCTTGAAAAACTGACGAGTCTAAATATTGATAGGAACACGTACTACTGGATTGCTATTTGACCGATCGTAAACAATGTTTAGTTGTGAATGACATAAAGTATCCACCAGTTTATGTAACCTCCTCAGTAGAACAGGGCTCCGCGCTCGGGCCCCTCTTTCTTATTTTTCTAAATAATATAACAAAGGGAATTACCTCGCAAATCAGAATGTACGCTGACGACTGCAATTTATACCGTGAAATTAATGGAGACTTTGATGTATCGGCTCTTCAAAGCGATTTCGACAGAATTTGTTGGTGGTTGTCAAGATGAAAAATAACTTTGAGCATTCGAAAGAGTTTTCATGTAATGATCACAAGAAAATGCAACGTTTTCCAGTCATCGTACACTTTACACGGAGCAACTTTACACGTTAAAAAAAGAAGCTTAATATCTTGGGATATTTTTATGATTTGGGATAGCCCTCACATGTAAACTGCGTAACAGGGAAAGCTATTACAACGCTGGGTTTTCTTAGGAGAAACTTCTCGCGCGCTCCACCATCCCTCCAACAGACTGCTTTTTTTCCATCTGTGAAGCCCATTCTCGAGTATGCTTGCGTTGTGTGGAATCCATTTCAAAAGTATCTCTATTATAAGATTGAAAGAATTCAAAAGCGTGCCGCTAGGTTTATGACGAAACACTACAACATTCGTAGCAGTGTCTACGCAATAAAAAAAGGTTTGCAATTGAAATCGCTTGCTGGTAGACAGAAGTATTCGCTCCGAAACTTTTTTTTTGTATTTTCTATTGTTAGTCTCAACATGAAAGTTATCATTACCTATTTGAGCAATTTTATGTATCGCGCGCAGTAGATCACGACCACAACATTCGAGAATACACGTCAGTCTGATTTCTTTCGTAACTCTTTCTTCCCCCAAACTATAAAAGAATGGAAGGGTTTGCCGAGCGATATTGTTGCCTTGCGAAGACCAGATTCGTCCTTCTCGCAACTCCAGCATTGTCTCTGAACGCTATATTTGAGTACGGATATATTATCAACGCATTTTTGTTTCTTTCCATGTAGACTAAGGTTGTTCGTCTTCTATGTATGTTTATATGCGTGTGTGAGTGTATAATTACTTTGCGTACTTATGTCTCTTGATGACCTATCGTGTGTTCAAAATCAATTTTTCGTTAATGTGACTCCCCCTACTGCAATGCCCTCCAGGGCGCTGTAGGAAATAAATAAATCACACAATAATTAAAAACAACTTTTACAGTTTTCGAGCATTTGTTAGGATGTTTTGCTTGTCTTGAAATATCAAAAGCTGACAATAATCGCACGATGTTTTTTCTGCTGCAAACTCGCCCAATCTATGAGCTCGCTCAATCCCAACAAAGTTAAATTCTAACATAAATTTTGCGGAGCTCCTTACCTAACGCTTCCGATGACAGAGGCGCTTCCCATGAATTGGTGTCCTGAAATCCTTAGAAAAAAGAGATTGCATCAACAAATACGTTCTTTAAAGTCTTCAAGTTTTGCAGAAAGAACGTAAAGATAATTTTGCTTTTACTACCAATTTTTTCCAAGTCGTTAATGCGAACGTCTGCCCCTCTTACAAATATTGACACAATTGAATATAGTGGAGTTCGCAAGTAGTTAAGACGGGTATTAACGACTTTTGGCTGTCTTCAATTGAGACAAGCTTATTGGTCATGCTCTTCGGAACCTTGAAAACTATTTAAAATCATAAAAAAATACTATGTTCACTACAAAAATAACAGTCCAACTATAGCGGTTTTTAACACTACCGTGACTTGACCCGTTATAAAACAGTTTTTAGTAATCTTATTGAAACGTCTTTATTTAAAAAAAAAATTGCTGAATATCCCTTAAGCCTATTCTATCGTTCCCCGCAGGTGCTGCCAGTGACATTTTTTATTACACATTCAACGTCTATTTCTTTATTCCGTGGTAAGTTTGCGGAATGAAAACTTCTGTCATAACTATCACGTCCTCCCTCTTGATATCCTATAATTTTTTTCTCAGATCAGAGACCCTTTGTGCAAAAGAATGGTTAAATAACACTGAGATAATATCATTGTTTCCCAAAGGCTTCGCAAATGTATCATCAATTGTTTGCTTTGTTTTTGAGCTGGTGATTGGGTTGCTCTAGCCCCACGTCTAATTTAGGTTTCCCTGACACATCTGAACTCGATTTGTGTATTTATATTTTCGCGATTACCTTATTACGTCGCTTTCAAGATTCTGGTCTAATTTGAATATTATCGGGGTTGGCCTTACATATATTCCATAACCCACATTTTTCATAGCATAGTGTCTTGATTTTATGAACCTTATAAAGAAATCAATATAATTGTACATCATGGCAATTTAGCAAACAAACTACTTGCAAGGCTAGTTCTCGGATCAGTTTTTACGTGTGTCTTTAATTATTCATCATAAAATATAGGGCTGAGAGTGTTTACCGAGTGTTTCGTTTTTCTTGAGACTATACCTAAATGTTATGTCATTCGTATTTCTGACTCTGATTCTAGGACCACTTTTATGCTCTGGCATTCCCATACAAAAATGGTCTATGGTCGGCTATAGAAAATCCTTTGTATGGCCGGCTATAGAAAATTGGCCCAATTAGCTATAGCCGCTTCTATGGCTGTCTATAGCTTTTCCTATGGTCTACCCTATGGTTGTCTATAGCTTTTTCAATAGAAATTTGGCTATCGAATTTCGTATGGTTTAATCTATGGGTCTCTTTAGAAAAGATGCTATAGCCGCCTATGGCTTTTCTTTTGGTTCCTTTGGCCGTCTATAGCTTCTTGTAAGGTCTTCTATAGAGATCTCTATGGCTTACTTTATGGTTCGCTTTAGACACCGTGCTATAGCTGCCTATGGCTTTTCTTTTGGTTCCTTTGGCCGTCTATAGCTTCTTGTAAGGTCTTCTATAGAGATCTCTATGGCTTACTTTATGGTTCGCTTTAGACACCGTGCTATAGCTGCCTATGGCTTTTCTTTTGGTTCCTTTGGCCGTCTATAGCTTCTTGTAAGGTCTTCTATAGAGATCTCTATGGCTTACTTTATGGTTCGCTTTAGACACCGTGCTATAGCTGCCTATGGCTTTTCTTTTGGTTCCTTTGGCCGTCTATAGCTTCTTGTAAGGTCTTCTATAGAGATCTCTATGGCTTACTTTATGGTTCGCTTTAGACACCGTGCTATAGCTGCCTATGGCTTTTCTTTTGGTTCCTTTGGCCGTCTATAGCTTCTTGTAAGGTCTTCTATAGAGATCTCTATGGCTTACTTTATGGTTCGCTTTAGACACCGTGCTATAGCTGCCTATGGCTTTTCTTTTGGTTCCTTTGGCCGTCTATAGCTTCTTGTAAGGTCTTCTATAGAGATCTCTATGGCTTACTTTATGGTTCGCTTTAGACACCGTGCTATAGCTGCCTATGGCTTTTCTTTTGGTTCCTTTGGCCGTCTATAGCTTCTTGTAAGGTCTTCTATAGAGATCTCTATGGCTTACTTTATGGTTCGCTTTAGACACCGTGCTATAGCTGCCTATGGCTTTTCTTTTGGTTCCTTTGGCCGCCTATAGCTTCTTGTAAGGTCTTCTATAGAGATCTCTATGGCTTACTTTATGGTTCGCTTTAGACACCGTGCTATAGCTGCCGATGGATTTTCCTGTGCTTTCTTTAGCCGCCTATTGCTCTTTGTATGGTTTGCTATAGCTCATTCTATAGTTCGTCCTATGGTTCCTTCTACCCATCGTGCTACGGCCGCCTATAGCTTCTTGCATGGTCTGCTATAGAGATCTCTATGGCTTACCTTATGGATCTTTTTAGACACCGTGCTATAGCTGCTTATGGCTTTTCCTATAGTTTTTTTAGCCGCCTATGGCTCTTTGCATGGTCCGCTATAGCTCATTCTATAGCTCGTCTTATGAGTCTCTTTGCCATCGTGCCAAAGCTGCCTGTAGTTTTTCTTTTTACCGCAATCGTATGAAATGTGAAACAAATCATTTGTTGTCACTGGACATCTTTAAAAAAAAACCTTGTGAGACGTGCCGAACTTCATAGCCCCATTTAAAACAAATAGCTAACATTTCAACAAAACAACAACAAAAAACAAATGCACTCACTCAGGTGTTTGCAAAAGCACAGGTAAACAGACACAAGGTATTGTTTTCAAATCTCCTAGAAGTTTATTACACACAGCCCATTCTGTAGACAAGCACACATTAAGCAATCTCTACTATGTGAAGAGGTACTACTGAGCTGTTATACAACTGAGAATATTGCAAAGCAAACAAGAACCAAAGGCAATTCCTGGGTAGTGTCTAGTCCCCCGGCAGCCGGCCGAATTCTCCCCCCCCCCTTCCCCCCGAAATTCTAATGCCAGTCGCCACTCATTGGCGCTGCAATCAGTTTATCAAAAGACGTTTCATCGAGATCGTTTCATCAACACGTGACGTTTATAAACAACTCAAAATATGTCTTTTTTTTTAATAATTTGCCAAGAAGTGGCGTGAACAGGTGGGCTGAGTCGGTGAGCACGCGCTTCAGGAATACAGGCGCGACGAAATGTCCCTGCAGCGTGCAATTCGCGTAACGAGTGCCGACTAAACGTGTGTCCATGAAACGTCTTTCCACGCAAAGGTGTCCATGAAACGTCTTTTCACAAAACGCTGGGAGAATAAGAATGTCAGTATTCTAACTACAATTTTCACATGATTTCAGAGAGCTAATGGCAGGCGACTGCGTTAGAATTACGGGGAAATTATTCTCCCAGCTGTCAGAAGATAGGCACTGCCAGGAGATAGACACTACAGAACGGTCAATTGTCGCCAAGTAGGTTGCAGCGCACTTACGTTCAAAATACCCGACTTGAAAGATGTAATCCGAAATATACGTCGACACGGGCACTGCAGACCAACCACTCAAACACAAAACCAAGAAGGAAGGGATCCATGAAGATTCACCACGATGTAGCACAAGCTGTCATTTGCCGAACCGAACACTGAAAGCATCACAAGAATGTCTTGGGCTTCCTTGAAGAAATCGCTTGTTGCCGACATACGGGTAGGACTTTTCGATCGGGATACCTTTTACCATAGAAGCGAAATCCACAGCAGCCCCGCGGGCCGCACGACCCGCGAAACTAGGTCCGCAAGCAGCCTCATTCCGGGATTGGCAGTGGCTAATGCGTCATCCGTCAAACCACGTGATCACGCTCCTTCCGTTACATGCGCACAGAGAGCGGAGTGAAGCGATAAAAAGTCTACGGTTGATTGGTCCGCCGAGTCCGCACCTTCTACAATGCTTTTAGCTTAGGGAAAAAGAGAAAACAGAAAAATTGAAAAGCGGGGCTTCTTCAAGGCCAAAACGGGGGTGCGATCACAAAGACTAATCTTCAGGGGCATACCAACAATGAACACAGCGAGAGAATGTGTCACTTATATCCTGTTGACAGTTCGAGCCAAGGTTGATAGTGCAGTGGATGCTATGTGTGGCCTTGGGCTTAAGGCAGGTGCCGTGTCCAGCGTTATCACCAGCTTCGAGACAGTTGTCACGGGACCCTAACCCGAGACGTGATTGGCCTCAAACACGCATAGCGCCTACTCTGCTGTCACTACCGAGTGAACAGGACAGCTCCACGAAGGCCCCCCAGCTTTTGGACTTTTTTCTAAAGCTGCACTTCCCAGAAGTGACCCAAAACGAGGGAGGTTTGAAGATATCATATTTTACGCCTTGTAGCCCACATTATAATTTAAAATGAATAATTAATGGCGAATACTTTTCTTTTGCGCAGGATGTCCACAAGCAAACAAATAAATAAATAAATAAATAAATAAATAAATATATATATATATATATATGTGTCTTTTTTTTTACCAAGCACTTTTGAATTATGTGTACACTGTTAGGTTCGCATTTTTAAACTTAAATTTTGGGAATCTTTGCATCGTTGTGGCATCTATGATTGCGTGGTTTAAGAAATTTGTGTAATACGTTTTTCATCCGTGAGTTCAGTCTATATCACTGCCATCAATTACAATCTCTGAGCACCATGATGACACGTGGTGGGGATGTGTGCTCCAAGAAGCTCTAACGACTTTAATGTCTCATAATTTAAAGAAAAAGAAGAGAAATTAGCCACAGCGCTTGCTGATTTGTTGAATTCGCAGAACAGAGAGATAATAGGACGCACCTAGGGTAGCGCGTGCCTAATGATATTAATTTTTTTTCGGCTGTTATTTGTGTATATTTCGCCGTTCTCGACATGGGCGTTGACGGAGATTGCACCGCTGCTCACGCCCCTGCCGGGGTAAGCTTTTTTGTTGTCACGACACTCTATCGCGCTATAGACGCGTCGATTTAACGCTCATGAAGTCTCGAGAGAACTGTCAATTGTTTAGTCAGAGCAACGACGCAGCAATCGCGAAGTGAGAGACGACTGCGCCTCACTCTGATAAAATGTGAGCGTGGGACTCTCGAGCAGCGTTAACTTGCTGATGATGCAGGGCGCTGCTTTGTCGTTGAGAATCTTTGTCCTGCGAACGCCGGCGAAAACGTTCCAGTGCTCGGCGTACCCTAGGCAGCAGCGCCTGTCAGCGACCGCCCGGAGCCTACTGGCAGTCTGCGAGCGCCGACGATTTATCGTCGCGACTTCAATGGGAGCATTTTATGAACTCCTGCGGCGAACATGAAACACCGCGAACATGAACTTCCGCGAACATAACCCCCGCGACGGCGAACCGCCGGGGCTCGCAGACGGAGGGTTCCGATGCTGTGCGAACGGTTGTTGGAGGACACTGCGTAGGGTATACGCCGGGCGCTGGAACGGCTTCGAAGCCATTCGATGGGCAAAGGATTCGCGACGACCAAGTAGTGTCTTGCATCTTCAGTAAGCTAACAGGGCTCGAGAGTCCCAAGCTTACATTTCCACAGAGCGAGCGCGGCCGGCCAGATCGAGGCGCAGTCAGCACTCGCGTCGCGATTGCTACGTCGTTGCTCTACCTACACCGATGACATGTGCACCGGCATTCGAAACCGCCCTCTCGAGACTTTATACGAGTCCAATGGACGGCTTTATAGCGCGATAAACCGTCGTGGCAAGAGTAAAGCTCACCTCTGTAGTGGCGTAAGCAGCGTTCTTGACGCCGCGTCGAGAACGACGAAATATACACAAAAAACATTAAATATATTTAACACAGCAGGCAGAAAGAAATAAAAACATGGCAGGGATATGGACAAAGTAGAAGGCGCGCTATGAAATACATATACTTACAAAATACACTGGAAACAACAGATAATTAGAGCTAAAAAACGGAAGATTGAGATGACGTCAACGCCGAAATAAGGCAATGTGCAGGGAAAGCAGCCGGCAAAACTGCAATAGTCCTATAGGCAGCTAAGGAAGCTTTTCTGATCGCGGGCGTATAGCCGCGGCGACGTACGCCCCGTTAATTTGGCTGAAAAAAATTCTCGCCCCGATCGAGCGCATGAATGACTCTCTTCCACTTTCGTACATCTGCAGTAAAAATAAAAAAAAAAAAGGGTCGCGGACCTATAGTTTAAGCAAACCATTGAGCCGACTAAAAAAATTGGATGGTCGCGAGTCTATAGCTCGGGAAACATACATCCCTCTATAGCCGGCTAAAGCACATTGTAAGGTCGGAGGCTATAGCTTTGGTGACATAGAACACTATTGAGACGGCTAAAGAAAATTCAATGGTCGCGATTCTATAGATTTAGGGACATACACCACTCTATAGTCGGCTAAAGCACGTTGAATGGTCGGAGGCCTATAGCTTAGGTGACATAAAACACTATAGAGACGGCTAAAGAAAGTTCGATGGTCGCGAGTCTATAGGTTTAGGGACATACACCACTCTATAGCCGGCTAAAGAACATTGAAAGGTCAGAGGCCTATAGCTTCGGTGACATAAAATGCTATAGAGTCGGCTAAAGAAAATTCAATGGTTGCGATTCTATAGATTTAGGGACATACACCACTCTATAGCCGGCTAAAGCATATTCAATAGTCGCGAATCTATAGCATCAAGGACATACATATGTCTATAGCTTGCTAAAGAATATTGAATAGTCGCGAGTCTATAGCTGCGTAGTCATAAATTATTCTATAGCCAGGTATAGAAATCGGAATGGTCGAGATTCTAAAGCTTTGAAGACATACATTTTTCTATAGGTGGCTATAGCGTGTTTTATGGTTTCTTATGGCTGACCATAGAGGGCCATAGAAGGTGATAGCTCACCATAGGATTTTCCATAGACGTCCATAGACCATTTTTGTATGGGTTACTCGAGCAACCTTCCCATCTAAGGCCGAGAAGATTCGCGTTGTAATTTTTCGAGCAATACCTTGAATAGGTATTATAAACTAGAACAAGATTTTGAAATACACGAAGGGATATCATCTGAACCAGTGAATTTAATTGTGTGTAAGTTACTCAATTGATTTCACAGTCTAGACATACTGAATTTAACTTCGGGCATCAGGGTGGCCCCCGCCATATCGTAAAGGTGTGCCAGAGGTAGCATGCAAGGTCTGAAAACCGACCAAAAGTTAAAAAAAATAAAGTTTTCCTATTTTTTAAAATCATTATCCACCATACCACCATTTTGCCTGAGCGTCGGAACGGAAGTATGTGTTTACAGTTACTGCAGATGTATTTCAAGAACTGTTCTGGAGAATGCCTAATGCTATTTTCTAAATTCTGCAGGGAAGTAGCCTTAGCATGTTCCAACCTGTCTTGAACCGGTCCTGCGAATTATTTTGTTTAGCTCGATTTCTGGGAAGCCGTATCTCACTGACTTTAAGATAGGTCCTTTTTTTTTTTGGGGGGGGGGGGGGTAGAACACGCAACTCACAAGTAAACCATGGCTTGTCACATGCCCGCTTTTGCGTAAGCATACGCGATGGAACGAACTCTTCCACCAAGCTAAGCATTTTTTTCCGTAGTTTTATTCATAGGTCCCTAATGTTCAAAAAATGGAAGGTAAGATTCGAGCGCAGATGTCATCTTTTTCTGATCGGCCCGTCACAAAATGGTCATACGTTCACGTAATTTTCTAAAGCTAACACAATTTTAGTAGGCTTCAAAAACGCTAGCTTTATGGTCACTAATCCCTGGGAACGTATGCCAGCTTTCGAACGTGCAACATGAGTTACAGCGTAAAAAATCTACCATATGGCTCCTATTATTATCGCGTGTGTTCTCGGGTACAAACTGTTCGAGCGAAAATACGTCCGATAAGCTGAATACCTCAGTGAACAAGTTACCACGAATGCCCCCCCCCCCCCCCACACACTATTCTATGCAATCGCTGGAAGATTGATATCACCGCTAAAATAATGTTATCACCTAGGTTACTGGAAATGTGTTTAACCGAGTAAAGCATTGAACTTCGTGGGCAAAAAAAAATGACTAGCTATTTCCCTTTAAAGAGGCTAATCGGGCAAACCACAGTTTTGCCATCTGTAGCGTTCACTGGGATTTCGGTAGAAGAATTATTTGCTTCAGAAACCACAATTATGTTTCCCGATGAGTTGCGATAGCATTCGTCATAAGATTCACGACGCAGGTCACTTTGATACGACGACGCATATCTTGAGAAAACACTTTATTTTATTACTTGTTTACGACATACCCCGTAGCGCGACTACAGAGCATCATTTAGTAATCGAGTAATTATTTCCTCTCTCTGCCATCGTTTATTCTTCTGGTTTTGTGCAGTTGTTTAGTATTCAACCTGTTTCCCCATCACCATTGGAGCTTCGTGTGTGTCTTTCCCTCCCGTTGTGCAATCGTTTAATGTTCAAGTTGTTCCCACACCATCATTGACCATGTGCCAACTAGCTCAAGTTAAACCGATAATCGCTTTGTAGCTTGGGCGCAAATGTGAATTTCTGCGTACTGCCACTCCCTGTATGCGCGGCACGGGTTTATCGGGTTGCTAAAAGGGCGTCTCGGAAAACGTTCTAGCACACAAAGTCATAAACGACTAGGCCGACCTCTTGGACGACCTCTAACGTGATCTCAAGGACTATTCGTGAGAACGACCTCAAGGGCAACATCCGGCACGGCGTGAGGATGACGTCCGCATACACGAGGCAACTTCGTGTGCGGACGTACTTTGTATACACGCGCCGCTCTCATGCACGGCGCATTCGAGGCTGACAATAGCAAGAGACATCGAGAAGGTTGTTCGAGGGCGTTCACGCTGTCAGTGCTGAACAATCCAATTTGTGACATGATTCATGGAATATTTTGCATTGTCTAAAAAAAGCTGTCATATTTTAGGATTGTGTTTATGCCCTCTAGCCCACATGCCTTTGCATAATCGCACAGATGTTATTTTTTTTTTCGCAAACAACTTTCGAAATATCATCAGATATGACGTAGAATTCTCCAGCTCTTGAGCAATTCTGAGGATGCTCTTCTTTTCCTTAAAATATCTGAAGTTAACAATATTCAGACGATTTTTTTTTTTTTTTGCAGAAAGCTTGCCCAATTTGTGAGCTCGCTTAATTTAAACAACGTCGAATCCAAACTGAAATTTACGGACCTCCTAAGCTCCGGCTTCCGATCACACAGGCGTTTCCCATAAGCTGGTGTCCTGAAATCCATAGATAGGAGATTGCACCGCCAACAGGGCTTTAGTGTATTCATGCTTTGCAGACAAAACGTCCAAATAATTTTAATTTTCCTCCCATTTTTTTGCAATTCGCCAAGAATTCCAAATGGCTGCCCCTGTTCCAAATGTTGACTTAATTGAACATACTGCCGAGCGCAAGTTGTTAAGGCAGGTATCAGACGACTTTTCGCTGTCTTCAATTGAGACTAGCTTCTTCATCAAGCTTTTCTTTACTTTTAAAACTAAATAACCGTATAAAAATACGATGTTCACTACGAAAATATTACTATATTCTGCGAACACGCACCAAGAATGTTCCAAGCACGTTCGCTTTATGCAGATGTCTGCTTCAAACATATGAGTGCAAAGCATTTGTAAGCGATATCACAAGACTGTCATACAATGATGAAACCTGCAACAAACAGAATCCGCAGACTGAGTAGCTTATAATGGCTTGGCGGTGTGACCGTCGCTTATTGGTTCATCGCTGATACAACCTGTAAAGCTGAAGAAATATACCTCTGAGAAGACTTGGATATTCAGGTGCAATTGCCGGAAGCGACGTTCAACATGGGAGAAGCTAATCCCGAATAAAACGTCACCTGCTACATTGAAGTATCAACGGTGTGTTTTGTTTTAATATTTACTGAATAGTTTTATTTTTTTTTATTTTTTGTTGCTTTGTTAACAATTGTTCGTTGATTAAGGTAGGTTTTAATATGCAAGAGACAGTTTTGAGGGGGTAAAACTAATTTAGTTGACAATGCTCACTTGCATAGTTTTCTACGCAATGCACTGCCTGCCTTTACATGGATGCAATACAAGAATGACGAAATAAGTTAGCCTCATTAAACGCCCGTGTTATCAAGCTAAGCGGAATGAATCGACTCTACTCTGGTCCTCAAGAAGGCTGTAGTTGGATATTTCCAATCCTAGACAAGTTATCCGTGTCCGCTATATTATATATTATTAAGTGCCCCAAGTTCAATCACTGGATTGTCCCCTTTTGCCGGTAAGAGGTTCTGCGCGACAAACATGGCCGCAAACAGGGAAACAACTAGCCGCATCGTTTCCAAGTTAATGGAAAGTTGCCGAAAACTAAAACGGAAAGCAGGCGCGATGGAACTGATGATCGTTTTCGCGGCTCCGAAGAGACACAAAGAGCTGCAAACTTGCAAAGCTGCAAACGATTGGCAGGTAACGTGCGTTGTGCACGTTACCATAAGGTGCAGATCATTGTAAATCCAAAAGGCCAACGGTGGCCGAGCAGGCTACCGCACAACTGCTCAGAGCACGTGAAGGAAACTTGCGAGCTATAACACCCAGGAAATCCTGGGTTCAAACGCCGCTCCTGCCCTTTCCAATCTGCACGAGCACCAAACCGGCATGCGGTCGTGCATCACTACTGAATGGTACTCGTGTTACAAGCCCGCAGGGTTACCGCTGTGAAAGCGTGCCTGCGGAGTTTTTTCGTGTCTTATCTGCGTTTTCACATCAGCTGCCTTGTGCCTGTGGCATCGGCGGTTCCTTGAGTGGAATACCGCACTTTCCGCACGCTGTCTTTCTAAAACTTGCGTTTATAAAGGTTTCGGATGACTCTCAGCAAGTTTATAATTGATAAGTTTTGTTTATTTTGAGTAATGAACGAATTAAATACAGACACAAATTAAATTTTTAAGTTATAGTGACCACTAGTCACCTGTAATAAACCTTAATGTTCCGACTGACGGCTTTGTTTAAAAATAAATATGCGAGAAATAAAATCATCACCCTATATACAGTGACATCAATTTTGTGAAAACATTTTTTTTCTGAGGAAACAATTTTCCTTCCATATCAACTTAGTCGCAGAATAGCCAGGTTGTTATGCATGTTTTCTTCAGTTCGTGTTGTACATATTATTATGATATGTATACTTCCCAAGTCAGCTTTTTTCTAAATTCCTATTCTTACATTAAAAACGCTGGTGTTAGCGGATATTAGTTGCAGAGTTTATACTTTCGAAACAAGCTGCAAAGGAAAATTGAAATCTTCCATAAATAATAAAATTTTCCCAACAAATAAAAAAATTCATGTTACTGTTTTTTTTGGCAAACATCACCTTGTTTATGGAAAGATACTTGTATCTACCGCCAAAACATGCATGATTTGTTCAGTTCATTTCACTTGGAAGTTTGACGTCCAGGGTATGTTGCTTTATTGTTTGAATGTTGCGCGGCTCCGTATTTATGTACGAATTGTATTGTATAAACATGAGCCCTTTTAATTTAGAATAAATATTTGTTCTTAAAGAGTTGCTTTGGAATTTGGCCTATCTATACGTGCTCTTTTCTGCATAAGAAACTTCTTAATTCTTGCTTCCTAATTCTTCCTACTAGAATTCAAACCACTATGCATGAGTAAAAAAAAAAAGAATAAAAAATGACGAAAAACGGCGATTCCAAATGCTGGCCGATCTACAGCCGCTTTCACTTCCGGTTTGTTATTTCTTAAGAATCGCCTCCTGTGACTTCAAGTCGTGCAGTGTGTTCTGGAACCAACAAGAATGGTGCATTGACCCTCGCTAGGTTTTCAGATATCACAATCTGGATTGCAATTATGGTAAGAATCTAATACAGTCTAAAGAAGGAACGCCACCTCAATTCTTCATCTCTGCACATGATAATGAAAAAAGTAAAAGAAACCCTGCAAGTTTTATTCGTTTTGTACAGAGATATAGAGAGCGTTGGTTACTCTCACCTATGAATGAACATTTGAATATGTTGTTTTACAGCGATATGTGTTATGGGCTCTTAGAACTGCAACATCAACAACGTCCGCTGTTGATGATGCAGTTCTAGTTGTTGTTAATGTTGTAGTTGGCGCAGTAGGGAGTCCGTCGTCGATGTTGCCTAATTATTGAAAAAGATAATCTGCCACCACGCGGGAACTAAACCTAGTTCCCTGCGTCCGAAGCGGGAATGTTACGACAGAGCTACAGCAGAGCGTTAAGAACCCGCTTTACACTTACGTTTTGTATTGTACCCGACGCCCACTGCCATAGTCTCCTCTATACTCACAAAGCCTGGCAGTTCGCCGACAGAGCCATAGAGAGCTCGGTCGCAGGTTTGGGGCGCAAGCATTTTTCGGGGAACCTGGACATCAGCCCACAGCTTTTGCACCGGCGAGGACTCGAAACATGGTTTTCAAACTCGCCGAGAAACGAAGCGGTAGCCCGAGCAACGCGAGGAGCTCGAGCAGGCATTTCATCACTCGGGAGCAGTGTGTTTCCGCGTCTCGCCACAGCGGGGCGCCTGTCACGTTGCTCTTCTCTCACCCGTTGTCTGCCGCTCTACCATTTCAATTTCGGCGGCCACCTCTCGTGACGATATTCTAGGCTTTGTCAGTATAGAAGAGGCTATGTCACCACATGCACTACGGAAAAATACAAATAAATAGGCGACAAAAATACCGTCGTGGCACTGCCAATGCCAAGAGCTCTTGCATGAAGATGCGCCTTCACGCGCTTCGGAACAAAAAACAAACAAAAGTGTTCGAAAGAAAATGTTGACATTTTTTTTTTCTTTTTAGAAGGGCGTTCCCCGTGACGTGCCGCACCTAGAGCCGTGGCTGTACTGTGATCTAACGCAGGACTACTCAATTTTCTTCTAGTGCCTTCAGGCTAAGCGTGATCTTAGTTCTCAAACAATGGATTTTCATGAAGCGCCGTATAAGTCATTTCAAAATTCTCCGGCCGGGTTCTCTAACATATATATATATATATATATATAAACAAAATGCAATTTTTGAGCCATGACAATATTAATCTTCAGCCTGGAGATCATTGACTTTGCCTGTTTATACATGAAAAAACACGAGAGGTTAACCGCATTTTTTGTTCCTAAAGGTATTTGAACCGCATTGTTTAAAAGACTTGATTTATCACTTTGCTTTCACGATATACCTACAGCTAGGGTATTTTATGCGACCCTCAAACACAAAAGGTTGGTGCACTCAAAAGAGCGCGTGTGTGAATAATATGTTTTCATGCTTGAACAATAATTATTGTTCCTCAGCAGGTAAGTGACAGGCTATTTTTCGCTAACGAAAATAAGAAAAGGCGATCGTCCATTGGAAACCTATATCAGCGAGTAACTATAAAAGCGTAACGCTATCCCAAGACATACACTGTGCCTGCGTGTATATGCATGTGTAAACCTCGAGTAACAATGATTGCTCTCTTTTGGGGATTTCTGTTCTTATGTCACAGCCATGGTACTTTTTCTAAAAGTAGCAGAGGAGATTTTCCTGATGCCAACGAAATAAGCAGATACCATTCATGTAACACCTTTATAGCGAGGTGACGGATAAGTCTTTTTTTTTTTTTAATATCTTAAACCCCCCAACATGAAGGTGCATAAATGCACGTACGGCGTTTGTATCCTTAGGGTGACGCTGTCGGCAAGAGCGAGGACAGGATGGCACGAGATGAGAAAACTCACAAAGAAATTATGAAGGCCGGGCAATCACGTGGGGCCTGGCGCAACACGGTCGTGCGCGCCACTGCCCCGTCGACGTCTTACCCTTCCTAATAGAATGTTCAATCGGAAGGGGAACTCTCATCGGCTCACAGGTTCCCCTAGATTTACAACAGCATTCTGACACTGATGATGGTTTTTAACACATAATGTTCATGGGCTGGAGTTCATGCAAAAAATGTCCCACCCGAATGTCAGGAACAATTGTTACACACAAGTCGAGTCAACGTAAAGCATGCAAAGCCCATCGTAGGCAATGCGTTATTATCGAAGAAAAAAGTAGTAGTCGTGATATATTATACGAACTCACGATCACGCTAATTTAAAAAGAAAGAAATCTACCAAGCTGCTCAGTGAGAATCAAACTCTAGACCTTGCGAACCGCAGCCCAAAAGTTTTTGTTCGGCGTCATGGGAAGTTTACTTTTATTTGTTTTCTTAATGGTTGGGAAGTGAATTACTGTTACTCAGTTTTTTGTGCCTTCAGATGCGCGATGAAGTACTGCACCATGTATTTTGGTATAAATATTAAAATCCTCACATTTAGAGAAGGACTTGAAAAATATTTATCCATTCGTGTGCTCGTTAAACGGCTTGAACAGGCTTTACACTTGAAGTACAAATATACAGAAATTCACATGCAGTTACTGCACTTCGATATCAGCGTGGCGGACAGGAATTCGTCTCTGAAAGTCTAGACAATCCTAGCAACATTAGCATGTCATGGGGAACACCAGAGTTAATATCTACGAACCGGATCGTCCATGGACAACTAAAAATATTATTTTTATTATGCACTTGAGAACGTCCCAGTTTAAATGTGGCAACCCAACAAAAACTAAATACGTGTTAGTAAAACATATAAAATAGCGCAACAGAAACAAGGACAAGAAGTAAACAGGACAGGCGCTGTCCTGTTTACTTCTTGCCCTTGTTTCTGTTGCGCTATTTTATATGTTTTACTAAGATGAACCAACTAGCCCAACAACGTACCTTACTAAATACGTGTTCGCGTGGCTCGACCGGGCAGCGCAGGCAAGTCTAAATATGAACACCGTTGAGACTGGTCGCCCAGTCTGCGTCTTCCTCACATTCTTTGATTGAGGTCTTGCGGAGTACCTGCGTCCCTGAAGAGAAGTTCATTGCATTCTGAAGCTTCGACATCGGCGACTGTCGACTGCGATGAGCTCCAATAGGCAATCCTCCACGGGCACTCCAGCCGCTGCAGCCTGCCCTGCTCCCAGCCAGGTCCCACATCGTAAGGTTCTTCTGAAATCCTCGAAGATGACGTGGACGAGTTGCTGGGCGTCTACCAGCGAGTATGCCTTTACAACAAAAGGGATGATGAAGCTAAGCCCTGCAATTCCATATTCTCCCTTTCTAATGCGGCTAAAATATGGTTTACAAACCCAGATGATGAAACTGCTACATCCCAGGTAGCACGCCAGAGGAATGCCCAACTTGGGCAAAGGTCTGGCAAACATAAGGGCCCAACTTTGGCGCAGCTAGGTTTTTGCACCATGGCATTCATCAGTGCCAAAGTACGGTGCCTAACTATAGCCTTAGTTGGGCGATCCTATTGCATGCCAAAGTTTGGCTGTTCTCCGGTACGCCAGAGGAGTGCCAAAGTTGGTGCCATACTTGAGCCATAACTGCCATAGTAAATCCTAATCTGGGAATTCGGGGCATGCCAAGGTTTGGCATTTCTCTGGTCTGCCAGAGGAGCGCCAAAGTTGGTGCCATACTTCAGCCATAACTGCCAGAGCAACGCCTAAATTCGGTATTTGCGACGTGCCAAGGTTTGGCGTTTCTCTGGTCCGCCAGAGGAGTGCCAAAGTTGGTGCCATACCTCAGCCATAGCTGCCAGAGCAACGCCTCATTTCGGTATTTGGGACGTGCTAAGGTTTGGCGTTTCTCTGGTCCGCCAGAGGAGCGCCAAAGTTGATGCAATAATTCAGCCATAACTGCCAGAGGAACGTCTAATTTGGGTATTTCGGACACGCCAAAATTTGTCGTTTCTCTGATAAGCCACAGGAGTGCCGAATTGTGCCATACTTGAGCCATAACAACCAAAGCAACGCCTAATTTTGGTATTTCAGCCTCGCCGAGTTTGGCTTTTCTCTGGTCCGCCACAGTTGTGCCAAAGTAAGTGCCAGACTTGAGCCATAACTGCCGCAGTAAATCTTAATTTGTCGATTCGGGGCCAAAGTGCCAAAAGTGGCAAAGAAAGCCGAGAGGCCAGCCCAAGTTTCGAATATCTATGGTGTGTCACAGAAGTGCTCTTTTACGCGTCCCAGAAGAGAAATAAAATAAATAAGCGTTGGAAGCACAATAGTAAGATGTCATCACCTCCATTCTCAAGCAGCACGGCAATACTTTGCAGTATCGTGCCAGTGCCGGCCGAAAGTCATTTCCAATATCGTTCAACTGTCCAGTTTTCCACCACCGTTTGATACCCGGTGGGTATTGCCGTACAGCTGTTTCGCCCCGGCCTAGCGTTCGCGTAATATTGTGCGAAAACTCTACGATGCGTCTGCTTCGTATTGGCCGAACGTCGTGCAAATATGTGTACGTTGCATGTCATTTGTTGCATATCCAATCACTTATACGGACAAACAAATTTTTTCGATCGCTCCCAGAAGTTTATTAAACAACTATCAATACACACAGTGTATTCTCAACATATTTACAAAGGTCACACTTCTCTGTAAAACGAAAAGCAAATTATAAAATACTATTAACACTGTCCTCATGCCAAGCAAAACTCATCACACGTAAAACCGCGGAGAATGAAAGGAAAGCAGGACGACTATCAGAATCATGCTTGCAGTGCACTTACTAATAAAAGAGCGATATCATGTAATCCTTGATAAATGCATAATCCAACTCAGGCACCCCACAAACACATTCGAGGAAGAAGGTTGCGCACATTCAACTGACGTCTCGTCGTCGGCGAAGAGCAGTTTTTTGTCGAAGCGTGTCCAACAAACAAATCACAAGTATTCCACGAACTCCGGTGCAAAAAATGACTGTTACCGAAAAATTGGCATGGACGTATTCCGACCGTTTACGACGAAAAAACACGGCCGCGTCTGCAACGCACGAAAGCAACAGAACACTGAAGAGCCCAGTTCGAAAACCGGACCTACGTGGCCCGGCGAAAACGACAGCCCCAGAGATCCCATCAGCGTGACAGAGAAAGTCACGTGACAAATTTTCGTCCAAACGTTTTTGTCCTACGCGTCCTATGTAGAGAGGTCACGCTGAGTCACGCGTTTCGCTTCATCCTTTTGATTTGCTTAAAGGGGCGGTGCAACGATTTTATGATTAAAAGAATTTGCATCTCGTCATTTTTACGTTGTTTATCGTGTCCCAGAGGATAGAGAAAACACTTCTTTCATTAAAAATGTCGCGATTCCGCTGCATAATCGCAAAGCAAAGGTCGAGCTTTTTCCCCCACCTGCAGCCCCAAGTGGCAGCCGAAGGAACTACCGCGGAAAGATTACGTGACCTCGCTCGGCTCTAAGCTGCAGCATAGCGCCCGCTAATGGACGCAGAGAGAGGGAGGGGAAGCGTCCTCCGAGATAGCACACGGGAAGCTACACGGCACTCCGAATGACGTCACTGGGAGTGCGACCAGGTGTGACCCTGAAGACTGGGAGTGAGTTGAGGGGTGCCCGAAATACCAATCTTTATCTTTTTTTTACGCAAAAACTAGGACACGCAGGCGAAATCGGTTTTCTGTTCTCTACTTCAGAAGTGTCAGGGGGCAACTTCCAGAAATCTTTGACCGAAGTCCGAAAATCATTGCACCGCCCCTTTAAAGCGGCTGTCGCGCTCGTTGACAGCCACACGAAGACGCAAAAGCAGGTGGGGAGGATTTGCAAAAGGCGAGGTCGAAGGGGCATCAACAACGCTTAAAAGGAAAGGCCGCTTCTGCCGGTGACCTTGTCGCCTTGCCTAGTCTGTCAGCGTTCGGCTTCCAATAAAGGGGTCATGAAACGCTTTTCCAACTTTTTCCTGTTTCGCTTTCCTCCTCAACTCATAAATCGCGCATTCCACCAAACAGTTAAAGAAGACGAAAAGGGGGGGTCCCCTCTTGCTCGCACTCTCGTTTGTGTAATCCCGGACACATCCATTCTCCCCCTAGAAGATTAGCCCGTCGCTCAAAATTCAGACAAAAGTTGCTTTCCCCACCCCGTTCATTCCGAAGCTGACAGTGCTGTTGAAGCTACGTGCTCGTTGGGCCAGCCACACTTGCCCCGTGAGCGTGGCAAATGTGGCTGCAGGGAATGAAGTCAGGTGATGAAAGGGAGGCGGCTGATTGGTCCGGCGAGCGCGTAGCTTCCACCACAATGTCAGCTTAGGGGTGAAGGGAATAAGTGAGGTCCGGTTGCTTGAGAGTGAAATGGACGGGGTGGTTATGTTTTCCGGGCTTGTCGCCATCCGATAGGCCTCAATTATTTCTCTCCCCATTTGCTCGCAGTGGCCTCCCATGGCTGTCGTGCCGGTGAAATTAGGAGCGCAAAAATACTCCAGAAGCCGGGCGAAGACCTGATAAATGTAATAACAAAAACGGCTTGACATAACAAAAATAACAATTTAATTAAACGTTTCGCCTCCCATGCGGGAGGCATCTTCAGTAGAGCGCAGAGCGAGTGAGAGTCACACAAAAAGGTTCGGTTATTTAGGCATAAAGTTTGTGTACACGTCCGGCAGGGGGCCACGGTTCTTGTTTACCAGCGATGAATCACTTCCGCGTTTGTCGTTCTGGATGAACCAAGATTCCAGCAGCTTCCTCGGTTCCCACCTTTTATCCCCCTCCAAGGTCGATGCCTTGTCAATGTCAAATTGGTGTCCTGACCTCCATGCATTGCGTGGTCGACGAGTTCGGACTTGAAGCGGGTGGCGATCCAGTGCGTGTTCTTTTAGTCTTGTTTTTCTTTTTCGTCCCGTCGCTCCAATGTAGGAAGCGTCACATTCCTTGCACTGTACCTGGTAGATCACGACCGTTTCTGCCTCTGGCGGGGACGGGTCTTTTGGGTTGGAGATAACATTGGCGATTGTTCTGTAGGGTTTGTATACAGTTCGTACCCCCAACGGCTTAAGGCCGCGTCCCAATGCCTCCGAAATCCTTAACGTAACGTGTTCGTTCGGCTCGATCCAGGCGCCGATGGGACATTTGTTTGTTGGTCAACAAGAACGCATTGCTCTTAATGACTTGAAGTCAGACAGCTCCATCATGATTTTAAAGGCCGACAAAGGAAGAAGAACCGTTGTGCTTGATAGGGATGACTACATGAATAAGATGTATGAAGTTATAAACGACAGTCACTATTTCGTGAGGCTATCAAGAGATCCCGCTGCTAAGTCCGAAAGAGAGTTAGTTGACCACCTTCGAGAGCTGAAAAAGAAAGGACGCATCAGTGACGACCTATACCGTCGTCTCTTCTCCTTTGACGCCGCGACACCCAAGATGTATGGACTCCCCGAAATTCACAAACCGGGTTGCCCCCTACGCCCGATTGTATCTTTTATTAGTTCATCCACTTACAGCCTTTCCAAATATCTGGTTATGATTCTGAGCCCTCTTACAAGAAAAAATGAGTTTAGCGTCCGGAATTCCCATGACTTTGTTGAACTTATACGCGGTCAGACCCTGCTACCGCACGAGGCTATGGTATCCTTTGATGTGAATTCATTATTTACGAATGTCCCCAACGCCCTGGCGGTTGATGTCGCCCGTGACAGGTTGTTGGCAGACCAGTCGTTGTCCACTCGCACAACTCCCTTGTTGAAGACGTTATACTCCTTTTGCGTTTTTGTCTCAACCAGTGTAATCTTAGTTTTAATGGGGACATATATCATCAGGTCAGCGGATGCCCTATGGGTAGTTCAGTTTCCGTAACCGTCTCGAATCTCGTCATGGAATATGTTGAGGAAAGGTAATGTCTGGCATTGACTTCCCCGTGAAGTTCTACCGTCTCTATGTCGATGACACTTTTGTAATGGTTAACAGAGAGAACGTAACTGATTTTCACCGCAATTTGAATAGTGTCCACCCCTCAATTCAGTTCACCTGCGAACATGAAACCGATAGTACCTTGCCGTGTTTAGATGTACGTGTCCATAGAACTAGTGAACCTTTTTTTTAAGATGGAGACATCCGTATATCGTAAACCATGTGACAGACAAAACTTTCTTGACTACCACTCTCATCACCCTACTCAACACAAAAGCTCAGTTGTAAGATCGTTACTTCATCGTTCAGAAACTGTCCCATCTAAGTCAACACTTAGCATTCAAGAACTTAGCCATGTGCGGGAGGCTTTGAAAAAACGTAACTACCCCGACTGGTTTGTCAATCGCGTTAAGAAACAAATGCCCCGTCGGCGCCCGGATCGAGCCGAACGAACACGTGACGTCGTGTGCATCCCGGAGGCATTGGGACGCGCCCTTAGGCCATTGGGGGTACGAAAGAACAATAGACCGATCTCACAAGGAGTTGCACGACGCCACCGCTGCCGCGGTGCATTCTGGTACCTGTAGTTCTCCCCAGTTTTCTGGCCGCGTCAAGGCGCGTTGTACGTCCGGCGTTTGGGAATTTTCAGGTTAGCACGAAACTTTTAGTTGGCCGTTTACTCACGGTTTTTAATGGGTGTCTTCACCTGTTCTGTGTCAAGGTGCTACAATAACAGCACCAGGCAAAAAGGTATCGGATTTTATGTCTTCCCGGAAGAAAGCAGCCCACGAAAAGAGTGTCTAAAACAGGTAAAGAGAGCGGTAGAAGAGCGGCATGAGAAAGTGTTTTTAGATTTGTTTCGTTATTTGATTCATAATTTATATTCGCCCCATTGCACGATAACTAAAGAGTGTAAGCTTACTCAGGGCATGAGACGTAGTAGGGCGTACCAAAGTGTTCCGTACGTTGGAATCTTTCAGAGCACTCGCTCCGTAGCGGTATATCGAAACTTCCACACTGCCTTGCGGCGACCGTTTTTAATACAATGTTTGGTTGATGCATTTTGGTGGTTACAACTGTTATTGATATGACATGTTTTGAGCACAACTGCGCTTCAAAAGATCAGTACAATCACCGAAGAAAGAGCAGCGATTCTCGGTATGTATATATATATAACTTGAAATAAAACGACTTTTTCAATATCAGACTTAATTTTTTTTAGTGGACTATTATGCCACAATCTGATTTTGCTGGCGTGACTGATCCATTCTGTATTAACACCAATCGACACAGCGGAAAAAAGCATTCCCCGTCGGTCAGCTCTTACCGTTCGGAGCTTGATCTAACCAAATAAAATTGAATAGAAACTGTACACAAGAGCTCATCTCTACCCGAAGTTTTCAGGCATCTCTCATGGTTACGTTTCATTTTGACAAATGCGAGTGGTTACGGCTCGTCAGGCAGATTCTTTTTGTAGAACGTTTCTTTGTGTGCACGCTTACCCCCGCAGTTCATATGTACCCTGTCGCAAAGGCTCTCAACCAGAATAGAACGAGTTTTAGAAAACTATTGCTCTCCGAGAATGTCTATTGAGCTCGTCTTACTTCATTGCCGAATAAAAGTTATGCCCAAGCCTGCGCACAACATAGCTCAGTGTTTCACCGACACGTCTGACGCTGTTCCGCGGTGCTACACCGAGCCGATGGTCCCTCGAATTTTGGGCTCTTTCACGTTGAGGTAGATATTCACTTGCTTCCAAGTTTATTGAGACGTAGGAGCACCCGGAGTGCTCGAGGGAGAAGGGGCCTCGTGGTTTTTGCCGCTGTTGCAGTAAGACCACAGCGTGAACGCAGTGGGTTCACGCGCGTTTACGAAGGCGAAGAAGCGGACGACGACGAAGTAGACGACAAAGCGATTCTAAAGTGATAAGACGACTGAAACTTTGTTTGCGCCTGATGACAAACTAAGACATCACACACAACACAATCTTATAAAGTACTGATATGCATGAGAATCGAAGCTAACACCAGGGCTTCCCAAACTATGATGTACGCCCACATGAGCCCTTTTCAGCCGGGAAGCCGGAGAGCGATTACTACAAGAAGCATGGCGGCGGCAATACTTCCGGAATGCGCGCGCCTGCGCAGTTCGCTTGGTGGTATCGGTGTATTGTCAATGTTATCTCCATGCCAAAAGATCCGACCCCGTCAGAGGCAGAAAGGGGCGTGATCTACCAGGTGCACTGCAAGGAATGTGACGCTTCCTACATTGGAGAGACGGGACGAAAAAGAATAACAATACTAAAAGAACACGCACGGGATGTCGCCAATTCCACGAACGCCACCCGCTTCAAGTCCGAACTCGTCGACCACGCATGGACGTCAGGACACCAATCTGACTTTGGCAAGGCATCCTTGGCGAGAGATATAAGGTGGGGACCAAGGAAGCTACTGGAATCTTGGTTCATCCAGAATGACAAATGCGGAAGTGATTCATCGCTGGTAAACAAGAACTGTGGCCCCCTGCCGGACGTGTACACAAACTTTATTTTATGCCTAAATAGCCGAACTTTTTTGTGCGACTCTCACTCGCTCTGTGCTCTACTGAAGATGCCTCCCGCATTGGAGGCGCAACGTTTAATTAAATTGTTATTTTTGTTATGTCAAGCCGTTTTTGTTATTACATAAATTAGGAGCGCAACCGGGACATTTTCTCCCGTGAATGACGATCGGGTGCTTGGACTCCGAAGCAGCTCTTTCGGCGTCCATATGATGTTCTCGGAGTCGGTCGTTGAGGCATCGCCCCGTTTGCCCGATGTACCTGGTCCCGCGGGACAGGGGGATCGCGTACACTTCCTTCGCTCCTCTCCTTCCGCCAAGATTTCTCTTTCCGGTACTCCCACGGAGCGGGCGGGTTTTGAGGTTGAAGCCGAAAATAAAGTTCACTCTTTCCACTTTTTTTTTGCGTTTCCTCCTCTCCTGCCCTCCTTTCCTCCCTTCACCGCCCTCCCCCGAGGGGCCAACACGGAGAATGAATTAGGAGACGCCTCCGTTAATCCGGCATAACCCGCCGTGGAGGGGGCGTGCTGCTTGACTAAAGATTATCTCGCTGCACAAAAAAAAAAAAAAGAAGAAAAAACGTCGCGGGCAGCGATTTAATGCGCTTTGCCGGATGCGTAACGCTTCGTCCGCCTTGAACAAGCTGGTATGCTTTGGGCTAACATTTTTCGAAGCGCGGCAGGTTTAATGTAGGTCCTATCATAATGGTCCTGCAAGACTTCCCTGTCCGCCACAAGCTAGCCAATAATTCAAGGACATAACGACGGCAGCGTATTCAAACAGTGTAAAATAAAATGTATATTATATTTATAAGAACACCATCGTCTTCACTGCTTGGCTTTCAAATTTTTAGCGCCGCAAATAATTGTAATCAAAATATTTTTATGATTGAAGACCCCTCGTGATGCATCGAACCCAAAATTACGCTTACGTGAAACATGATTTGGCGCGGGAGCAACTCGAGTCACCGTAATTTTTTTTTTTTTTAACGTGGATTTTGTTTTTTAATTTAACTGAGGTACCACTGGCAGAACACGAATCGCATACTTGGAAGGATCTCAAAACTCATATAGCTGGTTGAGTGAATGCAATACTATCGCATTCGTTGAAGCTCGATTTGTTGATTCGAACTTCAACAAATCACACGCACCCATTCTCCCTATTTCAGTCTACCCAGTCATAGTCGTTCCCTCACGATGCAATACGAGTACAAGTAACGGCAGTTTATGCAATGTTGACGATACACAGCCGTGATCGCACGGTTTTAAGAAGCGCTATAGAACGAGCACAAGCGTCGAATTTCGGTACTCTGATTGATTTCTGTCTTCCCGCCGTGACACCACACGAGAAAAGCGATTTCGTTCTGTCTGTAAAACTAGAAGCACAGAAATCAAGATATAATCCTGTAATAAAGCAACGCGAAATGGATCTCTGCAGCCAATACCCAACCGTTCGCGAGGTGACTAGGCAAAAGCATATATTACCTCCGTGCCTTTACCCTCTGCGCACCGCCAGAGAGAGCCATACAAACTCCTTTGCGCTATTATCAACACGATTGCGTTTGCAAGCCGGTAGTTTGACTCGGCTGGGATTCGTCCTTTCTGACTTTCATAGCTCTCTATGAAACCAGAAAGGTAGATACTTTTCTCCATTGGGTTGGTTTGCCCGGGGCCTCCAGTTATTTACGGCCAAAATCACACTAGAGGCGCTTCAGCAATGTTCACTCTGGTCGACACACGTGCTCCTTAAAAATGCCTGTCGTCAACTCTTTCCCAAAAGATACTTGAAGAGCCAATCTTAGAGACCGACGGATAACGAGGCCTTAGACCTCAAAGAAATTATAACACAAATTTGGCGTCGTCATTCCCAAACTGGTTGCCGGACGAAATCCAGGGTTGGTAATAGTAACATAAGATACGTACGGCAGAATTCCCTGCCATAAATAAAATGATTTGGCTAACGCCAATGTAACGCGAAATAGGTGGAAGGAGTTTTGCGATAGAAAGCGTAAACCGAAAAAAAGGAAAAAAAAAAGAAAGAGAGAAAGAAAGAAAGACTGAAGAAAAGGAGAAATTGGGAAAAAAATCTCCGGTGACTTGGCCAAAAAAAATTCTGTTCATGTGATTTTTCTTGTCACGTGACCAAACAAAAAAAAACCGAAAAAAAAAATAACACGAGAAAAGAAAACCATCCCCTGCCCGGTTTCGAAGCTAGGCCCTCTTGATCGTGAAACTAGCGCGCTAACCGTTGCACCAACATAACTTTTTTATTTTTCTTTCTTTAAGCGCGAAACACATGTACGACGAAACCGTCCGATCCGACGTCCGACCGCGCAATACGACGGTCGGAGGCGAGGGTTTTCAACGCTCTCCGATGCTACGAAAACCCTCGCCTCCGACCGTCGTATTGCGCGGTCGGACGTCGGATCGGACAGTTTCGTCGTACATGTGTTCCGCGCTTTATTGCAAGTTGCGCCAACATAACTCTGCCTGTAATGCTCACGCATTCCCACATCATAGGCGAAAGCTTAGGTGCCTTGGCAGTTTTTCATGCATGTGTTATTTTTATTTGCGGCAAGAGTTCACGTCCAGAATGCTTTTAAGGCGCGTTCACACTCTTGCAACCGAGTACGACCGAGAAAGACTTCTTGGGACCGGATGCGCTGAGCGGAGCTGGTCCTAAGAGATCGCAAGAGGCTTAAAAACCGGTTTGGTCTCTCTCGGTCGTACTCGGTTGCAAGAGTGTGAACGGGCCTTTAGAGTTTTCGACCAAAACGAGTTTTCTTCATCCGAGTCACCTTCTAGAACCAGTAGACCGCACTGGGTCGTCCGGCTAATCAAGCAGCTATTTTCAAATTCTCTGGCGTGCCCGTCCTCGGATCCGAGGTCGCCGTTTGACAAGCTTAACTTTCTTCCACCTTTTAGCCGGAACCACCACGGCAGCTTTGTTCCGTCCCTACTCCCTTTCGAGCGAAAGGCTCGCCCCGAGGCTAATCCGATTCTCTAAACCTCTTTTCATCCAACGCTTGACCTTTCCCTCCCCGTCCCCCAGCTTCGGGAGAGAAGGTTCTTCTCTGCAGAACGTCCCGTTTGTACAGCGGCCTTTAAAGTTCCAAGATTGTCCTGTCTTTATCGTCCCTTTTATGTCTCCACTTTTTAATGTTTAAAAAGTATCAACACGCTAAAATAGTACAATTTCCGGGATTTCATTTTCATCCACCAAGTGTGATGCGGGAACCGCGCCATAGAGCCACGGTCGTTTCCGCACTTTGTTATCTCTAGGATTTGACAGTGCTCAATCACAATGCAAGACACGCACAGAGCCACGCTCGCTTTTGCAATGCGCCGCCTAAAGGGGTGTCCAAACAGGACACGACTCCGACAAATCGTGAAAATTAAAGCGGGCTTGAAAGGGGCGCGTCCGCTTCAATTTTCACGATTTGTAGGAGTCGTGCGTTTTGTAGTGTCCTGTTTGGACACCCCTTAATAATGATATATCTTGTTGAGACGTGCGCACATCCGTCTTGCGCAGTGTTAGCTCAATGGCAGCACTTTCTGTAAAGGCGGATTCACACCGGGGATAGCAGTCGCGCGATCCAACTAAATCGCATCGCAAAAAAAAAAGAGAAAAAAAAAAGTAATTAGTTGGTCAATTTGGCGTGCGCGATGAGCGAGTCCAATGCCTTCGTTGGCGAGTCGCGTCTCAAAAACTCTCGCTCCGAACGCCGTTGGTTGGCTCGGCCTCTCCGCGACTAGAGTGCATCGCAAAACGTCGGGTCAGCAAGCGACTGCTCAAAACCCGTCACTTTTTGCCCGCGATGGTCGCTTTTGCGATGAAAGTTATGGCGCGACTAGATCGCATCGCCGGTGTGAACGCGCCATAATGTCGAACCAGTCTCACGGCGCGTCCCGATATTGGCTTGTGTACCTACGCGCGAGTAAAACATCTGGCACAATTTGCGTTTGCAAAGCCTGCTCCAGCCGCGTCAAAACATTCAGTCAACCTTTGGACTGCAGAAATCAAGAGACAACCAAAATAAGATAAAGTTGCCAGCCGAATAAAACTTGATTTCTATTTAATTAAGATCAAGACCACCCGCGTACATCAAATACCTCATCAGCCGAACTCCGAGGCAGTAAGCCTAGTTCTGGCACTTGTTTGGCACCCTTGGCACGTCGCTGCCAGATCACAGCCAAACTATCGGGAAGCGAAGCCTAACTTGGGCACTCGCTTGGCGACTTGGGCCCAAAGATGCCAGATCTCAACCGAACTACAAGGTAGTAAGCCTAACTCTGGCACATTTGTGGCGATTTTGGCCCGAATGTGCGAGGTGACAGCCGAACTGTCAAAAAGTGAAGCCTAACTTTGGCATTAGTTTGGCGATTTTGGCCCGAAAATGCCAAAGCTCTGCCGAACTACAAGGTAGTAAGCCTAACTCTGGCACGTCTGTGGCGATTTTGGCCCGAATGTGCCTGGTGACAGCCGAACTGTCAAAAAGTGAAGCCTAATTTTGGCATTAGTTTGGCGATCTTGGCCCAAAAATGACAAAGCTCTGCCGAACTACGAGGTAGTAAGCCTAACTCTGGCACATCTGTGGCGATTTTGGCCGGAATGTGCCAGGTGATAGCCGAACTATCAAAAAGTGAAGCCTAACATTGGCATTAGTTTGGCGATTTTTGCCCAAAAATGCCAAAGATCTGCCGAACTAACGGGCAGTAAGCCTAAATCTGGCATTTGTTAGGCGATTTAGGCCCGAAGATGCCAGATGATAACCGAACTACCCGGCAGCGAAGCCTAAGTTTGGCACTTGTTTGGCGAATTAGGGCCAAGATACCCGGACTGTTGCCAAGGGAGGTCAGGTTTGGCACTACTTTGGCTTCTTCGGGCTTTTTAATGCCCTAAACTGCCAGACGCAAGCCAAGTTTTGGCCCAGAACTCGGTGCTGCCTGGGATGGTTATTGTTCCTGAACTCAGTTAGCCAAAACAAACAACGAATTTAGGCAAAATAACAATCGAAGCGTATGTAGATTATGTTCAATTTTTTCGGCATTTTGATGACGGTTATTAATTACTAATATACCAGTCATCTTATTATGTAAAAATAACACCGTCGTTCAAGTTTGTAAAATGTTAAAAAATGAAACGCGCTAACAACTACGTGTAAAGCCGAATTAGAGCGCAACTCTTGAGGAGGAGGGGAGGGTACAGAGATGAAGGTAGGCCCCCCCTCCTCCTCTGTACCCTCTCTTCCTTCTCGCCTCCTCCTCCTCCCTCCTCCTCTCATTCTCTTTCCCTCCACCTCCCCCTTGTCCTCCTCCTCTCTGCCTGCCCCCTCGTGACGTAACTCGTTAAAGCTCTCGTGAAGTAAAGTCACGGTCACTCGTGAAGATCATGACCTTCGTCATGATCTTCACGAGTGACCGTGACGTCACACGTGACGTCATCGTGGGACGTTTCCCATAATGCAACGGGCGGGACACTCGTGACGTCCGTGTGACGTCACGGTGGCGTCATTATAGGAAACGTCCTACAATGCAACGCGTGGGTCATGGGAGAGACCCGCGCGTTTCATCATGGGGCGGTTTGCCATAAAGCAACGGGTGGTTACGCCGACGGCGATGGCGACGACGAAAGCGACATCGCTCAAGCCGGAAACGAACGCCTTAAAGGTGCGCTTTAACAAAAAAAAGAAAGGAACATAGGGCATAAAGTATGCGGGCTATGAAATATATCTCTTGTCATTGTATCTAATGCCCGGTATCTTTTATTGAGCACTTGTTTTCGGGCTTCTCCCTAGTTTCAAAGATATCGAGCGTGCGTGTGATGTTTTAAAAGCTAGAAACAGCACCTTCACACATGTGCATGAGCAGGGCGAATAAAGCAATGAATACTGTGATCAAGAAGCAGACAAAGTGGACTCATTCATGTTCACTTTGTATTCCTTGAGGGTTGACGGTTACTGTTCTGTTCGATAGTGGGATTGGTTGCTGTATATTAAGAAGACTCCGAATTTAAAATGTGGAGCTGTGTAAGGAGACGGTGTTGCGCTCGTCCCCTTGGTCTGCATATGGGTTGTGCATATTGGTACTTCATGTTTTGGATGACCATCATCAACAAATCCCATACGGCTCACAAACCCTTAGCAACGCATTAAACATTAAGCAAAGCATTCACCATTAACGCGACCATAGTGGAATGTCACGCTGTCAACTAACTCAAAACTCCGCGGCATAGCACCGTGAGAATGATCTACATGACGAGACGATTCATCCGGATTTCGGTTACAGCAACCTTGAGTGATTGCTGGTTCCTGTGGACTCCAGATGGGCCAAGGTAGTGTGCATGTCGGTCAAACTTGCTGCAAAAACCGCAGAGGAACAGCAATTAATTTTCGGAATTTTGGAATACAAGACGTTGTAGATACAAAGTTTCTTTCGACAGAGTTACAGCGTTCTCATGTGTAGCGCAAGTTCGTCTGCTTATTTTGCAGGAGCTGCGGTGGCGTCAGAACAACTCCGAACTTCGATTGGTTCTGAATAGAGGATAGCGGACGCACCGGAAGGCCGCCTGCTTTGAGGTCAACCCACGATTCTTCAATAAGAGTCAATCAGAGCTCGGCATCGTTCTGACTTCACCTGCACTGAAGCAGCCGTTTTGTTCTCTGCATTAACCTCCGAAATACACCAAAAGCTGTGCGATTCTGACCCCCCCCCCCCCTCCCCCCCGTCCAGCGGGATAGCCTCTTGTTCGAGGGTTCAAGCACGTCAGTAGTGCAGGCTCGCATGGCACATCCAACTGGGGAACGTCAAGTGAAATTTTCAAACACGTCAGAGTAACGCGCTCGCCCGCAACCAAACACACTCAGTGACTGCGTGTGTGTGTGTGTGTGTGTTTTTTCTGACACATGTTTTTATGGTCTAAGTGTTAGAGAAACGAGGGAAGGGGAGTGGGGGGAGGGGGGGGGCTCAAGGTTTTCGGTTAACTGCTGCTGTGCTTCACTCGTACACGGACGCCGCCTCGGAGATGGTGAACTTTTCTCGGAGATTTGCCTGCTTACGGCCCTATTGGCGCCCTTTTACGCGCCATTACTGTAACTGTTTGCTTACAGCCAATATCCACTAGCCATCGTTTCGCCGCCGCTATTTTCGTGCTTCGTACCCATATTCCGTCGCTGTCCACGCTCCTTGGTTCACTGTCACGAGTAGTTTTATCTCAAACAAAGAACACGAAAGGGCCAGGGCTGTCTCGTGCTTGCGAAAGAGCGTTATGTTCAAATAAGCCAGTCAGAGCCCTGGATTTTCTCCGTGGTTTTACTCTATGAGAAAGTTCCTATACGGACCACGGGCCAGACGCCTGGGTAGCCACGCGTGAGACTTCGCAGGGCGTGACGTTTCTTCGCCGGCACATATCGCAACATGTAGTCATATACAGAACTACGGAGCGAAGGGAGTCACCAGGGGGCAAAGGCGTCGCAAAACGATGTTTCGGATGGAGGCCCACCGGAAGCTGCCACGGCTGCTTATCAAGCCGTCAGCGAGCCATAGAAAGACGTATCCCAGAAACACCTTTTCCGGTTCTTCTCCGTCGAAGCTCAAGAACACGGCAAAAACAGCACGCAAAAAAAAAACAAAAAAAAAAAAAACGGAAGGATAAAGTGGGATATGTGGCCATGTTGTCGACATGAGCTTCTTTAGGTGCGCCTGCGAGCGTAAAATATAATATGAGCTCCGCTGAATGGATTCAGATTAGTGTTTGGTTGGCAGAAGGGGCCTATTTTGCCACTGCAAAAGTAATTTCTCAAAACTATAAATTAACAGTACGCTTATAATAATTAGAGTTATTTTGTTTTACTTGTAGTATGCTGGTGCGAACTCCACCTTCTTTCCTGCGCTTTGCTTCGTGACTTGCCAGCATATTTATTTTAATAGAGTCCCACCCATTCCTTATAAACACCGAAAAACCCCGATTTTGACGTAGAGCTACGTTTTTCTTCGCACTGGTAAGGGCGATCAAAGCTAGGAAGTCGGTGTCACAAAAACTTGGTCACAGAAGTGACGTTACGCACATCAAAATAAAAATGAAGTTGTATTGAACGCAAAAAAATGTAAAAAAAAAAAGAAAAGAAATTGCGATCTCTCATGCCTGACGGCGCTCCCGCACCGAGGTACACCAATTACGCGGCGAACATGCCACTGCCTCCGATACGAAGGCGCCGTTGGCTTCTTTCATCCGTACGTGCTTCTCCTTGAAACGAAAAACTTCGTATCGCATTTTTGAAATGTCCCAATAGCGCCTCCCAGGTTTTTTTCGTCTACTTTCTTGGCACACAATGCCGCATATGCAACTCAGATATGGCGGCACCGGGGGATGCATAATTGCTTCTACGGGACTCTGAGCCACGGTCATTCACTTCTCCCGCAACCGCCATCGTCATACGGCACGAGTCAACGGACGGATCTCTAGCTGCCATAAACAACTCATTTGAGACGAGTATACAAGTCACAACATCTCTTAATTTACTCCCCTCTTATTCATTGTGCCACCCACACGTAGTTCTGCGGAACTTTCTGCAGGATTGTACACCTATGCACCGACCAATTTCATTATTTAAAATGAACGTTGATGCATTACTCTGAATTTTAACCGAAATATAGAACGAAATTTACAAAAAAATGCTTTACCAGTGGATTGCATAGAAAAGAAATACTGCGGTAAATGTTTTACGTATTCTTTTTCCTCCTTCTTTTGTGATACAGAAAGTTATTTCACCCTTCTTTCATTTTAGGGGCTTAGATTGAGGTTACTGAACGTTCTGCTTAAATACCTAACTACATTTGCAGGTTATGGAGAAGCTACCTGAAACATTCTTGCTTCAATCAGCTTTAGATCTTGAGCAAGCAGAATGTTATTATCACCATTTCTACAATCACACTGAGCGAAATCAGACCTACAGAAAATATGGTTATAAATTTATCTACAATCGTCATACGTAAGTATTAAATGTATTAATAACATTACAATCTGTATCGTGCGTGTATCACAAAAACAAATCGGCGTTTTAACCTGCTTCCTTGCAGATTTCGTAAAACTTTCTATGTAAAAAACGTGACTGGGTACAACATCTCTATGGTCGAAAAACCAGGTTGAGTTCAAGTTTAATTTTTAAAATCTTAATTCGTTCAATCGGGCGGTCGGTTACATTACGAACAACGTCTCATGGCTTTTGCTAACAAAATGGATATCGACTTATGAGCATACTTCGTTCAGATTATTTGCTGTCTGTAGGCCATCGCGTATAGTTTTATTGTTATGTCAACGGATTAGGACATACGCTTTATATATTTAAAGCAATTTCGCAATTCGTAATTTAATTCATTTACATTCAAGTAGCTTTGATGGTTGTGCCTCATTCGTTTCGTTGTACTTGAAAAGCTTTTGATGCGGTCTACTTTAAACATTGCGCTGATTAGTTAAGGAACATGTGGGTCGTGTTAATATCCTGTACGTGATATGAATGTATGCCAGTACGCAATCTGCCAGCTTTCCCCTTACGTAGTGGATATCTGTGCCACCAATGGCATTTTAGGTCGGTATGCAATCTGAACTTCCGTATTTACCTCGAATGTACGGGTGTGCTTCAAGATAGGAATTCGCAGAGAGCCCACATGCTTCAAATGCTGCAGCAAAGTTATCTCAGATTGCTTCTGAAGGTTTTCAGCTGAACGTAGAAGGAAAAACCAAGGAGTGGAAAAAAAGAGAGACACACACCGCTGGACCATCAACCATTTACTGAAATTCTACCTTTTCCTTTTCATCTACCCTCATGAATTAGACCATTTGCTGGATTTTCTTTCTTTTTCAATTACCCTCTTGAATTATACAATTGATATCCCAGGGGTAACTTCTTCTTCTTCTTCGGTGTGACATTTGGTAGATGTCAGCGGTAGATGAAAAAACAATTTTAGTAAATAGTTTAATTCATTAGGGTAGATGAAAAGAAAAGAAAGAATTTGAGTAAATGGTAGATAGTCCAACAGTGTGTGTCTCTTTTTTCTACTCCTTGGTTTTTTCTTATATGTTCAGCTGGAAACCTTCAGAATCATGACATACCAACCGGGTCAGCTCCAGGCGCTCAGATTGCTCCCTACCCAATTGAATTACAATAGCATTGCTTATCAAGTATACGCTAATTTGGTCAAGTTTTTGTCTGTGACAATATTCCATATACTTTTCAACAGAAGCTCCTGTGACATACTCTCGCCAAATATTGTTTTCGAACATGCAATCTTGTATGATAATAAGAAACCCGGACCCAAGGAAGTATAAAGGTGGGTACCAAATCTATCTTGAGCACAAGTGGAGTCTGTTGACGGTTCAAAACATTGACATCAAATAAATGTTTACACTTAACTGTGTGTTATATTAGGCAACTGAATAGCGCGCATAAGAATATTACCTGTCCTCAGAGTATTGAATACCATTTAAACCGGAAATATTCCCCTTTAGTTCTACGATTTGACAGTAATGGTAGCTAATCTTGTGTAAAAGCGTTTTGTTGTGAAGTAGCGTCCACCCATAAAACCAGAAGCACAATGATCTCCTACTTAAAAAGATGCCGAGATGCAGTCACAACTGATATTTTCCGCACTAAAACCTGTAACTTGACGCCAGAATTAGTTTCTTCTGACATAGCTTTACCTTGTGCAGGGGAAAAAAAGAAAGGCATGTAATGAGGGACAACACGCGACGTCCAACAGAGCTTGAGGTTTATTAAAAACATCCCTTAATAGGGATAGGACACCCCAGTCCACGCAGGAAAACTTTTTAAAAGCACACCTCTACTACAGGCACCTCCCCCTGAATAGTGTATAGACACAATAAGCCTTTTGTCACAAGGTACTACGTGCCAAATGATAAAGGCGTCGTTCAGCTTCATGCTGTTAACATCTGTGACATAAAAGCGATTGGTCAGTCGTTTATTAGTACACGTATGAAACGCATTCACTGAGCAATTTCTTGCTGTGCAATCATCAATTTCAATTAGTTTGCATCTTATCAACAAACTTTACAATTCAAGCAAAGTATAACGCTAAAAAAGTTTCTAGAGAACAAACTACACGACGACATGACAATAGCTATAGAGCAGGTCTGGGCAGTATCTGCTATACAAATGTATGGCGATAATGTATTAACTGTACTTTATTGTATACATAATTTTCTATCGAAATACCCATAACGCAAGTTTTATTCTTTGTTTTAAAAGTATTAACCTAATAACGACTTGTTTTTGAATTTGTAAAATGGCGTTTTTATATATACAGGAGTATTCTGCAGTCTTCCTTAGTGTTCAAATTGCGGCTATGGCAACTAAAAATTGCTTTAATGTTTTGTTTTGCTAATACTTTATTCAACAAGGCACAAAGTGAACATTTAGTTTACGCGACAGTTCGATGTTATAATTAAAACTGATTTCATTTTTCAGAATGTTACCTGATGGTCACAAAAGAACACTTTTCTAGACCACAAGAAAGATGCCTAGCAAAATTCCAAGAGCACTGCAAAGGTCCTGCGTTCAACTATACTATAGGTGGCTGTGATAAACCAGAGAACCATAACTAAAATGATATAAAAACTTTGAAGGTCAAGGAAATTTGATTATTCAAGTTATATGAAATTTACATTCAAAATCTCTTGGTTGGCTTCTTCGTTTCTATATCTGAACATCACAAATTGTCGAGGTAATAAAATTGTACAGGACCGCGTTAGAACTTTTTTATATATGCCGCAGTTATATTCCTGTTGTGCTTGATATCTGCACATCACCTAATGACCTTTAAAATTTTGGGAGCTAGACTTCCACTCCGTCTAGAATGCGACCAAATCGTGCATAGTGTCGCCATGAAAATAAAAATAAAACGCTGGGGGAAAAGCACGTGTTCTGATAGAGCTTTCTCATATTTTTGGTTTAGGTTGATTTCATAGATACCTTTCTCGAAGAAAACCTGTACGTCTCTATACGGCAGTAGACAGGTTCATACAGGCCACCAGAATTTACGGATCGTCCACTAACGTAGCTGTACGGTTTCCGGTATACAAATGCGGGTCACCCGGTTTCGAATACCGGCCGCAAAATTGGGTTTTATGGTCACCGGTGAAGAGCTACAGTCAACACCGGTATGATGTTAGAGAAGACAGATCACAATGCCAGGCGACCGGTATTCTCGTAATGGTACCGGTATGTTTATACCGACCTATAAGATATATTTTCCCGGATGAAAAAGAAGAGAGAATATAACAACGAACTGAAACAAGGGTTCAATCGGCAAAGCCGTGCCAGAAACCCAAGAAAGAACAAGCCTAGAGAAAGCAACCACGAGCGTCGAAGGCGGCAGGAGTGAACGATGGTGTGTCGGCGTAACAGCTGGCTAGGGCGAGAGGGAATGAGTCGGCAAGACCGGGCTCGGCTTCTTAAAGGGGCACTGACACATCAAAATCATATTTTTTTAATTATCCGAAACGACTGAAAACAATGCCGGGACATTACCCTAAAAATTCGAAATTTGGGAATTTAGTATTTGTGAAGTAAAATACAACTCCCTGTAACGCCGAATTAGAGCGCAGCTCTTGAGGAGGAGGAGGGAAGGGTGCTGGGGACCGGGGGGTCAAGTGACCTTGGGTGGGGGTCACGTGACCTAGGGGGTCACGTGACGATGACGATGCCGATGACGTCATCAGTAACCATGACGATGCGGATACCGATGACGTCATCAGTGACGTCACTGATGACGTCATCAGTGATGATGACGATGACGATGCCGGTGACGTCATCAGTGATGATGACGATGACGATGCGGATGCCGGTGACCTCATCAGTGACGTCACTGATGACGTCATTAGCGATAATGACGATGACGATGCGGATGGTGATGATGACGATGACGATGCGGATGCCGGTGACGTCATCAGTGACGTCACTGATGACGTCATCAGTGATGATGACAATCACGATGCGGATGCCAGTGACGTCATCAGTGATGATGACGATGACGATGCGGATGCCGGTGACGTCATCAGTGACGTCACTGATGATGTCATCTGTGATGATAACGCTGACGATACGGATGCCGGTGATGTCATCAGTGACGTCACTGATGACATCATCAGCGATGATGACGATGACGATATGAATGGTGATGATGACGATGACGATGCGGATGCCGGTGACGTCATCAGTGATGATGACGATGGCGATGCGGATGCCAGTGACGTCATCAGTGACGTCACTGATGACGTCATCAGTGATGATGACGATGACGATGCGGATGCCGGTGACGTCATCAGTGACGTCACTGATGACGTAATCAGCGATGATGACGATGACGATGCGGATGGTGATGATGACGATGACGATGCGGATGCCGGTGACGTCATCAGTGATGATGACAATGACGGTGCGGATGCCAGTGACGTCATCAGTGATGATGACAATGACGATGCGGATGCCGGTGACGTCACTGATGACGTCATCATTGATGATGACGCTGACGATGCGGATGCCGGTGAAGTCATCAGTGACGTCAGTGATGACGTCATCGGGGGTCACGTGACCCCGGGGGTCACGTGACTTGGGGAGCCACGTGACTTTGGGTGTCGGGTGACCTTGGGGGTCACGTGACCCTGGGGGAGGGGTCACGTGACCTTGGGGTGACCTTGGGGAGTCACGTGACCTTGGGCGTCACGTGACCTTGGGGTCACGTGACCCTTGGGGTGGGGTCACGTGACCTTGGGGTGACCTTGGGGTCACGTGACGTTGGGATGACCTTGGGGGTCAAGTGACCTTGGGATGACCTTGGTTACGCCGACGGCGACGGCGACGGCGACGCCGACGGCGACGGCGACGCCGCTCAAGCCGGGAACGGGCCCCTAAGAGCTGCGCTCTAAAAACCATTTCCAAATGCCGAATTCGAAGTTCTTGCGGGATACGCGGCGGTGCGTTGACGTCAAATATTGCGGAGTCCTGAGAGTCCACTTTCTTTCACGACTCCCTGCTGTTGTCATGGCGACAAAAAGCGAGGAGGAAAGAAGCGAGCGCCGGCGGGCCCGTTTTGAGCTATGTCACCTGTTTCCTGTGGGAGGATACAAATCCAGGAGACGGCACCACAACGATGTCCCAATTTTTGGTATTTCAAAAAGAAGGGCCGTAGTGCGTTCGCAATTGCGTTAAAAAACATGTTTTAGGACTGCTGTTATTAAATCTTATAGAGATGTCGCCTACAGAGCTTCTAACTTTCATGATTCTTGAAGTCACGAATCAAAAGAAGCGAGGAGGCTACAGGCGGGAGAATCAAACGCCAAAAATAAAAAGGCGCGCACGCGCGCCGGAAAAGTTTTTTTCGCGATGCGTTTTTTTGTTTTTGCGTGTTTATGACTGCAACTTGCATCGTTTTAGGCAATAAAAAATACGAACTCTGGGGTGTCAGTGCCCCTTTAACTACTACTATCGGTCCGTCGAAAATTCCTCTTAGCAGGTACGGGAGTGAGGAAGGGCGAGAATGACTAGTCAAGGTCACTCTTGCCTCTTTATCATCTACACTCAGGGTACGAATAAACACGAATATTCGAGATGTACTGAGAAGCGCTCCTTCTCGGTCATGGACGCAGCATTACTCCCCCGTTTAACAGTGAATCGCCCCGATGCAGCCTTTAATAAATTAATAAAGTGCTAAACCGAATAACAGCAAACTTTGCACTGCAGGTTCGTCTTAACCATAAATATTCATCGGTCCAAGCGAGCCTAGTACGGCTTGAGGCCCACGACGTGCTCCACCTCGGGTCGTGGCTGGTGGCATCCTGACGACCCCTAACGCCTAGAAGCGACTCGAAGTTCAGGTCTCTGAGGCGACAGAGCACCCTTTACGGTCCGAAGCGGCGTTTGAAAGAGTTCTCGCTAACGCCGTGGTGTCGTTACACGTTATGTCACCTGTTACGGCGTTCCAAAGGTGATAGGTTCGTAAAAAACAAACAGGTGCTTAAATTTCAAAATATGACATCTATAAGATGCTAACGCATGAAAATCGATAATGCTTATATAGAATGTTTTGGTAATATATAGGGTGGCTCAAGTCACCAGGCTCGATCTAAAATGGACCGTAAAAATTGACGCCTGCACGTAGCAATCTAAACTTTTCGTCAAAGATGTATTTCACAGGTCGGTTTTTTCTTGTAAAATTACAAAGCGTAGTTCTCTTTCTGTAAAAAATAACGCCAAGAAACTTGCCTGGGTCAACGGCGGGGGGCGACGCAGACGACCAAGCCGAGGTGCGGGGTGTGTTTGACGCTCTTATTGATAGATGGCGCTACCTCCGTATTTTAGTCAGAGTCCTGGTTTCGGTTCGTTTTTAAAGAAATATCAAAAGTGCCCGCGTCGACCGTTTTTTATCGACACGAACATATTTTTTTTTTTTTTAAATCTACCTTCGGCTTGAAAATAAATGCAGACATAGATAGCAAAACTTCAAGTAACAAAAATAAAAGAAAACGCGGTTGCATAACGACAACGCTGACGGCGCTCTTGCTGCCGGCAGATCTTCCGAAAAATTCCATCGTTTACCACCGGTATCGTCACATAAACCATACATGTCGAAAAAGACCATAAGTCGCTTTACATGAATGCGACTTAGTCGCATTGAATTTAGTTGCCGCATTCAATATGCGGTCATGTAAACGGCATAATGCGCAAAGCGCAACGCATTAAAGTCGCTAGACAGAGGTGGATCGAGATGGCGAGTGCGCATTCATTCAGCCCATGTAAACGGAGGTCGTATCGCATTTTGGAACGGACAGGATTACCGAAAGGCGCTCGCTGCGGGAGCGTGTGAACAGCTGAGAACATGGCGGCGGCCAACCTCGTTGGCGGCGCGGAGAGCGGTCCCGCATTTTTTTTTCCCGAGAGCAAACGCAAGCTTTTACTGCGATCATAAGTAAGCGGAATATAGCGGAGCTGCTCGGTAAGGGCGGCCCCGTCCAACCTTTGCGAAGTACGACTTGCGCGTCCGAAGGGTTCACAAAGGCTTCGGTGCAAGCACAAACGACACCGAGAGCTCCGAGCACTGTAGAGCACTGCATGGTAGCGCAGAACGAGCAGCTCCTACCTCGGTGCCGTTCCCGGCTGCGGAATAGCCTCTCGGACTAGGGGTCCGGTTGGTCCGGTCGCGATCGGCGAGGTCTGGCGCGGCGAAACGCGGAGGCTTCCTAAAAGCGTGCGCACACACGTCGCCTCTCGTTCAGAGTGAACCGGCGGCACGGCCTGAAGTCGTAAACTCCTTGGTTCTGATGCTTCTTCCGTCTCGCAACTTCTTCCACAGCACCGAAGACAGAGGGCACGATCTTTACGTTCGCGGAATGCGTCGAAAGGCCTCCACGTGCGATGCATTGGAAAACGTGTTGCGGCTGGTGCCGGAAGGGAACTGCATAACTTCGAGCTTTGAGTCAACGTGCACGGCAACAAACCGATCGTGACTCCAAGCCGCGGATACCGCATCGCCGGTCGACAGCGGAAAACGGTCCGTTGCTCGTATCGCGGGCCGTGACTCGTACTCGGCCAACTCGCTGTCTTTTCGTGGCCCCTCGCGTCGTCGCAACCAGCCACAAACCCACCAGCCCGCAACCGTAGCCGGCGTTGGAGAAAAGCGAAACCGAAACGTAAAGCTTCCGCCCAGTGGCTTCCGCTGCCGCGGCTTTTCTAACTTCGCGGCTTCCACTTCCGGTCGTCGCGGAGATGGCGAACAATGGCGAAGATAGAGCGGTGTGGGGGGTCGTTGGCTCGTTTGCGGTTACAGGACAGATGTTTTGCGGTCCGTTTCTACTGCGTCTCTGGTTCTAAACTCGACGGCGCCTCTCATAGTTCAACCAGGTGTGGTCAGCCTGGGTCAGCGCGGCCGGCTCGCCTCGTCCGATCGCCGGACCGCCGGCGACTTCCGAGTTCGGTCGTTAGGCCTAGGATCTGAAGGGGAGGCACTCACTTGATCGAATGACGTTTTAGCGAACGCCCACGTTTCACCGAATGGCACTTTAGCGAATAGTCGGACGCCTCGAAGCGGAGTTTTCGGGTGGGCCAAATGGGTTCACAATTTTGTAATGAACTGAAGGCGTCTGTCTCCGTGAAGCAGTAAGCGAATCTCGTCCCGTTTTCGTTCTACTTTTAAATTACGTTAGGTGCGCTACACTGTAAGCATGCGTGCCAAGTGTCCGTGACAGTTTTGAACTAGAATAATTGTGCTTCATTGCTGTTTGTCATTTACCGAAAATGTAAATCGAGCAATGAACGAGGAGCCATGCTTGAAAACTATGTATGTACGATGTTCTTCTACCTGGGCGGCTTCAAAAAAAGTCAAGACTGGTTACGGTTGGATGCGAGGCTGGTCCCAATGCAATGGTAAGCACTTAGAGCGCCTTTCTGAACGGCATGTAAGCAATATAGCGACCAACGAGACGAGCGATGGCGAGAAGCTACGAGTGCCGGCGCCTAGCGACGAAGATTTCTCACTGTCGCTGCTTGCGCCGCTCGGTTCTGGGGCTTCAAGAAAACGTCGCTCATCGCCTTGGTCGTTCGCACCAATCGCTTTCATAATGTGTCTCTCGTCGCGCGGCTGACTACCGTGTTTATTCGAAGAGTAATGCTATATGCACTCCGGAGTGCTGCTCGGCCGGAAATTTCTATACGCACTACGTTTGTCTCGTATAAAACGAATGGTCACAACGAGTTCTCTAAGCGGTGGCATGGCGTAGGGGTTAAGGTGTCCGCTTCGTACACAAGTGGACGCGGGTTCGAATTGCATGGAGCCTACCTTTTCTTTTTCTTTGTTTCTGGAACGTTGTTTTGTCGAGGCATTTGGCGATATATATATTTCTTTTTTGCGATGAACACTAATAAACAAAAATTACAAATGTTGTCGACGAAACTTCGCAGACTTCGCAGATCGGGGACAGCGGGGCTAGGGTATCCGGCTGGACGCCGCGACGCGGCGTGAACTGGTTACCTTCTCTAATTAGCAGCCGCATACTGTCGCCGCGAAGCGGCGTGAACGCAGGCGGGGGGCTGTGTTAACGAGCTCCCTAGTGATACACGCGCAGTTCGAAAAAGGGTGTGTGGCACGAGCGGCATGAGCTTTCTGCGTAGTGCGTATAGCAATTTCCGTCCAAAGTCCACTGAGTAGTGCATATAGCATCGCTCTTATTCAAATATAAGTCCACCTCTTTTTTCTTTTTTTCTCGGAAATCGTGACCAAAGAATTTCGACCTACTTTTGCGACCAAATTTTGCGACCCTACCGGAGGCATGGAGCTATCGAGTCACCGAGCCGGTGTTGCCGTAGAGCTGCGCCGCTTCTTGTTTCAAAAAGCTTTTGGTGCACGAAGGCAACCGAAATGAGCCGCCCGTGGTGGCCGGTGCCGCTATCGCGCGCATATCGGGCGTCGGGTTTCGCCATCTCGCCTCTATCCACTAGCATTCCCCTTGCTGGGCAACGGGGAAGGAGAGGAACGCGATGCGCCATGGGGCGCGTTAAGTCCGTGCTCCGGAGAGCGAGAGTTTGGCGCTCCTTTCAATCAACGGACAGGAGTGCCACCGGAGACTGACACTCGAGTGCGGTCTTTGTCATGTAAACAAGCAAGATGGCTGCGCTGCTGTTGAGACCGTCGAGACGAAAGGCGTAGCCGGACCGCTGCCCCTTTTCAGTTGATTAGTGCTTAATCTAGCAGGTAAAAACGATTTGATTTGAAAGCCAAGACAGCAACTAGCGTTTCGAAAAACGTTTGTTCGTAAATCTCGCCTGAAAAAGTTATTCATCTATCAAACGGTACCGTGCCGATAGCATAGCGACAACAAAAGGTTGTCGAGACGAGATATTCGGACCGGTCTGTCCCTTTTATAATGCTTAGCCCAGCGAAGAAAGATACTTCGATTGGAAAGCCGAAACATCAGTGAGCGTTGAGGAAAAAATTTGTTCGTGCGTCTTGCCTAAAAACGAATTGATCTATCGAACGAGCGCGCCGATAGCTCGGTGACAGAAAAAGTGATGAAAAGATAGTCAGACGGCTGCGCTGCTTAGAATGCTTAGCCCAGACTAGCGAATAAAGACACTTAGACTGGAAAGCCAAAACACCAGTTAGCGTTGCGGGAAAGGTTTGTTCATGCATACCGCCTAAAAACAATGTGCTATCGAACGACGGTGTGCCGGTATCGGCGTAGCTTCGGTCTCGTTGCGAGACGGAACCAGAAAATCTCTGACAAATTTGAGGGTTTTCCTGCGTCGACGAGCGGGTTCAAGAATATTGTCTTTAATTTAAATCGGAACAGCATGCATGGTCCATAAATAGATCTACTAGGGTAACCTACATATGTGCACGAAGCGAGTCTTCAAACTTTTCAGGAATATTAAAACGTTCGTAGAAACTTCATAACGTCGCCGTCTTTTTTGCTTTAGACCCTGCGGCTCCACACGGACCTAATTATTTATCTTCGAAATATTTTCGGCTTCTGCCTCCCGTATCCACGGTTGGAAGGAGCTCGTATGGGCCGTGGCCCGTCGATAGTTTCTGGCCGTGTTCCAAAACTTACTCGATCTAACTCTAGGGTAAAAGTGGTTATCGAAGACCTACCCGCGTCCAGCGTTTCTCTATTTTTGTTGTCAGGTGACATAAAACGCCAGGGTAACTTGGATCTATTCGAATAGGTTTGGAACGCAGCCTCGGTATGTCGCGCTCCTGTACGATATGTGCCGTTTAGTTGCTGCGCTCGGAGCGTCGGAGTAGGAGTAAAGGAGCGCCGACTTAACGCGCCCATGCACTTCGCCTTCCATCCTCGCAAAGGCGCACAAAAAAAGAAAAAGAAAAAAAACAAAAACGGAGGTTACTTTTGTTTGTTGCTTGAGGCGGCTCGGCCAACGCTCGGCTCGCGTGTTGCTCATGGCGACACGGCGGCTTTGCTTGCGTCTTTGTAGTTTCTCTTTCGTCGCTTCGCACCTTGTTTCGTTTCTTGTCGTCATTTTACAACGGTGTCAGTGAAGTATTGTTGCGAATATGCGAGGATGTTTACCAAGCTGACGAAGCTTCGGACGACGCTGACATGTCCAGAAGTTCTGACGGTGATAAAGTTTTTGGCATCGCCCCGTGATTTAGCTGAGAGTGATGTAAATAAAGGTTTGTTTCTTTTGCCCAAAATTTCCCCTGCTCTGAAAAATATAAAAAAAGGTCGACCTATATTTGAATTATTTTTTTTTATTCTCGGTGGGTCCAACAAATAGGGTTCGACCTATTTTCGAGTAAATACGGTAACTTCGCGGGAATTCGGGTTACGTCGGACGTAACTCGAATGCTTGACAATTACGTTGGGCGTAACTTTAATTTATATTTCGGGTTCCGTCGAACGTAACGTTAGATACTGCTTTACATTTAAGCAAAATAGGGGCTGCTGCTTCATCATATAAGCCAACCATTTGTGTTTAACTAAAGCGCATCACTGGCCTAAAAAAATACTGCCATCGTATAGGAATGTAGCGCATCAGATAAATTTGTTAATTTTTACTTTTAGTCCCTGCCCCACCAGATACAACATCTGGTCTAAAGCAGTGTTTCGGATCTCCTTCCAAGACCTCAGGCGGGTCGTCATTCAATCCAGGAGTCGGCGACGTCTCATGGGCGTGTTGCTGGTGCTTCTTACTGGATGGTGCTACCGAGAGAAACGTGGTCGTGCTTGGGAAAGGCAAGTATGGCCGTCGTAAATATGCATATTGATTTTACCTTTGCTCCAATCCACTTTTCAGAAATGCACAGTTTGCATGTGTACATCTCTCAATGCTTCTACAGTCGGCTGTTATTATTTGGAGGGCTCCAACTCTGTCAGCGCTAGTTTCTCTAGATCATGCAAATGGGATGCAACACTAAACCACATATGCTCTCGCAACAAACAGTGCTGTGCTGAAGCACTGTGGAATCTACTCTAGCTTTATAATGCAGCACAAAATAGTTGACGCCAAGTATAGCCACTTTTGTGACTCCGTTTTACCAAAAGCTCTGCCGAAACAAACTTGCCGACTTACAGGTAGTGCAAAAGAACCTCGCGCGCCTTGCCTGGAGAAGGGCATTTTTTTCATAGGTCAATTTTTTCTTAAAACAATACCTTCAGCCTCCTTGAAATGTTAACATCATGTGACACATGGAAGGACAGTAAACCCCTTAATGTTCGCGAACCTTAAATTTTTGCAGCCTTTAATTTTGCGGAATTCAGTGGCTGCGATTATGTCGTCTGGGACCGATTCGAGAAGAAATGGGGGCCACAAAGATAAAGGTGTTTTACTGTACATCGGAGGAAAGAGGAAGTCACTTTTGTTTGTATGCAAGAGTAAAACCAACAACAACAATCATGGTGTCGACACTTTGTGAGCCTATCTCTGTCTATTGAATGTTATCAATTTTGTTTTAGTTCGTTAAACAATGTTGCCTGTACATTGTGGGATGTCGTCTTCAACACGAGCAGTGGTTTTCCTCTGAAACAGGCAGCATGGACGCGTGCCGCAGCACAACATAGTTCATTTGCAGGTGGTACCGCAGTTTGAAGGATGGTTTGCACAATATGGGGGAATCACAATTCAATGTTCTAATTCGGGCATAGACAATATTTGCTAATTCTAAATCATTTTGTCTAGAAATCGGGGATTTGCGACGAATGGGTACCCGCATGGTTGGAAGGGCCAGACAAGCCTTGTGAGCGCTTCGTTTTCTAGCCTCTCAGTTCTGAGCCCACACACGCACCACATGTGTAGATGTTTCGATAGGTGGGAGCTTTTATTTGGAAAATGGTGAAAGGCAACTGTTGTTATATTTATCAGAATTCTGTATTATGGTGAAAGGTGGACTGCATATCTGCAATACATTTTCTCACTTAAAAATATGTCATACTAAAAATATGTAGTATAGCCGATGACAAAAAGAGAATGGCTGGGCGTCCTCCAGCACGTGCTTGTGCTTTTCACCCCGATTTGGACAGATGTGATCGCTCCAGGCTCATGAGGCGCTGAAACGTCATCGAAGGTAGCAGGCGGGCTGGCGGTGGAACAACGGAGACTTCTCGCTGCCTTTCTCATGTTGTCAGTGAGCGTGTACTTCTATACTCTAACTTAGCTTAACCTGCACAGAGCTGAGTAGAATAGGCTTGGCGAGTGCCCTTACTGCATATGCATTCGTACAGCTGAGGCACTTTCTGAATCAAGAACAATGTGTATCTTATTTTCAAAAAACAGATCATTTTGGGGGTGCAAAAGGAATTCCAAGACATATTTTTGTTTGTATTGTCATATTACGCATCGACTCCCTCAACTTAATGTGGAGCCTCTTGGAAAGTTTAATGTTTGCCAGGTAATTGTTTTGCATTTAGTTAATATATCAGTATTCAGTTAGGTATCCCAAGTCATTAGTCGTTGAGGTGCAGTCTCTCTAAGTCAGTCATGTTTAACATTCATAAAAATCATTGTCAAATAACGGCACTGTCGAGGACATGTACTCAGCTCGAACAATCGCTGGGCACAAGCTGGTCGTGTGGTTACAGGCGGCAAACATCTCGGTTGGAACGTCCTATTTCGCAATGTAACTGCAGACTAGGTGAGGGCCCCACTCACAAACGTCTATACTTTGCGTCTCTTTACCACCGGAAAGAGTTGAGCACGTTGGTTACACATATTTAGGAGACACCAGCTGAACAACCCAAGCACGTTGTTATACTGTTATATAACAACGTTATATTGTTATATAACAATATAACCAGCTGAACAACCCAAATGCGTCTCTTTAAGCTGGACCAGTTTTGACTCAACAAGCCATTGCAGCAAAAACAGCATGACGCATGATTATAAGCTCGACGTACCATGGCGTCCAACTAGAAGGTCACATGGCTTGCTTTGTGCACTGAATTTGCAAGGGTGGCTTGAAGCTTCTGTCGTGGTTAACTTTAAGCTGAGATAGTTTGGAATAATGCTCTCGGTTTTTAGTGTTGCCCGGCATGGTTAACAATTTCGTGATATAGTGCTGCATTGAAAAGTCTGTGCTTTCATGACTGTATCACCTTATGAATGCATACTAGCATTTAAACTCTTCATTCTGCAGAGAAATGAAATGCACTTTGCTTGGAATTGTTCCCGCTTCTGTAACTTCATGGTATGAAGCACCTTATGGCTGCGAACTCTGACCGATCTTGTTCTGTGGTCTGCGCAGGCCCATTGCAGGGAGTCGCTCCGAGAGCCTCACCAGAGTTTCCTGCCCGTGGTCGTTCTAAATTTTTTTTTTGTTTTAGGTATGCATCCTTTCAGTCTTTCCCTTACTTGTACTCAAACGTCTTCTTTCATTGTCGCCGATTTGCCTCAAAATTGGTTAAGCACACAAATGGACGCTGTACAACTGTATCGCACATATTTTGTTCAAGATAACTTTTCTTTGCCAAATTGCAAATTTTTTTAATGAAGGTTTGTCTTTTTTGTTTTTATTTACAAATTTATGTGAGTTTCCATGGGCAACACTAAAACGTTATGCCAGGGGCAGGGACAAGTCCACTGCTCTAACTTGTTCTCAACTGATTCCTAGAAATTTCGTTAACGTCGTGAAACCTCTTTCCAGCGCTTGCTTTGCAGCATGAAAAAAAATACATACGACATACTCGGTTTTTTAGACTGCTTGCTCATTCTGCAGGTCTGCCTTCCATACATGTCGTGCTACTGAATAGCAGGCCAATTCGATTGTTGGTTTTGCCATTGCTTTTTTGTTAGCCGTTGTCTTAATAGTTCCTGTAAGTTTAGATATTTTCCTAAAAAGCAAGCCAGGAAGAATATTTAGTTTGATTAGGTAGCTGAAAATAATGTTTTAGTACCCCTTAGTCAGTAAAATAGATACTGTGTGCCGCTGTTAGTGTCAAACCAAGATCCACACTTTTTTGGCATTTTGCTCAGAGTAGTACCCATTTTTATTCGTTAGCCTCTTGGTTCGCCAACTAAACTCTTCCTATCCAGACACCTGCCCTCTGCTGGTATACTTTACCCTTATGTCCATCGAGTGTATGAACTGGAGTTGTATCCCCAGTTGACACTCGCTGAGCACGAGGGTAGGAAAATCTTTCCATCGCAGCAGAGCCATCAGCCCGCGCTAATCAGCCTGCGGCAGAGAACGAGAGGCGTGAGCGCATGCGCGTGAACTCTAGGTTGCTCCCAGCTGAGCAGGGAGGGCCGCCAATTTCATTCATTCGCCCGGCATGAGATCGATATTCAAATTTCGTTTTTTTCATTTTATTTGGCAGGCTCTGGCAATAAAATGATATAGTGTTATTCCTCGGTGGCTTAAAAAAAATAAAAAGAAGTTCCTCTATGTTTGAACGCAAACTTTTATTTCAGGCAAAAAAAAAAAAAAGAAATAAGCCTGTAGCAGATGACGCGTAGCTTCAAAAGTGCTCCTTTGCGCCAAAATGGCGGTCGTCTCCTCTTTGCCTCTTCGCTGCCTTCTCTCTCTCTCCTTCGGCGTTCTCCTCCCTTTCCTCCTCTCCGGCGCCTTCGTCGCCACACCCACTGGCTAAAATCTCCCACTAATTGGCTCTGCATTGCAGTAGTAGTTTTTTTCATAGTCTTTACAGTTGAATGTGAATATTTGACAGAAATCTCTCAGGTTGGGGCGAAAGAGGGTTAAATGAATGCATTTGATAATTCGCTTTAATTCGGTACCCATCATTTTAAGGCCTACATGGCCTTGTCCAGGGGGGTGACTATGACTAAAATAAAAAGATCTATGTGCTGATCACGAAAGAATATGCTAGCCATTCTACTGTAGCTCTGCCAAATACTTGATTGTGATTTGTTTTTATTTTCAGCAACTTGGGTGCCTCAAGATCTGGAGAACCCAGTGGCCACAAGCTTGGACTCAATCTTCTTCTGTGGTCCGGCCAGGACCATGTGGGAGGTAATCCCAGCAACAAGAGCATCACAGTATATTCCTGCTTGTGACTTTCGATCAGCGTCACGACAGGGGAGTCCTCGTGCCACCAGGTGTCAGGAATGCCACTTGAAATAAGCATTCTTCTAACCTATTAATAGAACAGCAAAAGCACTAATAAGCCTAAAATGCAAAAAACAGATTCAAATCTTGGGTTGGATGGAGTTCCAATTAAAAAAGGAGTCTGCAGACATGATTCACATGTGAACTTAAAGCTCGCAGATGTAGGTTCGACGGAGTCACAGAAATAACTTCCCGCAGATGGCTTCGCTAGTGCTATACCCGAATTCTTAAAATAATCATTGTGTTACGTTGGTGTCATCCATCTTATGTACTTACCCCACCCAGCAGTCGGGAGATGTGAAATATAAAAAAAACAGGAACTTGCACATTGTCAGCTTTGCAAAGTTTTATATAGTAAACAGAGCATAGCACGTTCAACTTAAGAAAAAAATTGAGAGCACGCCTATATTCATGGTTCACATATGTGTAATTGCTCTTCATAATGAAGTGAAAACTGCTTAATTTGTGACCCACTACAGGCTTTCTATTAGTGCTATAAAGTGCTATTGTGTTTTAAGCAGCTCGCATCAAATATTTTCTTGAAATACGTTGGTAGGTTCATGGAAATTATTCTGTAGATGTTTGCAGACAGTCATGGTGAGACCAATCTTTAATGCCAAGTGGTCCACTTATTCAGAGTTGGTTGAGTCTGTAAACATTGTAGGCCGCAAATTAAATATTTATGGTACGCAATGGGCACAATTATCCGTAATGACTAGCTCTACATAGGGGAACCTTATACGTTTGCTACGGCAAGATGGTTTCGCAAAACGAAGTATTTAGTTTATTCAACTCCTGCACTAACCTTGTCTCTAAAAACTTTTTATATTCCTTACGATGGTGAGAGAAGATTCTGGAAATAGTTTTTCTAGAACTACTCTAGATATTTCCCGTTCATCATTTTTCTCGCAAAGCATTCGAGAGAGCCAAACCCTGTAATGTACGGAGGGAACTCACAGAATGACGCGACTGACAGTTTGAAACATTCGGCACTGTAACAGTAATAATAGCATGTCACTTATGTAATGCTCATTGTCGCAGATCAAACTGCTTTTTCCGTCTACACTCATTTTCGGTAGGCTCATTGAACGAACTCCCACCTGAGACTGCAGCGCTGGGTTCTGCCAAGTAATTTGAATGAATATAGATGCAACAGGTTTCTTTGAGCGTGCGTCTAACACATATTCTTTATATTGAATCTGCTAACTGTATTCATGACCATATCCATAATTGTATCCACATTCTACGTAATTTTTATTTTGACATTTGAGTTTTGGACAGTACTTTTTTCTAACATCTGTGCTTGTTCAGCCGTACTCAAGCTCATACATGTTGTGTTTCGCTATTACATCAATATATAAAACTGTTGATGCCGAGTGAGAATTCAAGGTACCGAATCTGTCGTGCGAGTTAAGTAAGAACCAATAAAAAGCTCTACAAAGGAATTTTTTTAAAGGGGGCTGTATGGGCATTAGAATAGCACATGCCATGCTGAAAAAAAAATGCAAATTCTTGTTAGGTATGCAAGGGTGAGAATGCTGTACAATTTCTTATGTGTCACAAAAAAATCTGCCTTACAGTGCTCCTTATGGAAGTTCAAACTGTTGAATTCGAAGACTAGAAGTTTTGTTCATGAATGTTCCTCACTACAAATCTATTTAGAGATCTGAGCCACCGACTCATACATGACTATGTGGCAAACATTCATTTTCATGTGCATTACAGTTCACAACGTCTAGTGTGCATTGATTTATTGCATTCATGCTGCTGAAACTGGGAGGGGTTTCCTGGGTATCAATAAAGAGATAAACATTTCTTGAAATTAAAACATTTGAGAACTGCCAAATGGAAGGATCTGAGAATGGCATCTTAGATTATCTTTTCTTTGTCTTATCTCTAATTTTCACTTTATTTCAGCTTAGGCATTTAGTTTTTTGAGCGCGGCTCTTAGGCACCTGTTTCCGCATTTCGCGGCGTCGCGGTCGGCGTAACCGCCCCACTAAACTTGGCAGGAAATTGAATTAATGTTGTGGTCATGTGACGTTAATATTTCTGCTAAGTCTAGCTGAGAAACAGAATTTTTTATGGATGATGTGACACAGTCATGCGACGTCATTTTCCCCGCTACTTTTAGCGGGAAAACTGCATTGGTGTTCAGGTCACGTGACATCAATTTCCGCGCTAAATTTAGTGGGAAACTTAACCCGCTAAATTTAGTCGGGAAATTTTCCCGCTAAATTAAAGGGAAATTTCCTGCTAAATGGGAGGGAGCAGAAGAGGAGGAAGGGAGGGGGAGGAGGGGCATACCCTCCCATCCTCCTTTTCAAGATCTGAGCTCTAATTTCACATTACACAGAATTGTAAACGTCTCACTTTTCATCTCATGTTTTTCAACTTTTATTTTGCAGGTGCGCTCGCAGCACAAATCTGGATTTTGCTCATCCTCTACGTACAAGTTAGGAACTCCTGATTGGCAAGGGTGGGAGTTCGGTCTGACAGCTCAAGGGACACCATTGTTCAGTATTGAATTTATATTTATCTTCTTTTGGGCAAAGTTAAACTTTGCTGCATGCGATTCTTCTAAAAATAAATACCTGCAAGCAAATTTACCAGGTCACTACATTTCGCCTCTGCTCTTAGTGCTCCTGGAGGGCCTCGGATAAGAGCTTACTGGTGTGCAAACATCATGTTTGTTTGAAACCACTCTCTGGTGTAGAGACTCACTGACATCCAGCATTCCAATGGAAGGCAGGATGTCCGCAAGTCCTTCTTGAACGATACAAGCGGGGAAGGAACCGTTCTGCTTCATTGTACAGATCCTGCTTTGCCAGTGTTCAGCGCCTGTCTGGGCATCGCCGTTCTCTCAAGTCATCGTCACAACAACGCTGGCCACGGAAGGATTTCCAGTTTTTGAAGATAAATCCGACGTACGTTTGGCGTACTCGCGTACTGGCCGCAGTTAGCCTTTACCCGACACAAGGAAGCTACCCCATCGACATCGACACTAATCAACGAGGCTTCAAAACCGTGGAACGTCGCCAGTTCTGTCAGCGGGCATGGAAACAGCCTGAGGATGCAGTCTTCTAATCCGTTCTGCTTCATTGTACAGGTGGGTTCCTCTCCGTCGTTACATACTAGACGAACGAATAACGTCGTTCTTCTGTTGTTTCCATGCCCAAGTGTTATTTGTGTTACGGTCATTGAGTGTTCTGATGTGGTACAATCGTTACTAGCACTTTCCGGCGACATTGAACTTAATCCCGGCCGCATGAGCGATGTTCAAGCGAAACAATTCGCGGATTTGATGCAGCTGGTGAGGGATATGAATGAACGATCTTTGAAATCTGAAGTTGGGCAAAACAGTTTACTAGACAGTGTGAAAGAAATAAGAGAAAGTCGGAGTTCAATCGAAAGAAAAATTAACGACATCGGTAATCGACTTACGCTTGTCGAGAATAAAGTATCTGCGCTTGAGTTGGTTGACCAAGATTTCAACACAGTGAAATGTCTCGCTGAAAAGCTGAATTATGACAGCGCCACTTTGAATGACCGTCTAAATGACCTTGAAGATCGATCACGTAGGAATAATTAATTATTTATGGTTTGGCGGATTCTCCGTCCGAAACTTGGTCCGTTACTGAAAGAAAAGTTCTCGAGCTTGCTTCTGGCTCTCTTGAGCTACAGGTGCCCCCAAACTGCATTGAGCGCTCACACCGCATCGGTGCTTTAAGTGCCAATCGCTGTCGCCCAACAATAGTGAAATTCTCCTCCAATAAAGTCAAGAATTATGTATTCATCGCGTTTTAAGTTGAAAGGTAGTGACATTTACATTTGTGAAGATTTCTCGCCAGCAACCCGCCAGGCTAGGAAAAAACTAACTGAGTTTGGAAAAGTCTCTAACAATGTGTTTCAACTACGCTACAATAAACTGTTTATTCACAAGAGGTGTTATATGTATAACGCAGTGTCTGACGAAGTGTTTGATCTCGATGCTGGTCCTGATAGGAGTGAAGGTGATAACGTCAACAGGCCTCCCCTTAACTTGCATCAAACGCCCTCATCTGATAGGCGCGAAGGAGATAACGTTAACATGCTCCGTAACACACATCAAACGTCTTCTTGACCATAACATGTGGCAAGGGGCGTGGGTGCTATTCCTTTATCCAAAAATGTGTCAGCACTTTTTAGCAATATAAGGAGTATTTTACGTCATCGTGATGAATTGTGTTCAGTTATTGATTCTTGTAGCGCTGACGTAGTAGCTTTAACCAAAACGTGGCTGTCATCGAATGTTCGGAATTGTGAATTATTTAGTTGTGATGAACGTTTTAATGTCTACCGTTCTGATAGGGGTGCACGAAATGGAGGTGGCGCTTTATTGGCAGTTGCCGATCAGATTGATTCTTTCTGTGTGCCTTTGAATAGTGATTTAGAAATAGTTTGTTGTTGCTTGTGTTTGAACTTCCAAAAAGTTATCTTAGCCGTGTGTTATCGTCCGCCATCAGCTAATCCTTCTTTTGTTTCGAATCTTCATGATGTTTTGAACTCAATAATAGTGCGCTTTCCTTCATCTCCTATACTCCTCCTTAGTGATTTCAATTATCCTCAAATAAAATGGTCTCACCCGCATATTTTCTCTAACCCTTTCTCATCAGATGCGGAAGATTTTATAAAGTTATGTCATGACTTCAGTTTTTCGCAGCTGGTGTCTCTGCCTACTCGAATCACTGCTACAACTGCAAATGTATTAGATCTCATTTTGTCAACTTCACCTGAACTTATTTCTTCTTTTACTTTCATGCCGGCTCTCAGCGACCATTCGCTACTAGACTTTTCACTTGATGTGCCAGCCAAAAGAGCACAGCGAACTCTTAAAAAAATACGAGACTATGGTAGAGGTGACTATGACTCTATTAACGGTGCCCTTGGCCTTTTTCTTAACGATTACTTAGACCACTTTTCTGACCGTTCTCTAGAATTAAATTGGACATTGTTTAAGACGCAGGTTGAGCTCCTAACCAATAAACATATACCGCTACGTAACATCCCAATTGTTTCGAATTCCCCTTGGTTAAATAACAGCCTAAAAAGACTTTCCAATAAAAAGAAGCGCAAATTTCGTGCAGCAAAGTTAACAAATTCGGAGGTTGAATGGCTCGAGTATCATGAGGCTGCCAATGCTTATAAAAGTGCAATCGCGGATGCAAGGTCAGTTTATTTTTTTATCACCCTGCCATCACTACTAACCAACAACGTCAAACAGTTTTGGAAGGCGATTAACGGCAATACAAACACCACACTGTCTCTGTTTACTTTATCAGGTGAACCTGTTTCCACCGATGACTGTGCAAATGTTTTCAATTCTACTTTTGTTGAATCATTTTCAAACTGTATTTCTTCAACTTTACCTCAACTTCAACAACGCGCTTTTCTGCCCATGTATCCCATCTTAATTCAAACAAGTGGAATTATAAAGATAATTGAACAGCTAAAAATATCCTGCTCCGCAGGAGTTGACGGAATTAATTCTAAATTTTTGCTAAGAACAAAAGGGTATTCTTCTATAATACTGTCTAAATTATTTGTGCAATCACTTACTCTAGGCTGTTTACCTGACGATTGGAACGTGGGTAAAGTGGTGCCCGTGCATAAAACCGGTGATCATCATTGTCCTCTCAATTACCGTCCCATTTCCATAACAAGCATTCCGTGTAAAATTCTTGAGCATATTATTTTTTCTCATCTCGTTCAACACCTAGAATCCAATTCATTCTTTGCTCCTGCACAACATGGCTTCCGTAAATCATTTTCGTGTGAAACTCAGCTACTCACCTTCACTCATGACCTTCAACTTATTCTTGATCATGGTTCCCAGGTGGATTGTATTTTCCTTGATTTCGCCAAAGCTTTCGTTAAGGTGTCACATAATCTACTACTCCATAAGCTTAGCAAACTTAACATTGATCAGGATGTACTTTCATGGATTCGCGCTTTCCTTCATAACCGATCTCAATTTGTGTCTGTGAATAATACCTCTTCAAGTCCAGCTCCCGTGGCATCAGGCGTACCTCAAGGCTCAGTGTTAGGTCCCCTGCTCTTTCTTATTTTTATCAACGACTTACCTTCATGCGTTTCGTCCTCTATTAGCTTATTTGCAGATGATTGCGTTCTTTATCGAGAAATAACTCACACCTCTGATGTTGCTATCCTTCAGTCTGACCTTGATTGTGTTTCTAATTGGTGTAACAAATGGAACATGCAGCTCAACACCAACAAACGTAAAGTAATGACTGTTTCTCGTCTTAGCTCGCACTCTACTTTCTACTATATAAACAGTGTTTTGTTGGAAGGTGTATCATCGTATAAGTACTTGGGGATCCATATTTCATCGAACCTGTCTTGGGAGCCTCATATTCGCTACATAACTAACAATGCTAACCGCATGCTTGGCTTTCTCAAAAGTAATTTTCCATCTGTCCCTGTATCTCTCAAGCTACTACTATACAAAACCCTTGTCCGCTCAAAATTGGAATACGCCTCCCCTATATGGGATCCCGTAACTGACTTACTTACAACAGCAGTCGAAGCTATTCAAAATAGATCTGTTCGCTTCATTCTTACTATCACCGTAGTGCAAGCGTAACATCCATGAAAACGTTTTTAAACCTACCTAAGCTTTCTTCACGTCGTGAGTTATCCCGTCTTTGTCTGTTTCATACAATTTATCATCACAATTCTTCCTTGCATCAAAAATTACTAAGTCCTCCCTCATATGTCTCGCCACGCGTCAATCACCAACACAAAATCGGTCTACCTGTTTGTAAAACCACTACTTTTTATAATTCATTCATCACCAAAACAACAATCACGTGGAACCACCTTCCATCGTCAGTTGTGTCTGTAACAGCTGCCATCATGTTTAAGCGTTGTTTAACCACTTTTCTAAGTTAAAATTTCTTATGTTCGTGTTTCTATTCTTAGGTTGTCATTTTGTTTTTTATTGATTTTACTTTTGTAACCCACTCCCCTCTGTAATGCCCTCGGGCCCTGAGGGTACAATAAATAAATAAATAAATAAATCGTATCGTATTGGGGGACATTCTACAGGCTGTTTTTTTTTGTATGTTTTACAGATTTTTTTTTTAAAAGGCGTAAAAGCTACATTTACGCAGTCTGTGCACGTGAGTTATTTGGCCAGGGTGGCATAGTATAAAAGGCTAATTCGTAATGATCAGTCGACTTATTACAGAGAAGTACCAGACTTCTTTCAGGAAACTGGATGGAGGTTCATTCTAGCGTAGTTTTATCCCGCGAATCTGAATATCCCGTTCGTTTTCCACAAAGATATAACTAAACGTTAGAAAACACAGAAAAACATCCTACCAATACAATAGTGACATCGTAAGAAGACGTTTCGGCTGCCAAGCGTGTGTCGCTTAAGGGCCGCGCGTCCAATCGCAAGTTTTCTAGGTATATTCTCCCGCACTGGCACCAGTCGTAACATATTTTTCCGCCCTTTTAAAAAATAGCATGTGCGTGCATAGTTTTGATAGGCGCTGAAGATACGTGAGAAAAGATTTCGAAAGCTGCTTTTGTGACGTCGCTCTCCAGAGAAGTGCCTCCAGCAGTACTTTAAAAATGATTCTATGCAGCCTCCATTAACCAAATTGAGAAATAATTTTGATATTTGATATCCTGGAGGTCAAAAGGAATATTTTAACGTGTTTCCTCAAAATGCCAAACCACTTCAGCTTCCCTTTAAGTATAATATGTTTCTTAAAATTTTAATTTGCGAAAATAGATTCAGGGTTTCAATTACGAACTTGCTAAGTATCATAAAAACACACAAAATCAACTTTCTTTGTGAAGATAGATATAAGACAAGAGCAACATTTTACAGCGTCCGATAAGGAACTCAAACCTAGAAACTCATCCAAATCAAGCGTTTTATAGAAACCGTAAAATGCTACCCCTGCATTATATCCTTCTAAAAATAGTTGATTTTGTGGTTTTCAATGACTCGGCAAGTTGCTAATTGAAACCATTTGGCCATTTTCACTAATTAAGAAGTTCATTAACAAATTGTATTTATTTATCCAACTGATCGTTACGATTAGGTCCCTATACTACGTACGCCTGGCCGTACAACTCGCGTGCACAAACCCCATCAATTTAGCTTTCACGACCTTTCTAAACATATATGTGAAGCTTAAAACTAAATCGCACTGTACAACCGTGAAAAGCCGATACCAGCATGCTGGGGCCATATGGCTCCACCAAGTTGGTATCGCCTATTCGCTGGTATATGATGTCCATATTACGCTATGCATGTATGGATCCGTCCGCCTACATGGTTCCGCCTTAATCCACTCCCTACTGGAAAAAAACGAATTGAAATTCAAACGGGTGGCAAACTGGTAAATCAAACGGGTGCAAACTTGTCGACCCGTTTGGATCAAACGTGATTATGGGATACGGGTTTGAAACGGTACCCGCTCAAAACGGTACCCATTTGATACAGGTGCCCGTTCGACCTTGCACGTGACCACACGTTTGAACGTGCCATTCAAATCGGGAAATTATGCGCTATCTCTAAACTCCCCGTTTAGGGATAGCGCATAATTTCCCGATTTGAATGGCACGTTCAAACGTGGTAGGTTGGTTACCTTAAACTTATTTAAGACGTTCCGAAACTCATAAACCTATTTATAACATGGAGGAAACACGTAGAACAAATGTGCTCACGTAGGCGCTTGCAAATGGACAGGAAAACGGACACAAAAGATTGTTTTCAATTCTCCTCAAAGTTTATTACGTCTTCTGTAGACAGGTACAAACGTGCAAGCGATCTGTGAAATGTGAGAGGCACTCTAAGCTCTTATACAACTGAGAAGATAGCAAACCAAACAAGAACCGAGCTAATTGTAGACTATGATTGTAGACTTTCGGGGAATTATTCGCCCGGTTGCCGCGAGAAAAGTGGCTGCATAATTATATAGATAATCTGGAAGAGTACGAGTAGAAGAACGGTCAATCGTTGCCAAGAAGTAGGTTGCAGTGCACTTACCATAAAAATAGCGGACTTGAAAGATCTAATCCGTGATAGTTGTCGACACGGTCAAAGCAGGACAACCACACAAACACAAATGAGAGGGAACGGCTTCTTGGAAGATTCAACACGATGTGGCGCACAAGCTGTCAGTTGCTGAACCCAACCAAACCGCAAGAATTCCTGACTTCTTCGAAGAATCGCTTGTTGCCGATATAGACGTAGGACTTTTCGAACACTGATAGAACCAATACGTTGTCGAGAGACATCCTAATAAGACCGCAGGGTTAGGCGACAGATCGAAGCAGGTGGACGCGCTAAGTTCGAGCTGGAACTGACAACAAGCAGACAAAGAAAAAAGCGGCTGCTAGGCGCACCCTTCCGGATCTCGATGCTTATCAGCGTGTAGCTCGCGCGCGGGTGCGGGTCACGTGACGGGTGACAAGAGAGGAGGAAGGGGGCGAGGACCACAGGGACAGCCCCTCTCCCTCTCCCCAGGCATTCCAGAGAAATGTGTTTTTGTAACCTCAAAAAAAAAAAGAACACGCGCGCGCGCATTTTAGCACTCTCAAACCTTGTAAATGGCGGCGGGGAGGCCAGAAGCTCGGCTTGCGCCCGAGTGAAGAATGTACTCAACGCGAGCTCGTAGTTTGACTGCTGCAACGGCGGGCGTGCTCTCGCAAAGCTCGATGTTCTTGCAGCCGCGTGTACGCGTGCTACCTTCGCTGCGTCTTGGATTAAAGTGAAACGGAGTCTACACGTACATTCTTTCACGCGGTCGCGTCTTCTGCGAGTAAGATTCGAGCTGAATAAGTAAATTGAGGCCACAAAGATGGACAAAGTTTTAAAGTTCTGTCAAAAATATCGGCTCATCAACGTCGCGCGTTTACGTGAAACAACAACAAAAAAAGATGTTAGTTTTAGTTGCAGTATAAGCGAACATCAGCGCAATTGAAATATAAATATAATTACTTGCATTACGCGGACGATCTGAAATCGATGAACCGGCGCTCCCAGCCTTCCGGAAACATTGGCTGCCACGGCTGAAACGCTAGGCGTGCCCACGCCGCCGATGTGTACGTTCAGTATCAAACGGGCTCCGGAGAGCCGTTTGATTAAACCGGTGCAGTTTGCAACTTGGTCACCGGTTTGAGCAAACGTGGGACAACTTTGCCCAAACGAGTCGCCCATTTGCCCAAACAAGCGACCCATTTGCCCAGACGAGCGACCTGTTTGTGCAAATAGGTGACCGTTATGGCTCATACAAGGGACCCCTTTGAGCCATACGGGCGACCCCTTTGACAAACTGGTGACCGGTATGGTTAAACTGTTACCGGTATGAACCCGTTTATTTTCATATAGGTGCCAAATGTTTTTTTTTTCAGTAGACCTACGCTAGTATACGATGTCCCATAATACGACACGCTTGTATGGTTCCGTCTACCTGTATCGTTCCGCCTCAATCCACTATACTGGAGCCGCCTTTTTCGCTTGTATAGGATGTCCCATATTACGGTTGCGCTTGTGTGAGCCTTTTCCATCGTCTTTCCATCATCGAGATTTTCCGACAGGGCGGAGTGTAAACACCAGCTAAAATGACCATTATTTGTAGATCGTAGAAATCTCCGCCGTCTAAAAGTCTTGCACAATATTCATCGCGTAAAAACTGGTTTAGAAAAGGTAAATAGACAAAAGTCTCTGTCCACGTATCCCGTAAAAATGGCCATGCCTTAAAAATAAGAAAGATTCATTTTTTTTTTTTTTTGGGGGGGGGGGAGGAAAAACGTTCGGCGACATTTTTTTTTTTGGGGGGGGGGGGGGTCCAGGTTTCAAAATATTTCCTTCCATCACGCACGGTCATTATAATTTCCGATGACGCCGTATTCACGCGTTGAATATCTAACCTCCTTTCATCAGTTTTTTCTGTTTTACCTCCTACTGCAGTGCCAGATGAAGGAGTAGATAACTGAATAAAAAAAACTAAGATAAACTGTCACTGCCACTTGCTTATTCGATGCAGACAGTCGCGTCCACAGTGTAAACGAGAATACAACGGCTTTCTGCGTCATGCTATACACGTAAGTAATCGCAATTCTAGTTTAGCCAAATTAGTTACCACGTTATTTTGAAAAATGTTCTATCTTACTTGATTAGATCCAGTGAGCACAGTGTGGTCATAACGCCGCAAAATGAAGTTCCGTGCCATTGGAAACGACATAATTAGAAAATGTTGAAGCGTCTGTGAGGAAAACCGCGTCTTTATAGCTTTTCATTCGTTGAATTGCCTTTTGATGTAGCGATTCCTCAGTTACAAACTTCAATAGACTTTACAGAGGTTCTACATGAAATGCGAATGACATGACATTTAGGTATAGCCTCAAAAAAACACTTGGTAAACACTCCCAGCCCTATTTGTTTATAATAAATAATTGAAGACACACGTAAAAAATGATCCCAAAACTAGCCTTGCAAGTAGTTTGTTCGCTAAATTGCCATGATGTATAGTTATATTGATTTCTCTATGATTATGATAAAATCATGACACCATGCCATGAAAAATATGGGTTATGGAATATAAGGCCAACCCCTATAATCCTCAAGTAGGAGCACAATTTTGAAAGTGACGCAATAGGGTAATCGCAAAAATAGGACTAGCAAAAAAGTATAATTAAACAAATAGATTACAGAAGTGCCACGGAAACCTAAATAAGACTTGGGGCTAGATCAACCAAATCACCAGCATAAAAAGGAAGCAAACAATAATGATACACTTGCGAAGACTTTGGAAAACAATGGCATTATTTCATTGTTTAATTTATTGAACCGCTCATTTGCTCAGAGGGCCACTCATCCGAGAAAAATGATAAAATACAAGGAGAGAGGACCAGATAATCATGACAGTAGTTTGCATTCCACATACCACACATAACAGAAATGGTGCTTGAATGTGTATTAAAAAAAGGTCACTGGCAACACCTGTGGGGAATGATAGAATGCGCTTAACATAATTTTTCATAACATAACATTCAACATAATTTTTGCAAGCACACGAAAACTCTTGGAGGCCATGGTCGCGTTCACGCACTATATGGTGCGCAAACAAAAGCGTTCGTAACAAAATAAACATCAAGCCATTCTGTTACGAACCCTTCTGGTTTTTGTTGGCCCGGAGCTCGTGAAAGTGTGACACCCGTCACGAGTTTCTGAACTTGACCGCGCAGTAACGGCATTTTGTTATCAGCTACCTTTTTTTATTTTTCCATTGACTACTTGCAATGGGCATCGGTTACTACAGAGCAGGGATGGGCAAAATACATGCAAATATGTATCGAAATACAAATACAAAATACTTCGTCGAAAATGTATTTAATTACAAATCTAATTACATTTCCAAAAAAGCATCTAAGTACAAGATACAAATACAACCAAATGTATTTGGTCTCCTCCAAATACTTTTCCAAATACATTCCTCAAAATTTGCGTCAGCAACTTCAGGGCACCTGCAACGGGTTTCTGGGTATCTCATTTTAACTTTGCATCGCACACTCGGGAGTTAGTGTGCGGGGCTCTAGTAACGTAATAGAAATATAATCGCAAAAAAATGTAATCAGCTTGGACGTAATAGGTGAAAAATGTACAGAGCTTCAAGCAGCTTTTTTTGTCGATTACATTTTGGTATAAACCAGCAAAGAACCAAGACGACCAAGACAGGCAGCACTATCTAGAGAATTTTTATTGTTGTAACTCGCACCAGTTACGAAAATCTGGACGGCCCGCGCATTTAGAATGTTCCAGGCAAAAAAACGGATGGAATTTAGGCTGGAAATCATCACAAGTTGTCACAGGCACTTATTTAGCTAGTTTGCCTGTGAACGTCAATTTTGTCACTACACTTGCCCTGGACTAGCACCGTAATCACAAAGCCATTAAACGCTTGTGCTTGATTGAGAAACACTGCATTCGGTGCAGAACGTAGTTTTCTTCCTGCTCTGGACAGTGCCTTTAAAATAAAGCCGGAGGAAAAAAAGGAAAAAAGCCTCATGGCCGAATAAAGGATGGAGACTATATCTTACAACCACATGCAAAAAAACGAATTGTCGTGACAATAAATTTGCGGCATGTATTTTCGCCCACAAAATTGTATTTAATTACAATTGTATTTGAAATACCCACGTTTTAGTATTTAAATACACACGTCGAATACATCACCCAATTTGTAATAAATACAAATGCAAAATATACAAAGTATTTGAAATACGCATTTCAAATACTTGTATTTGAAATACTGCCCATCCCTGCTACAGAGTATGGCCGCGGCTTATCAGTCTTTGCATCGACTGATCCTCATCGCTTAGTTCTCCCCTCTCTGCCATCTGGAATTTTTGCTGCAAATACCCTCCTCCTCCACTGCGACGTAACCGGTCTATATTACAAGGTAGACCACTTCAGGGCCGAACTGGACCGGCCAGTCCTCATTAAAGAAACCGCGCCACTAAATGCATACAAAATGAACCATTGGAGGACGCTGACACTTCAGAACGCGGCGGTCAGGGAACGGATAATAGGAGCACGAGAGCTGTGCGTGAAACACAAGAGGTGCATTGTGCTCAGCGCGTACAACTTTGAGGTTCGACTGAAAATACGGTGCGTGACGTTCAATGTTCCTGACGACGGGCTTCGGAAGGCCTCCGAGCAGTACGGGAAGGTGCCAAAAAATTGCCCGCGACACATACAGGGTAGCCAGCTCTCAAGTCATAGAGTCTTAGACGAGGCTGGTTCGCTTTAGCCTGAAAGAGTATTTAAGGATCTGTGCCAGAAACGTCTTGGCTGTAGCTCTCGGACGGGCACTTTGGTTCCTGAGGTGCGAATAGACTGATTATATTCGAAAGAATTGCAGAGTACCCCGCTTTCAGCACTCCGCAGTTTCGGACATGTCACCGAGGACTACAGCCGCACGTATGTTGACATCACCGAGGGTGCTCCCACGGATGCCTCGCAGGGCCTCCAGATGAAGGAAGACGAGGCCGAGGCCTTGGCACAAAGCATAACTCGAGGAGAACGATTGGCTTCCACTGTTAACAAAATCACTCCCTGCAGTCGCAACCCTTGTGCCCACCGATAATTCCGACGATGACACATTGCTCCTAAACAAGCCGGAAATCAAGAATCGCACCTGGCGAGGCAGCAGTCAAGTCGTCTGCTCCGTTCGTCGAAGACCCCGAAGGTTTGATGGCAAGTAAAAACCCGCAAAAAGAAGGTGACAACGACACCAACAACCCTCAACGGCCCGACTACTTCCTAGGCAAACTACCTACTGGTTTCACCATGGTCTCAATGAACAGGCCCTTCAAAATCGAACAAAGGCTGTGGGAGGTATTTCAAAACGAGTACGGTACAAAGACTGCCCCGCATCGTGATAGAGGGCAGGCGACGACAAGACCGATAGTAAGTGACTGGACTTCCTGAAGAAGCTGGTTAGTACGCGATACGATGACCCTGTTTCCCATGTATCCTGTAGCTTTGTTTCAGTACTGTCCCCAATATGCAGAGTGTTAAATGGCAACTTTTATTTCGGTTAGCTTAAATTCTAGATTGAGAAAACGGCAACATTAAGATCAGTTTTTGAAAAAAAAAGACAACGTCAAGATAAATTTATTTGGTGAGACTAAACCATCTTCAGAGACTCATATCAATGATGTGCACGCTTTTTTCGAACGTTTCTTGTTTCATATCAGGTAAGAGCTGTCAAGAATAGCCATTTTGTAAACCCTGAGATGGGGAACGATAAAAAAACGGACGAACACAACAAAATCTCAAACGCAGCTTCGAGTAAGAAATTTGGGGATTAGGCTTTAGCGGTTTGGAGGTCACCATGTGTGGTGACCGTGGGGTTGTTGTTGTTCGAGTGGTCGGCGCCCTTTCCGGGGTTTGTTGGAGCCGGGGAGTGGCTTAGGCCGTCTGGGGTGAACGCGGTGGCCGTCTTGTTTTTGCTTTTGAGTTTTTGTTGCCCTTTCTCTTTTCCTTTTGTGTAAAAGTCTATTTATTGGTATGCTTCTATCAATAAAACTTCAGCTGCGTTTGAGATTTTGTTGTGTTCGTCCGTTTTTTTATCGTTCCCCATCTCAGGGTTTACAAAATGACGATTGATTACCAGCTCGCCTGCACTCTCTCACTGCTTACAATTCTACTACCTGAAGCAGGTTTCGTCTTCCCTTCTCCTTCTTTTGTGTCAAACCTTCCACCACCTTCTCAACGAGCCTTGGCGTTTTTAACGCTGTGCAAGATCGGTCAGCGACTGAGTGACCTCCAGACGGATGTGAGCTACTTTGGGCTCTGCCTAAGGAAGAGGTTTGTGGATCCCAGCCTTTTCGGCTATCTCACTCAGCGGAATCTCCCTTGGCGGCACCAGAAGAGGATCCTAAAGGCCTCTCGGAATGTGGCAGATCAGCAACTTCGTGAGCTCTTTGAGCTCGCTGATGTGTTGTGGAAAGGTGTGTTGGGTGAGGGGTTCCGCAGTTCTGTGGAGTTCGACGGTTGGAACTCTCTTCGGCTTGCAAGCTTTCGTTCCTCGTGGGCCGCCAAGAAAAGAGAGGTCTTGAAGAAACAAGACTCGACGAGGAAAAGGTCCGCTTTTTCGGCTTCTGTGGAACGTTTTTTCAATCCTGAAAGTGTTGAACTGTCTCAGACTTCTCAGGCAATTTTAAATGAAGGTCCAAAGTTTTGCCTGGATGTGAAACCGTCACGGTTTGATTTGTGCTCGAATGTGCATGCTATTAGTACCAAAATTCCTACGCCAGAGGATAGAACGACTTTTGTAAATCATTCCTTGAGCAAGCTGAGCGTTCTGGTAGATTCGTCCTTCCCGGTTGAGCAAAGAAATTTCAGGAGAGTGTCGGCTTTGAAAAGGGAGTTGAAAGATAACTCTTTGACCCTGCTCCAGACTGACAAGAGTGGCTTGTTTGCAGTGCTCTCGGATGGTATTTTTAATGAGAAAGCTTTGGTGGCTGTTTCCGAGCTATTTGTAAAGAGTGATGAAAATGTTGCGGTTCTAAAACGGGATGTGTGTAAGATTTTGGAAGAGGAGGACATCACGGCTACGCTAAACAGAGTGAGGGGCGCTTTACGCTCTTCTTTTGGTTTAAAGTTTTTAGTAAAAGATCATAAAGTAGATTTCCCCTTCCGTGTGGTAATTAACGAAAATGGTTCTTGGCAGAAGTCGCTTGCGGTTTTCCTTCTGGGATGTTTGGGCCATGTCACTCTGGAGGGCAGTATTGCCCTTAGGAACTCGGAAGAATTAATCGAGGGCATTTCTCCCCTGCATCGCAGCTCGTGCACGTTGATGTCCCTGGACATCAAAGATTTGTATTATTCTTTAGATAGCGTGTTGTTGCTGGAAAGGGTTAGGGAGCTTTTAGAAAATAATTTGGTCTCTTTTCAGGCCAAAGCGGGTATTTCTGTAGATGCGGTACTGGAGCTTCTGACGTGCTATCTGAGGGCAACTGTGCTTAACTTTAATGGTGACAGTTATATACAGCGGAAAGGTGTATGCATCGGTTCGGCAGTGGCTCCCGTGTTGACTGAGTTTTATCTTAACACTCTTGACAAGAAAATAACAGATTTTATTGGCTGTTTGGATGGAGAAAGGTTTCTGGTTCGGAGGTTTGTTGATGATATCTTGGTTTGTGCTCCGAATCAGCTTTTTGCTACTCAGATCCATGATTTTATTTTGACCGCTGCACCGGAATTAAAATTCACCTCTGAATCAGCGAAAGATGGGAAGTTACAGTTTTTGGACTTGCAACTATTTAATAAAGGGGGGCTTTGTTGGTCTTATGGTAGGGAAACCGTAAAGAAGGTTCTTTCTAGATGGAGTGCTCATTCTAAACTGGTAAAAGGGGGGTGGTGAGATCATTGATTGGCAGTGCACTAAAAAAATCTTGTTCTCATTGTGTTGGTAACGCTTTCGACGTTCAAACCCAACGTCTACTGTCAGCGGGTTATAGTTTCGATTTTATCGTTTCTAGTGCACGTAGACTGCTTGTACGCGCGTCGGTGACCGCTGAGAGGGTTCAAGGTAGAGCTTTTGCTGTAATTCCTTATTTTCATGGTTTTTCTCATAGCCTAAAGGCCTTGGGTGCGAAGTTTAACGTTAATGTAGTTTTTAGGACGGACTTCCGTTTAGACAGGCTTACTCCGTTTTCCTTCAGACGTGAGCGATGTTGCGGGAAAAAACACAGAGATCCCTCAGTCTCCTGTGTCACAGAGGTAGTCTACAAGATCCCCTTTGACTGTGGATTGTGTTATGTTGGTCAGACGGGCCGTTGTTTGAATGACCGACTTGGGGAGCATAAAAGGTGTGTAAAAAATTTGGCGCAGAATTCTGAATTGGTTAATCATGTTAGTTCTTGTAATTTTTGTTCCCCTCTTTGGGAAAAGACTTCTGTGTTGTGTAACGAAAAAGAATTGTTTAGAAGGCTAATTAAGGAGACTTTATGCATTCGCGAGCGGGGGAATTGTGTCAGCCAGCCGTCCTTGGTGATCACTGATCGAATGAAAGAGTTTTTGCTTGTTTGAAGGGAGCGTTGTAAACCTTGAAAAAGGCGGGGGGGGGGGGGGGGGGGGACCGGGCAGCGTTTGCTTCGAGTAAGAAATTTGGGGATTAGGCTTTAGCGGTTTGGAGGTCACCATGTGTGGTGACCGTGGGGTTGTTGTTGTTCGAGTGGTCGGCGCCCTTTCCGGGGTTTGTTGGAGCCGGGGAGTGGCTTAGGCCGTCTGGGGTGAACGCGGTGGCCGTCTTGTTTTTGCTTTTGAGTTTTTGTTGCCCTTTCTCTTTTCCTTTTGTGTAAAAGTCTATTTATTGGTATGCTTCTATCAATAAAACTTCAGCTGCGTTTGAGATTTCGTTGTGTTCGTCCGTTTTTTATCGTTCCCCATCTCAGGGTTTACAAAATGACGATTGATTACCAGCTCGCCTGCACTCTCTCACTGCTTACAAGAATAGCGTTGGCGGTGCAATTTTGATAAGAAATCATGGAGGCTTTTTGATATATCCTGAATGGTAGTCATATAAAAATGGCCCTGTTTGCGCGGCTAAAGTGATTCATCCCCATGAGTCGTTTAATTTCGTGTCTGGATACTCCCCCCCAACGCCCACCTGAGCTTACGCTTTTTTTCACTAAACATAAGCAGTACCTTAGTACGCGTGGACAAGCCATTCTTGCAGGGAACTTTAACAGCGTTTTAAATACGCAAGACTACTCGCACGCTCTTGAGTCTGACTCCAGTAGATCGAAATTAAAGGAAAAGCTGTAGCGGGAGTTTTAATTTTTTAGATTCTACGGAAATGTGTAAGGTCCTCCACCTGGATACAGGCATAAGTAGGGGAGATGTCGTGCGTGCTTAGACCGGGTGTACATGTCCAGTGACCTCACTAATGCCGTCACCGCCTACGCGGTATCCCCAAAAGCTTTCTCCGACTATGAATTGGCCAGTGTGCGTCTAGGAATGCCGGATAGCCAAAAAAGAAAAGAGCTATTTTCTTGGAACTCATGGAAGTTCAACGAAAGTCTGCTGGACGAGAAGGTTTTTCCTCTTCTCCTACAAAATACACTATGGCCAAAGTAGCGCAGAAACAGGACGTTGGTGCGATTGTTTTTGAATAGATTAAAAGAAATGTTAAAATATATACCTTGAATAGAGCAAAACAAAGGCCAGAATGTAACAAGAGAGAAAGCATGCTGTGCTACGAGCTTTCCAAACGCTCATTGCCGAAGAAAACGAAACGACGGGTATCCTCCCCGAAGAAATTTGCACAGTAAATTGCGCTTACTTGCTTTCATGGTGCTCGAATGCAAAGGTGCCATTATAAGAAGCACGCCTTGAGAACTAAAAAAGTGGAAAACCTCTGGAAAAGCTTTATAACTAGGGGGCGACTGCGAATTCCCCACAACAGATTAAACACGCTCCACGCGAGCGGAAGTTTATTCACGAGCCAAAACGATATAGAGCAGGAACATGTACGAGACTTTTGAAAGTTTTTCATCAGCAAAAACGACCTGCAAGACAGCGGGGTAGTGAAACGACTTAAGGAGCTTGCTAAACTTTCTGCAAATTTTAAAAACGAATGAACAAGGAAAATACATATTCTTGTGCGTTAAGAAGGTATTGAATTTTATTTGTAATAATAAAATCGAATGTTTATGTCAACTTCATTTCTCTTTAGGTTAACCAGTAGTGACAGATATCCGAAAGCTTCGCTCGCCACGAAGATTTAAATGCTGCACGATTTGGGATTTCACACACCAACATGTATTTCAAACATATGCACCGATGTGTACTATTAAGAAATGGTTCCCTCACTTTACTTGACAATTTACTAATGCATTACATTTTGCTCAGTTAAAATTTACAACAATTTTTAATTTGTTTAACATGCTTTCTTGCACGCTTAGAACGAACCGTAACAAAGCAAAATATTATCAGAACTGCAAGCAGTATTTAGTTTATAGCTAAAGAATACATATATAAAGCATAGGAGAGATTCTATTTCCAAATTTGGTTATTTTTAGAGGATAATTTTTAAAGCACAACGTCTTATCAGCCCATGCCATTTATGCGTTATATGGTAAATAAGAAAGAATTCCCGTTGAAGGATAAGCTTTCGTAATTCTTGCACTAGATTTCTTTCGTTTTGGATTTTGGATTTTCGCGCTGTGAAGTGAAAAGTGTTAACAAAACAATATAGATAAGCATCGTTAGTTTTTTATGAGGTCAATCTTTATTGATCTTAAATTTTCGAATTTCGCCATCTGTTCGGTTTTACGAACTTATCACTGTTGTAACACAGTAACACATGACATAACCTGTGCTATAATATAGACGGTGAGAAAATCTGGCACTATAAATCACACAAGTACAGTACCATTAATAACCCAGAATTGTGCCGAGGAAGATGAATGAGTTGATACTGGTATATGAAGAATAAATTTTGAATGCGAACATCTTAGTGAAATGACGCACTTGGCTGTCCCAGCATAATGATACATGTTTTCAGTCGACATTGAGTCTAACTATTCAGGTTCTATTTATATGACACAATAATGCATTTACTAGTGCCCATACTCAAATAAATATCTGAGGTACATCGAAGGGTTTTGGGGGCATTTGAAGATAATGAAGATCTTTTTCGCGCTATGCTAGCTTCTGACTTTTCTTCGGGTACCGTACTCTTTATAAAAGTGAAGCGGTGAGACTCCCTGCTGCGGCAGCCAAAACATGTTTTTTTCGAGATCGATCATTATGACAAGACGTGACTGGTTTGACGACAAAAATGTTAAGCAAAGTATTAAATAGTTATGGTATAAGCTTGTGTGTGAGTGAATCAACCTAACATTTGCCGAGTCATCATAATTATGAAACTTTTTTTTTGTTTTTTGCTTAGAGTACAGTGGGCGCAGTTTATATTTCGTAAGAAATATATTCAAATTCCCGTTCATAGGTGAGAGGAAACAAAGTTCTTTATAACTCTATACAAAACTAATAAAACTTGCAGGGTTCCTTTTAATGTTTTTATTATTATGTGCAGAGATTGACAATCGAGGTGGTGTTCAGTCTTTAAACTGTATTAGATCCTTAGCATGGTTGTGACCAGATCGTGATAACTCAAAACCCAGCGAGGATCAAAGCGTCATTCTCGTCGGCTCAAGAACACATTGCCCGATTCGAAGTCACAAGACGTGATTCTTAAGAAATAACAAGAAGGATGTGAAAGGGGTAGTAGGAGTGGACAACATTTGGAATCACCGTTCGTCGTCATTCTTTATTTTCATTTTTTTACTCATGGTTGGTGCTTTGTTTTAGTAGGAAGAAAGAGCAGGCATGGATTAAGAAGATTGTTATGCAAAAAAGAGCAGGTATGAATAGGAAAAAATTCAAAGTAACTCTCTAAGAACCAAGATTTAGTCCTAACTAAAATGGCTCATATTCATAGAATACACTACGTACATAAATTGGGAGCTGCGTAAAATTGAACAAATAAAGCAACATATTCTCGGCGTCAAGCTTCCGAGTGAAATGAAATGAGTAAATCACACATGTTTTGGCGGGAGAGACCATTCCCAGGCAGCGCACGACGTCAGGCCAGCATTGGTATTTAATTGGCGATCAATGGTCCAACATTGGGCCAATGCGGCCATCGTGCTGCCAACGTTGGTGGGACACTGGGATATACTGGCCAACATTGGCCAATCTAAGCCAATGATTTACCAACGTTGGCAATCGTTTGGCTTAGCCTGGCCAACATTGGCCTGTCTTAGCCAATTGGTTACAAACATTGGTCATCAATTGGCGTGGGCTGGTCAACATTGGCCTGTGGTAGCCAATTAGTTGCCAGCATTGGTAATCGATTGGCTTAGGCTGGCCAACATTGACCTGTGTTAGCCAATTAGTTGTTAGCATTGGTAATCGATTGGCTTAGGCTGGCCAACATTGGCCTGTCTTAGCCAATGTGTTACCAACATTGGTAATCGATTGACTTAGGCTGGGCAAAATTGGCCTGTCTTAGCCAGTGGCTTACCAACGTTAAAACTAATTGGCTTAGTTTTTTAATGTGCTAATCACGCACGCTGAGAACAGTGTGTAGCTATGGCTCCGGGGGGAACAATTCTTCTGTTTTCACACACAGCAAGTTATCACCTGAATTAGAACGCTGTATGCATTGCGAGCTGTAGCAATTTTGAACGACCACGAAGAAAAACGCCGTAGTCGGTGACAGGTTAAAAGTAAACGCTGGGGAGGAGATCGCCACCTCCAGGTACTTCGCTCTGCAAACGTGAAAAGAGATGGGAGGAGCTTTTAACACCTGTCACCGACCATAACTAACACGCGTCACCCCAAAACTGATAGTTATGCTCAGTAAATTCAACACGAAATACAAAGCGCACGCTTCCTTTGATTTGTATGTATGTTTATAAGGCAAAAAGCATAGCGCTTCTTCTCTTATGCCCATTTAGCGACGCAGCCAGGGAACGTTTCCAAGGGGGGTAGGTGGGTACGCAGGGTTTAACCCCGATAGCTCCACGCGCCTCCCCAGTATCCACGACACGGGTGCTTTGTCAGTCGTATCTGATCTTTAAAATCTTAAAGCAACCCGCTTTGCTGAGCCGTAAAACACGGCCCATAATTCAGACCAAACCGGACAAGATTAAAAATAAATAAAAATAACTAATATTTTTTAGCGAAAAATAAAACCTTAAACCAAATATCCAGCGATTGGTTAAGCAATTACACCTCTTCACGAATAAAAAATCACGTTGAATTAAAATCTCGAACACCCTATGTCTGAGGTAGGAGGTGACATAAGTTGATGCGCATTTCAATTTGCAAACAAAGGTTATCACGCAACATATAACGGAAGAAGCTGAGGCAATATATGTCTGGTTGCCCAAAAATGACTTCAAAGTGAGTACAAAATACGACGACTGCAGTAATGACCACGGTAGTGACAACGCCCGCAAAAATATAAACTGTAATAAAGTAAATGCGTTACCAACGTTGACAGTCGATTGGTTTAAGCTGGCCACCATTTGCCTGCCTTAGCCAGTGGCCTACAAACGTTGGTAATTGATTGGCTTAGTCTGGCCAACAGTGCCGCCCTAGGGCACTGTTGGCCAGACTAAGCCAATCAATTACCAACGTTGGTAGGCCACTGGCTAAGGCAGGCAAATGGTGGCCAGCTTAAACCAATCGACTGCCAGCGTTGGTAACGCATTGACTTTATTACAGTCAATCGATTACCAATCTCGGTAATTTATTGGCTTAAGCTGGCCAACATTGGCCTGTCTTAGCCAATCGATTACCAATGATGGCAACTCATTGGCTAACATAGACCAATGTTGGCCAGCCTAAGCCAATTGATGACCAATGTTCGTAACCAATTGGCTAAGACAGGCCAATGTTGGCCGACATAAGCCAACCAATTGCCAACGTTGCTAAGCCGTTGGTTGAGGTTGGCCAATGTTGGCCAGTCTAAACCAATCGATTGCCGACATTGTTAAGCCGTTGGCTGAGGTAGGCCAATGTTGGCTAGCCTAAGCCAATCGATTACCAACGTTATTGAGCCGTTGGTCAAGTCAGGCCAACATTGGCCATTATATTCCAGTGTACCACCAACAGTGGTTGTGTGATGGCCACATTGGCCCAATACTGGACCATCGTTTGCCAATTAAACACCCATGTTGGCCCGACGTCGTATGCTGTCTGGGCTGTCGTAGCCAATGGCTCACCATCATTGGTAATCGATTCGCTTAGGCTGACCAAAGTTGGCCTGTATTAGCCAATGGGTTACCTACATTGAAAATATGTTGGCACAAAATATCAGGGTGCCTCGTTTTCTGGAACCGTGCTTTAAAAACGAATGAAGTACTCTAGGCAATGAAACTCACTGTTGTAAGAAGGCGTCTTGATAAAAATGCTGCTAAGAAAACGCTGTAATTTAATAAGTATTTCATGAATTAAATCTAATTGTCAATCTTTATTAAATACTCATTTGAGGGCAAAGGTGTCAATTGGAAAGTCGTATTTTGAGTATGCTTTTGATGAAGAAGTTTACAACGTAGTACACACCTGGCAGCACACTTGCTTAGACTAGCTATGGGGCCAAGATTGGGCCTTGGCCGTAGTAGATCTGGCCTGGACTGCCCAGCGAAATCGAAGAACTGCCAGCATGGCGTCTCACTGTATATTCCGGGCACAGGAATTACAGGGAACTGCCAGGGAAGGCATTTTCTTGGCGCCTTTTGTCTCTTTTTGGTTCGAGCCGACCAGAGTAGACAGGCGAGCGGCCACCAACATTTAAGACTTTTGAGGCGGTTCACTGTATTCACTGACCCCAGAGCTCCACGGAACTACAACGGAGTGGTCTTGGGTGTAGTTTATTGGCTTTTCAAGATTCAGTGCGCCAAGGAACGACTGGTGTTGTCACGAAGCTCTCTAGAAAAGCTCAAGTATCGAAAATAAAAAGATCAGTGCAATAGTGTATAGCCGAATGAACGCAATAATAGTGTCAACGAATTGATCCCTCGAGGACATCTACAGAATTCATGTCTCAAATCGCCACGTCTGAAACCGGAAACACATGCGGGATAATTTTTCTACGCTTATTTTTCAACATCACGCATCGTCGCAACGGTTCACGTACTTCGCGGCATCTCTGCTTCAACTTAGAATGAACCGCAGCACATGCTACTGGTTCTGTTGGCCTATCAGGCGCCAAAAGGTTGCGATGCTGCAGGGGAGATGCGCCAAGCACTTGAACGGCCCCTGTCCGCAGGCGTTTGCAAGGTCTCAACGACAAAGCAGCCTCTTGCAACACCAGTGAGCTAACGGTGCTCGGAATTTCCACGCCCACATTGCACAAGAGCTAGCGCGGTCGGCCAAATCGAGGCGCAGTCGGTTCTCATGTCGCGATTACTACGGCGTTGCTCTGTCTTGCACCGAAATTTGAAACAGCTCGCACGAGTCTGCATGCGGGCCAAATAGACGAGTCTATAGCGCGATATAGTGTCGTTACAAGTGTCAAAAGTAGTGCTCACCTCGACAGGGGCGCAAGCAGCGACCCTAGTCCGTCGACGCCGACCTCGAGAACGACGAAATATACATTAAAAACACTTTTTAATACCCGAAACTAATATTTAATTACTTAATCGTGAATATTTTGCCACCTTAGGGACGTCCTATTACCTCACTGTACAGCAAATTTCTCAAATATGCAGATACTATTCCTGATATTTTTCTTTTTTTTACTATTCTGCGATATAATAAGTCGTTTGCACTTTCGAGCCCAGAACCCCTCCATGTGTTGTCATCGTTTTGTTAGATTCTCGTTTTTTTTTTTTTTAACTTCACCTTTTGGGATCTTTGCATCTGTGTTGAAATAATGATTAAATGGTTTAAAAAATGGTACAGTTTTTGATACATTTACACAACCCTCGCGAAACAAAAATCTGTTATTAGCGTGCTGCGAAATATAAGGCACAGCTTATTTCTGAGTAATATTTTTTCTTTGTGATTTCAGTTTATTTGGGGACATCGTCCGCAGAAAGACGACGCAGTTATTTTTACATTTTAGTTTAGAGTGTGGGTTTTACGGCGTAAACATAGCATCTTCCTACCTCCCGTTTTTGGTTAACATTTGGGAAGGGCAGTTCCTTTGGGACTCCAAAAACCATCTCGGCGAGAACTTTTCTTGGCAATGCAGTGGAAAGGAGGAGAGCCCGCGCACAGCTATATTGAGCGCTCAAAATGGGAGAGGGAGCGCTGGCCTGTATCTTCACTGCACTGCCAGAAAAGTTGTCGTCGAGTAGCCGTCGTGCTGCTGTCCTGTTCACTCGGTATTGACAGCAGAGTAGACGCTATGCGTATTTTAGGCCAAGCGTGCCTCCGGTTACGGTCACGTGACTATAGTCTCCAAGCGGGTCGCAAGGCAGAGCACGGCACCTGCCTGAAGGACACTGCTTGGTAGACTACTCACGTAGCACCCATTGCACTATCAAATTTGAGACGAACTCACAAAAGTATCCACTGACAAATCCTATAGCTGTGTTGATTGTTCGGATGACCCCCGAAGATAAGTCTTTTATGAGCGCACCCGCCTGGGGACCGTGAAGAAGCAGGATGCAGGCGAAATGCTGGAGGGAGGCTAATGTTTAAACCCTCACCTCTCCAGCAACCCATCTGCTTCCCCCTACCAGCATTCCTTTCCCTGGCCCTGACTGAACTCTCAGCTGCGGCTTCTGTGGTTCAGTGTTTGAAAGTCCTACGCGTATATCGGCAAGAAGCGATTTCTCCGAAGAAGTCAGAAATTCTCGTGATGTGGTTTGGTTCGGCAAATGACAGCTTGTACCGCGTCGTGTTGAATCTTCACGGAGCCCTACCATCTCGTTCGTGTGTGTACGTGGTTGTTTTCCAGTGCCCATATCGACGAATATCTCGGAATGCATCTTTCAAGTCCGCTATTTTTCGGTAAGTGCACGGCAACCTGCTTGTTGCCAACGAGTGATCGCTGTTCTACTGGCACTCTTCCAGATTATCTATAGAATTCGGCAGTGTCTATACCCCGGCAGCCGGGACAATGATTTTTCCGAAATTCTACTCAGAGTCCCCTTCCACCAGCTGCTTGTATAAAATCATGCAACTAAAGGTAGGATGCTGACTTTCTTGTTCTCCCGGCTGTTCGTGGAAACGTTTCATAGACAAATTTTCATGAACACACGTTTCATGGACACGTTTCGTCGACACTAACATATCACCGACACTCGCTACGCGAATCGCACGCTGCGGGGAAGTTTTCTCACGGAAGTGGATAATCTTCCGGCAGCTCGGGAAAAGAAAGTCGGCAGTTGTCCCCTTTGGGGTCTCGTATAAAACGAATTGTGACAACGGCTATTTGAAGCTATAGAGTAGCTCACTGGTAAGGTGTCGGTCACATACACAGCTGGACCCTGAGTCATTCCGCCAGTGTGGTCTCATTTGTTTTTCTCGAACATTTTATAAGCATTTGACAATATTTACAACATCTTTTTTTATGATTACCACTGAAAAAAAAACGAATGTTGTGTACGAAACTTCGCTGAAGTAAATGGTATGGGACTCCGCCCTTCCCGGTGGTGAACGGAGGACATCGCCCGGGGAAAACAAATTCCGCCAGTTTCGGACGGGCGTGTATCACTCGGACGGCGCGTGTATCACAGTCTGCGGCTGCTCATTACAAAAATATTAACCAAGTTGTTCCACCTGTACACGCCGCTTCCCAGCGGCCCGCCGGCGGTCCAAGCTTCGCTGTCCTCCATTCAACCCCCAAGAGAAAGTCTCATACCATTTAATTTAGCGAAGTTTCGTTGACAACATTAATTTTTTTACAGTGTTAATTGTAAAAAAGAAATGTCGTAGGTATCGCCAAATGCCTAGAAAAACAAAAGTAATCCCACACTGACGATTAAACCAGGATCCCGCCGCATAAGAGACGGACACCTTACCAGGGAGTAACCCTACAGCCTCAATTGGTTGTTTTCAGAATTCGTCTTATACGAGACCCAATAGAGGGCAACGGCCGGCATTTTTTTCCCCGGGCTATTGTGCGGGCGGCAGAATGTCCACTTGCTTTTATCGCGGGTGTGTCACCGGCCGGCAGACCCGTCCACGCAGCTTCGCGGCGACGTTCTGCGACGGTTCTTGACAAGAATGTTAACCCATATGTCCCACCCTACATGCCATTTGTGGCGACGATATGGGGTACCTTGTTACCAGAAAAAAAAAAGCGAATCATAATATTTTGTAAAACAATCTGCAGATGATAGAGCGTGTCAATAAAACGATCTGTCAATGAAACGTCATTCGATGAACTGATGCCACCGCCATTGATAGGCGTCTGTCAAGAGGATTTCGGGGAAAATATTTTTACAGCTGCCGGGAGAACAGACAATATGGCCTAGAATTACCCCGGTTCTGTTTGCTTTCCAACCTTTTCAGCTGTATAAAAGCTTAGCAGTACCTCTTTACATCTCGGAGATCGCTTGCACGTTTGTACTTCTCTACGGATCATGCTATGTATAATAAATTTCTAGGGGATTTGAAGAGAATATTTTGTGTCTGTTTTGCTGCCTGTTTACAAAGTCATACGCGAGTACTTTTTCTACGCGTTTCCTTCGTGTATTAAATAGGTTAATTCAGTGCGGGACATTTTAAATGAATTTGACGTATCCAACGTTCCAGACGATACCCATTCAGGGCTAACGAATAATTCGCATGGGTGTCAGATGCTAGCTCGAGAGCGATTCATTTCAGCAAGCATTTGTCAGCGGAAGAATGCCGCGGCTAGGCTTCTGATAGAGCAAGTGAGCCAGCACTGCCTTTCGCGGCTTGATCGCGTCTCTTCATTTGCTTGTGCATGATATCTTCAGTTACATAGTTCAGAAAGAGCTAATGGTGGCCAGTCATCCTTGACTTCACGACGACTTGGTTGAGGTTGCGGAAGAATTTTTAGTACATTGTGAGCCAAGCTCTTCAGAACATCGCGATGCTACAGAAACAAGTGAACTTATGTAGAGCGTTGATCTTCACCTTTGGATCTTTTCGTAGATGCCATCAGTGCGAAGCTAAAAATTGAAGAATCGGCAGCTTAGAAAATGGCGGTGAAGTGGCTGCCAGGGTCTTGCGACAAGAGAGGCGGCAGGAAGAGGCGTTCGGAAGCCGTAATGGCTCCCCAGCCCCAGGACTCGCCCCAAGACCCTCCCCACGACCAGGCAAAGGCTCCCCGCTGAGCTTCCTCCCTAGCCCCTTTCAATAAATGTTCAAAAAAAAGTATTAATTAATCTTGAATTAGTCACTTGAACGCCAGATAAAATAGTGCACAGACAATGCATTGGAGGACCTTGCCATTTGTGCCCAGAATGCTTTTTTGCAGTGGGCTACTAATACAAAACAGGCCAGGGGTTCCTAAACCCCAATGTTGGAATAACCAGTATTTAAACGCATTGCCATCATTAAAGATGTGGCATTAACATTGGGACATGCCAATGAATTAGTTTGACTGCCAATAACGGCCTATTCAATGAATGAACTTGTATGCCAATGATGGCATGGCCATTGAATTAGTGTGAAAGCCAAAATTGGCATAGCCAATGACATAGTGTGGATGCCAATGATGGCTGAAATATTGGTTTAACGACGGCCCAACAATGGTGCCAATGATGGCTGGAAAGTTGGTTAAAGGATGGCCTTACATTGGTGCCAATGATGGCTGGAACATTGGTTGAACGATGGCCAAACGTTGGTGCCAATAATGGCTGAGCCAACATTGGAAGAAGTTGCGCTTGGCCAGAATGCCTTTGTTGGACCAACCTCTGGAGCCAGTGTCTGCGATTGTTGGCCCAATGTAGGTACAACATTGGTGTGCTGCCTGGGATTATGATACCCATAACCAAGGTAATGTTTGCAAAAAGAACAAAAAAAAAAAGAACACATTTACGTGAAGTTTTGGTTTGTTGACAAAACTTTATTATTTACGGTAGATTTCAATTCTCTTTGCAGCTTGCTTCAAAGGCATGAACACTGCAACTATCATCCGCGAACACCAGTTTTTTTAATGTAAGTATAGGAATTAAAAAACTCAGTGTTTTGAAGCACCCACATTACAGATGTCCACTACACGAACTGAAGAAAACATGCATAACAATGACTATTTTGCGACTAGGCTGAAATGGAAGGAAATTCGCCTGCTCAAGGAAAACGTTTTCAAAAAATCTATGTCACTGTAATAGGGCGTTCATTTTATTTCTCCCTAATTTATTTTTAAACATAGCCGTCTGCCGGAACAATAAGGTCTATTAGAGGTGACTTGTGGTCACTATAACTTAAATATTTAACTTGTACCTGTATTTAATCTGTTGATAACTTAAAATAAGCAAGCGATATCAATTATAAACTTGCTGAGCGTCATCCGAATCCTTTATATAGGTATGTTGTAGAAAGACGGCGTGTGGAAAGTGCGGCATTTCACTCAATTGACCATTAATGCAAGCGGAACAAGGCAGGTGATGTCAAAACAGGTATGGGTCATTCCATCTCAAACCTCCCAGACGTTTCGCTCGATCCCTCCCTATTTCCAAAAAAAAAAAATTCATGACCTTTTGGCGCAATGTTTGTAGCCATGCCCTGAAATAGTTTTGGTGAAAAAAAAGTTTTCATCATGTGAGCGCGGTTTAACTTTTAAAAACAGCGTGAAACTAGACATCACTCAATAATTCATGAAAAATCAGTTTTTTAGTGAAACATCCAACAATATTTTTTTCCTAAATTAACACGGCTTTTGACTTACAATGTGGTTGGGTTTGTAAAGTTTTGTTGAATTTAATTATATTAAAAAAACTGAAAAACTTTGAAAATTTTAGTATTTTCGTTATTTTAATAAAAATTATCTAATTGCTCCCGGAACTTAATATAACCCCAGGCAGCACACCATTGTTGGACCCCAGTTGGCTCAATGTTGAAAAAAAATGGCTCCAATATTGGTCTGACGTTGGCATTTTCGAAAACGCTATCTGATCCATGGGTGGTCCAACATTGGTGCCAATGTTGGACCACTGGTTCGCCAACTTTCTAGCCCACGTTGGACCAACGTGGTTTGCGCTTTTTTTTCCAATATTGGCATAGAGGTTTCACCGTTGGCTGAACCAACATTGGCTTAAATATTGGCATCCAGTTTTATTCACTGGCTATTTTTTGCATCCATTGTCTATGCTAATATTGAATGCCATTTTTCAGCCAGTGGTCTAACCAGCATCACAAAACAGTGCAGAGAGCCAAGCAAGTATCTTGCCCTTTTTCCTCAAGCACTGTTTTTTTCTGATACTAAAATCTATTAAATGCAGTCATTTTACCGTATTTGGATACTTTAGAAATCATTAAAGCTTGCAAATGAATTGTTCATAACGTTTGACAGTTCATAATTTATTTAAACCGAATAAAAATATTGAAAACATTGTGCAACCAGGGGAACCTAGGCAGACTCGGCAGCAGGCTCGGTAGTGGACAGGGCAGAGGGCTGGGCAAAGGGCTGGGCAAAGGGGTTCCCCGCAGGGGCCTGGCCACAGGATTCTGAAAGAGACAGAAGCGGGGGTTTGCATTCAGGTGAAGGGTTTCAGAGGCTCTCAGTTCTTTCTTACGCTTGTCAATAATGAATATCAAAATAAAACATAGCTTCATTATTAATCGCCATTTAATTAACTATTCGATTAATCGGTTCAGTTGCTCCTCAAGTATAAAATCTCGAAAGGCCTACCGACTTTTTTATGTTTACTTTTCCATATTATAAACTTTGTTTTCGAGCGAATTATTTTTCGTCATTTTGTATGTAAAAGAACTTAGTACTGCCTTCTAAAATAAACAGATGCGCAGGTAAGACACCGGGGCCAGCTTGCTGGAATCAGTGTCTTAGCTGAGATTGGGTGAAAGAAAGCACTTTAAAGGCTGGGACGCGCGAGCGTCTTGAGTCGAGGTTTTAGTCCCGTTCAACTCGTAGGCTGGCTTTGACAGTGCTTTCTTTTCCCCGTCTCAGCTGAGTCGCTGTTTCAAGCAAGACGGCCCAGGCGTTTACTATTGTTTTGTTCGTCCGACTTGTCCTTACTCAGAACTCGATCGATCTAGATTAAAATACTCATAGGGATTTAAAAAAATTAATCAAATAGTACGAAGGTTATTTCATAAATTGCTCAGCTCTACTCTTGTAATGTCAGGGCGTCCCTTAACCTTTCATTTAGCTTTAAGAAGCCTTAGGAATTACAATCTCGCTATTTAAGTTCACACCGATATTTCTACGTTGATTTGAAAAAAAAAATATTTTTAAGATTTACGGTTTCCGCGGCACGGAAATATGTAGTTATAAATGTACACATATTGCCTCCATAATATTTACAATTTATAAATCCAACCGCTGGCACCCTCTTTAGCTCACCAGTCTCAAACGCACTACTAAATTAAGAGTTCAATAATTATCCCGTTATACGTAAGAACCTGAAAGTTGAACAGAACTGGATGCTTGAATCAATTAAGAATTTAAAATAAATCACACACATAAAATAGCTTATCGTGTAAAGACAATTACTGGCAATTACATTCGCAGAGCGCGGTGACATAACCGACACTCCACTCGCACCCAACAAGCCGAACCTTGGCAAATAAGGACTACTCAACGCTCTGTGGTATTCGGCTTTGGACCTACCGCGAGGACTTTTTACTAAAGTACACATCTACCGCCAAGACGACAGCCACATTTTAACAAGAAGAATGAAATAAAATGACTTTGAACACAGAAATAATCAATCAGAACGTCTCTCACGGTCTATTAGGATAAAAAGCACTTACAAATAGCGCTGTACAGGGACTTTCGGGCCGATCGCTGTGATTTACACGCTGAACTCGTCGGAGATTCCTTGCACAGAGTTCGACACGGTTCAAACTCATCGGATAGTGACAAAACGTACATTGCGTAGCAAGAATACCTATCCCCATCGTCAGGAGGACCTCTCCTTGTCACTCACATGGAAGAGAGAGCGGTCCGTCGTGTCTTCGGTCCGTCGAAGCTAGTGGTCACACGTATGCCCACAACGAAGGAAGATCACCGATGTGCAGACGCTGTCGAAAGAATATCCATGGTCCTGGCAATCCGCATGTTGAAGATCGCACTTGGCTCTAAGAAGAAATGTGCTGCTGGTGATCGGAACTCTAGAACCATGGCGGAGATGCCGAGACGCCTCGCCCGATAAAAACAGTCTGCTAAGCAATCAAATGCACTCAGACAACCTAGAAACGGACACCACGGTGTCCTGATATCCGCATGATTATCTTGCCGTTCTTGTGTCTTGGAAGAAAGAGCTATTTCTGCCACAAAAAAACAAACAAAAAAGCATATGCATAAATTGCGAAGCGCGTCTGCCAACTTACAGTTCGCGGATGCGCGTGTTGGAAATTGGGGAGACCGTCCCCACCGTCGTCCAGTCGCTACCTTATCGTGTGGCCTTGATGCACGCGATCCCACTTTCTGTGTGCGTGGGTGTGCGTGTGTGTGCGTGTGTGCGTGTGTTTCGCGTTCTGGACTCCATCACCCCTAAGCTGAGAGTGCAGAGGAAGCTAAGAAGCTCGGTGAACTAATCGCAGGTCTATTTTTAATCACGTGATCACGCTCTTTCCCGTAACCACGCGCAGAGAGCGGTGCAGGTGATGACTGGTCCGGCCGGCGCGTAGCTTCCCCGGCACTGTCAGCTTAGGAATGCGCAGTGTCCTCCTCCCTCAAGGTCGCCGAGTCCTCTTCAATCACAAAGGAGAAATTAGTGACGGCGTGGGGAAAATGGGAGGGGAAGCCGTTCCGAGGCCGTCGGCGCGACCCCTACCGTTCATACTTCTCTCTCTCGAATTCTTTCGTTTGTTTCTGCCGTTATTTGCTATTCGGGTTTCCAAAAACCAAGGTAGTAGAGATTGCTTAGACATGATAACCCTACAGCAAGAGGACGAAACGGGACTGACATACACGAAGCTCCGAAATCAGCTTGGAGCCTAATGTCAAAATTAAGAAGAGACACTGATAAATCAAATGCGGAAAAAAGGGGCTAGACTCTAAATCAAGACCAACATTGTCGTCTTCTATCATGCCTTGGCGCCGTGTAGGAGGCATTCGGGCTCTTATTGTGGCTGTCAAGATCATAGAGTCAACATGATAATCTATTATGTTGACTCTATAACCCGGACAGCGTTTTTCTTTCTTTTTTTTTTCCAGTTGGCGGTCTTGATGAGCCCATATCGCTGGCGACTGCTTAATATGCACAGTGAAGGAGCAAATCTTCGCCATTAAGTTCTGTACATCGTTATTTACTTGTTTACTTTGCAGAAGAGCACCTGAATCGCGTTTTGAAGAAATAACAAAATTTACAAGCGCTCGAGCAATTTCAGCTTGTTGAGGTGAAACGAACGCGCCTAAACCAGCGTATTCAAACATGCTTCCACTATTAAGCCAATGGTATTGTCAGAGTAACACACACCGACCATTCTATGCCACTGTGTTCTTGAAATGACAATGAGCCAATGGTACCAACAGGACAGCAGTAACCATTATAAGCTTGGGTTTATCAAACATTGCCAAGCCAACAGTGTCCATTTTACGCCAGTCCCCATCAAATATTGCAATGCCAACGGCACGGACAGACCAACGTTGACCATTTTATTGCAGTATTCATCCAATATTTGCAAGCCAACGGTACTCAAAGGCCGACATTGTCCGGTTTACGCAAGTATTTGTCCAGTATTCGCAAGCCAATGGAACGGACAGGCCAAGATTGCCCATTTTATACCAGTGTTCATCCAATCTTTGCAAGCCAATGGAACTGACAGGCCAACATTGTCCGGTTTACGCCAGTATTCGTCCAATATTTGGAAGCCAATGGAACTTACAGACCAAGATGGCCCATTTTATACCAGTGTTCATTCAATATTCGCAAGCCAATGGAACTGACAGGCCAATATTGCCCATTTTATGCCAGAGTTCATCCAATATTCGCAAGGCAATGGAACTGTCAGGCCAACATTGTCCATGTTTTGCCAGTGTTCATCCAATATTCGCAAGCGAATGGAAATGACAGTCCAAGATTGCCCATTTTATGCCAATGTGCTTCCAATATTGGTTGGTCATTGGAGAAGCTGGGCCATCACTGAAGATTCCATATAATGGTATAGCCAATATTGGAAGCAGATTGGCTACAGTGGACCATCATTGGACTTTTTTTTGTCAATGCTCTTCCAATATTGGCCCAACACCCTGTGCTGCCTGGGACGTTTTACCGGCTGCCCTGTAGGTATATAATGTATAAAAATGTATATAATGTATAAAAACAGCCGTTTATTTCATCCTGAGGTGGTCCAAATGAAAATATAAAATATGGTGGGTTTAAAAGAACAATCGATAATCTTTTGATTCTGAAAGTTTAGTCAAAGTTATTTTTGTTTAAAGTGAGAAAACAATTTTTTTTAATTTGAACTCTCGCACCACAATCCGGCGTCGCTTATAAACGCCTCTTCGCCGCACAGCACGCCACCTGCGACGATAGCTGACGCGATTAAGTCCAAAGAAATAGCGGAGTTTTCTGCCGCTTCCCCTTGTCCGTCTTTCCGGCTGCGAGGGAAGGAACGGCGGGTATCGTGTAATACTCGGAGGTGCCGCCAGCGCGTAGGAATAGAAGGCCCGTTGTGCCCTTTGTAATCGAGGGCGGCTCGAAACGCCATGCTTAGTACGGGCTGCATCAGTTGACGTTGACTTCTCGTGAAAGGAAAACGCGATAATATCGCAGTGAAATCTAGCTGTCAAGCGTACTGCGGTGAAAAGGAAAACTATTCAGCGACGCAAGAATTGGCCGCTTCAAAGCCGATTTAAACAGAAACGAGGCGTGAGCCTCCAACGGCACGCAGTCGTTAACACCACATCTCCTCGTCGTTTGAAATCGCCCTTTCACGGGGCTTTTGTGTTGCTGTTTAAAAAGTGTCCTGACGTTGAATATGGAGAGCGTTTGCGATGGGTACGTGACAAACAGCAAGCTTGCTAGTGGATGCTCTGGCCCGGCAGCGCTAAGCATCTGCTGATATTGCCGCGCGCCAAGTAGGCAGCGCGGCCGTAGACTAACGGTTATCGCGCTTGCCTCCCACGCGAAGGGCCAGGGTTCGATTCCTGGCCGCGGCTATGCATTTTGTTGACTCTGTAAAGTAATGTTCTGGTACATTCGAGAACCATGTTGCTTGTTTGAGGCCAGAATGTTCTACGCGCCGAACCTTCTACGCCGAACGATCCAGAAACCCACGAGAATACATAAGGGATTCCGCAAGGCGAGCGGAGTCAGTCTCGCCCCAGCGTTCGACTGTGCTGCTCCGCCGACTTCGACGCCCGCGACGCTCTATTATTATCGTTTGTACTCTTTTATTTTTGACACAAGTTCGCCACATTAAACGTTTATTTCTTCCTGTTTATTTATTGTTTTTTTGTCACCACCCGTGACATTTTGGTGGAGGTGCTGGGTAGCGCATGCCCGTGCAGCGTTCCCCTCCCAGGGCCCGCAGTGCAAGCCCGATTCCGAGCCCGGTGAGAAGACCACCCGACGCGGAACCTGTACTCAGACCAGTCGCCGCACCCAAGGTCTACACCCGGAATACGGACTTCTGCCACCCAGGACCAAGCAGCCAACGAAGCCGACGATGGACGGCCAGCAGTCACAGACCCCGGCCGCTCCTGCCTTCATCTACCTGCCAGTCGCACCCCGGACTCCGACGCCATTCCACGGGGACGCCTATGAAGACGTCGAGGACTGGCTTCAACAGTACGAGCGGGTGGCCCAGCACGACCGATGGACGGAGGACCAGCGCCTGCAGAACCTTTACTTCGCGCTCGAAGGAACGGCCAGGCACTGGTTCGAGAATCGGGAGACATCATTGATCTCGTGGACCGCCTGCAAGAATGAGTTGAGGCGAACTTTCACTAACCAGTATCGACGGGAGAGGGCCGAGGACCTTCTTCGAATGAGAACCCAGGGCGCAAACGAGACCATCACCAGTTTCGTCGAGGATTTCCTCCGCCTGGTCACTCGCGCCGACCCTGAAGCCACCGACGAAAAGAAGTTGCGGATCCTGATGCGAGGCGTACGAGATGACATCTTCAGAGGCCTCGTCCGCAACCCGCCGACCACCGTCGAGACGTTTGTAACAGAGGCGACCAACATTGAACGGGCCCTGCAAGCACGAGCCGCTCACTTCCATCGAGCCCCTGCCGTCGCTGCACCCACGCCGTCAAGCTGCGCCCTCAGCCCCAATATTCCGGGGATCCGAGAAATAGTCCGGGACATCGTCCGTGAAGAACTGAAGAAGCTGATACCTGCCGCCGAACGTCCAGCTTCACTCTCGATCGCCGAGATTGTTCGAGAAGAGGTCCAGCAAGCGCTCCAGCCAGAGGTTCTCGCCGACGCCGCACCGGAACCACCAGCTGTGACCTATGCTGCCGTTGTTCGCCGTCCGCAGCCTCCTATTGCTCGGCAGTACCCATCTGCACCCCAACGAGAAGTCTCTTCGCCGCAGTACGCGCCGCGCCAAGAGCAGCGTGGACTTCGAAAGACCGACGTGTGGCGCACGGATGACGGACGCCCGGTGTGCTTCCACTGCGGGGAGGCTGACCACGTTTACCGGAGGTACCCCTACCGCCAGCTCGGCCTGCGAGGATTCGCTCCAAACGACCGTCGACCTCGTTTTGGAGAACGACCAAGGGACATCGAGGAATACCTCCGTCGCCCTCCGCCACCAGCACCCACCGCACCACGAGGTTCCCGTTCTCCATCCCCCCGACGTTCCGCGTCGCCTTTCCGTCGGTCGCGCCGTGACAGCCTGTCCCCCCTATCTCGTCGGGAAAACTAAGTGCGGCAACGCCTGGAGGTGCCGTTGCCGAAGAGGACCCGAGTAAAGAGCCTCCAAGAACGCCGGAGCGCTCCCACTCTCCCGACGCCACGCATCGCTACGACGCGCCTGCAACAGTGTCCAACAACCTAAACGTCGTCATCGACGGCCACGACGCATCGGCACTCGTGGACACCGGAGCAGACTACTCAGTCTTGAGTGGGAGGCTCTCCCGCCGCCTTCGAAAAGTCATGACGCCGTGGGAAGGACCCCAAATACGAACCGCCGGAGGACATCTCATCACACCAGTCGGGAGATGCACTGCTCGCGTCGAGATCCACGGTGAAACGTGCCCTGTCAAGTTCGTTGTTCTGCAAGACTGTTCGAGGGACGTTTTCCTCGGCATGGACTTTCTCTGCGAGTATGGCGCCGTCATCGACCTCGGAACAAACCGGCTGACGCTACGAAAACCTGCTCCACCAGTGGAGGAACCCCAAGCGACGTCACCCACGGTCCGAGTCCTCGCAAATCACATAAACCTACCACCGCGGTCGAGTGTTTTCGTACTTGTCGGGATCGATGAAGCTTCCTGTGGCGAAGTTCTTCTCGAGGGAAGCCTCCAATTGCTCATGGGAAGAGGCATAGGCGTCGCAAGGGGAGTAGCTGAACTTCAGGATGGGCGGACTGTGGCCCTCGTGACGAACTTCCGAAACGAAACGCAACACCTCACGAAAGATGCAGCCGTGGGCCACGTCGAGAAACTCCGAAACCCCGCCGAAATCACCGCGATTACTGACGAATCCTCGCCGCCCCAGCAAGACAGTACGTCGCCAGCGCAGCTCGACATTGACCCTAAGCTTCCGGACCCTAAACGGCGTCAGCTAGTTAACGTCCTCGCCGAATACCGCGACTGCTTTGCGACGTCGTCGAAAATGCGCCAGACCGCGGTTGCCAAGCACCGCATCGTTACCGAGGACGACGCGCGCCCTGTGCATCGATCGCCGTACAGAGTCTCCGCTAAGGAAAGGGAGGTGATCCATCAGCAAGTTCAAGAGATGCTGAATGACGACATAATTCAACCTTCAAGCAGTCCATGGGCCTCTCCAGTCGTGCTGGTTAAGAAAAAGGACGGAACTCTTCGGTTCTGCGTGGACTACCGGCAGCTGAACACAGTTACGAAGAAAGACGTCTACCCACGCCCCCGCATCGACGACACTCTAGACCGGCTGCGCCACTCTCGATACTTTTCATCGATGGACCTGAAGAGCGGCTACTGGCAAATTGAGGTCGACGAACGGGACCGAGAGAAGACAGCCTTCGTCACGCCGGATGGACTGTACGAGTTCAAGGTGATGCCCTTCGGACTATGCACGGCGCCAGCAACTTTCCAGCGTGTCATGGACACCGTACTGGCAGGGCTGAAGTGGCAGAGTTGTCTCGTCTACCTTGACGACGTCGTAGTATTTTCAGCTGACTTCGACGAGCACTTGAGACGACTCCGAGCTGTTCTTCAAGCCGTTCAGACCGCCGGACTCACACTCAAGCCGTCAAAGTGCCGGTTCGCCTATGACGAACTGAAGTTCCTTGGCCACGTGGTCAGTAACGAAGGCGTCCGCCCAGACCCCGAGAAGACTCGCGCCGTCGCGGCATTTCCAGCGCCGACAGATAAGAAGGCCGTGCGAAGATTCCTTGGACTTTGTGCCTATTATCGACGCTTCGTTCGGGATTTCGCAAGGATTTCCGCACCACTTACGAATCTCACGAAGGACGCCGAGAAGTTCGAATGGGCCGAGGAGCAACAGCAGGCATTCGACGAACTGAAACGACGACTCCAGACTCCTCCTGTGCTTGGACATTTCGACCAGGATGCGGAAACAGAAATTCACACGGACGCAAGTAACGCGGGACTGGGCGCAGTACTAGTCCAAGTGCAAGAAGGCATCATCATCATCATCATTTATTATCCTTGAAGGCCCTTACGGGCATTACACAAGGGAGTGGTACATTTGTTATTATTTTTCTTAATCGAACACTTCCGCACGCAATTTTAACACAATAGAAGAGGGAACTAGTCGGATAATGAAGAGATGAAAGTGGTTACAGAGGCGGCAAATTTATGTGTGTCAGTTATGGTAACAATGTCATTTGGTAGTATGTTCCAATCGTTTATTGCCAAAGGTAAAGTTGAATTACTGTATGAAGTAGTTGACAAAAAAATGGGCCGCAACTTGCAGGAGTGGTCAAAGCGGGGGAAAATCTGCCACGGGGGTAAAAGCAGAGATTCACGAAGAGGCATGTTATAGTGAAAGATTCGGTGAAGGAGAGAGAGACGGGACACTCGGCGCCTCAATGAAAGTGTGTGAAGGTTAGCTGCTTCGCGCAATCCAGATATGCTCGTGAATGGTGAGTAATCAGAAAAAATAAAACGAAGAGCCCTGTTTTGGATGGATTCAAGTTTGTTAGATAGGTAAGATTGCCAAGGGCACCACACAGAAGAAGCGAATTCAAGCTTAGACCGAACCAAAGTTGAGTATGCTAATTGTTTTATCTCTGCTGTTGCGGGTTTCAGGTTTCGGCGCAAAAAACCGAGGGTACGGTTTGCGCTAGCTACTATATTGCTGATGTGAGACGTCCATGAAAGGTCAGATGTTAAATGAATACCGAGATATTGATATGAACTGCAAACGGTGATGGGGGACGCGTCAAAATGGTAAGAAAAAGGTTGAAGAACACGACGAGAAAAGGAAAGGGATTTACATTTGTCGAAATTGAGAGTCATCTGCCATTTATTGCACCATTGAATGACTTGTGAAATATCTGTTTGCAAGGTATGGTGATCGTCGAGCGAGAGAATGGGCCTGTAAATTACGCAGTCGTCTGCAAATAACCGAACTGATGAAGAGATGTGCTCATGAATATCATTGATGTAGATCAAAAAGAGTAAGGGCCCGAGTACACTACCCTGAGGGACGCCTGAGGTTACCGGGCACGAGGGGGATTTAGAGTTATTAATGGTGGTGTACTGGGTGCGGTTAGTCAAGAATTCGGATATCCAATTTACGATAGTGGGATGGATCTTAAATTCGTTAAGTTTTATTTTAAGACGTTGATGAGGGACCCTATCAAACGCTTTAGAAAAGTCGAGAAAATTGGCGTCAGTCTGAATGTTGGTATTAAAACCTGCGTGAATGTCATGAAGAAATGCCGTTAGTTGGGTTTCGCAAGAGTACGCTTTCCGAAAACCATGTTGGTGATTAAAAAGTAGGTTGTTATTTTCTAAATAATTGATTATATTGGAGTAAAGTACGTGTTCCATTAGCTTAGATGATACGCTTGTTAGGGAGATGGGCCGATAGTTTGTAATTAGGTGGCGGTCACCAGATTTGAACACAGGGGTTACGTTTCCAGTTTTCCAATCCCTCGGAATTTCAGAAAGTTTAATTGACTGAGAAAATATGTCACAAAGAAAAGCTGCGGAAATGTGTTTCGTGTTTATTAGAACCTTCGAATTGATTTGGTCATCCCCTGAGCTGGAAGACAGCTTCAAGTTCTCAATTGCTTTCAGGACGCCGGCATAGTCAAAAGTTATGGGCCCCATAGGAGTGTGCAATGACTGGCGTGGGACGGGAATATTACTCAGGTTTTCTTCTGTAAAGATAGAACTAAATAAGTTATTAAGTGAAAGAGCACTTTGGTGATCGGAAAGATTATGCCCGCTGTTGTCAGTGAATTGCAAGGGAGACGACGTAGAAGGATTAATAATCTTCAAAAATTTCTTTGGCTTGTTAACCAAAATGTTGGAGAGGTCCCGAGTATAGAATTTAGTTTCCGCTTCATTTATAGCTGTTTTGTATCCCGTTGCATAATCGTAGTATTTGTTCCAGGCTTCCTGTGTGTCGCAACACTTAGCCCGTCTATAAAGCCTTTTCTTTTTGTTGGAGTGCTTATGAATGGTTTTGTTATACCACGGATTGTTATTATCAGAGATGACACGATTGAGTGGTATGAAAGACTCAATAAGTTGAATTAGTTTATCTTTGTACAGCGTCCAGTTAGCGTTGACAGATCTTTCCTCAAAACCGTGAGAGAACGTGTCGTAGAAGTGTTCCAGTTGCGAGTTGATAGAGCTATAGTCGGCACCCGCGTAATTCCGAATGAATTTAGTATAGCGTGATTTGTGCGGAGTGGTAAGGAAGAGTGTTAATTCGATAACAAGATGGTCACTAATGCCGGGTAAGTATGTAACGTTACTGATAAGGTCTGGCTCTTGCGTTAGGCACAAGTCCAGCACATTGCTGCAGATTTTGGTAGTTCTGGTTGGTTGAGTGATAACGTTGGAAAAATTAAAGTCAAGGCAAAGGTCTACAAAAGCATAGGAAAAAGCACTGCCGGAGGAGAGGGCAGTCCAATTAATGTCTCGGAGATTAAAGTCTCCAAGAAGTACAAGGGTGGCACTAGGAAAAAGGGATGTAACCTGAAAGAGACACTTATCAAGCTCAGTAATGAAATCCCTACCACTATCTGGCGGCCTGTAACATACACCCATTATAATACTTGGCTTAGATGTAAGGCATACCCAGACGATTTCCAGGCTTGTTTCTACCGAGATAAGCCTTGATGGGATACGCTTATTCACAGCTAAAAGAACACCACCCCCTTTCTTTCCGACGCGGTCAGCTCGGTAAACATGAAAGCCAAAATGTGGAGGAAACAATTCTGCGTCAGCGATATCAGGGTTTAACCACGTTTCAGTAAGAAAAACAAAGTCCGCGTTGCATGTATCAATCAAAGAGTGCACATCTTCCCTTTTAGGTATGAAACTTCTAATGTTAGTGAACAGTACAGAATGCTCAACGGGCACATCACAGTTGCGTTTGACTCTGGTCGACAGAACCTGATGGGGGCGCGGCGAGAAAGGGAAGCGGCGTAGACGCCTGTTTTTTTTCTCGAACCAAACTCTGCACCGTGTCAAATATAAAGCACTTGTCATCCATCAACAGCTTGTCGTGACGAAGTCTAAAGGGCGAACCATTTGATCGGGCAAATTCAAGCAGTTTGCGGCGCGCGAGTCGGACACATACCGGGAAATCCTCACTGATAGCAAAAGGCGAGTTTTTTAGTTTGTATGCTGATGACTATATACTTTCTTTTTCTTTAAATGAAGAGAACTTAACAATAATTGGGCGACACTTTCGTTCGTTGAAGGAGCCCAAACGATGCGCTCTTTCGATTCTGATTGGGTCAACACGAATGCAGAGTTTTTCGAAGCACAGTTCGACGACCAAACCTTCGGACTCATTCCAAGTTTCCTTATCTTTATCAGGAAGACCGAAGAATAACAGATTTGATCTACGGGACCTGCCCTCCGCATCATCACAGCGCGTTTTTAGATTACATAAATCACGTAGAGCGGCCGATAACTGAGGCTCTTCACTTGTGGCAGCGTCCCTCTCCTTCAACTTTATTGATGCTACGTCGTTATTTAACTGAGCGTTCTGTCCTGTAACCGTTAGAAGAGACTCATCGGTTTGTTTTAGTCTTTCTCTCAGTTCATTAGTTAGCAGAGTATTCTGTTCGGAAACCGCTAAGAGCGTTTCATCGGTTTGTTTTAGCTTTGCCTTGAGTTCGAGTACTTCTTGTTGAAGTGAGGTTAATATACTCTCGAGTTTTAGGATATTGTTGTTGAGATCTTGCACAAATTCAACCTCAACCTTTGACATAGGGCCTGGATTTCTCTCTACGTCACCGCACAAAAGGAGTAACAACACTCTAAATGATTCAATGCAAGCTTCAGGGCATGGAAGCTTAAAAAGGCAAATATTATTAGAACGGAAACAATGACAGGACCTCTGTTTACTAACCTGCAATACAAAGATGAAAAAGTTCAAGTATTTCATAGCTGGAAAGCTTCCATGCCCACTGGCGAGCAGCGCATCGAAGTTGCCTCTTATAGGCGGCACAGGTGGTGTCGATGCCGTAGATGATGTTGGTGATCGGTTCAGTCCTTCGATGCAGGGGCAGTTCACGTCGGTGGATGACACCGCAGCAGGGGTACACGTGTCGACGGGTGGAACGCTGACTGGCACTTGGAAAGCAGCAAAGTTGTCGTCATGCTGCCGATCAGGTTGGGACCCGCGTCCGAGCTCGCTCAGGAACTGCAATACGAAGATGAAAAAGTTCAAGTATTTCATAGCTGGAAAGCTTCCATGCCCACTCAGTCATCGCCTACGCAAGTCGGACATTGTCCAAGGCGGAGGAAAATTACTCCACGACTGAGAAAGAATGCCTTGCAGTCGTCTGGGCAATAACGAAGTTTCGTCCGTACTTGTACGGGAGCCCTTTCCGTGTAGTCACGGACCACCACTCGCTCAGCTGGCTTGCGAACCTGAAGGACCCGTCAGGGCGCCTCGCTCGATGGAGTCTTCGACTACAAGAGTTCAACATGACAGTGGTCTATAAGTCAGGCCGCAAGCACAGCGACGCCGACTGCCTGTCCAGAGCCCCCGTCGAAACCCCTTCCGGCTGCAGCGACGACAATGACGACGAGTGCTTCCTAGGAGCAGTGAACACCGACGATATGGCACGACGTCAACGGGACGATCCTGAGCTGCGCGCATTAATCGAGCACCTGGAAGGGGGCAGGAGTACCGTGCCACGTGTCTTCTCACGAGTACTGCCGACCTTCGCCATCCGACAAGGTGTACTCTACAAAGAGAACTTCGGCGACAACAACACACCGTGGTTGCTGGTAATCCCGAGTTGCCTTTGAGAGGAGATCTTCCAAGCCTGCCACGACGACCCGACATCCGGACACCTTGGTTACAGCCGGACACTGGCCCGTATTCGTGAAAAGTATTACTGGCCGAAGCTCCCCAAGACCGTCCACCTATACACACGATCATGCCACGAGTGCCAGCGACGCGAGAAACCGCCGACGAGGCCGGCCGGACTTCTGCAGCCCATTTCTCCTCCAACTACACCCTTCCAGCAGATCGGAATGGATCTACTTGGTCGTTTTCCGCCTTCGACATCGGGGAACCGCTGGATCATCGTCGCCACAGATTATCTCACGCGGTACGCCGAAACGAAAGCTCTTCCTTCAGGGACTGCTGTGGAAGTCGCCAAGTTTTTCATCGAGTCCATCGTCCTCCGGCACGGCGCTCCCGAAGTTCTGATTACAGATCGCGGATCTTCGTTCATGGCCCAGCTGACGCAAGAGATCCTTCGTCTCAGTGGCACCGGCCATCGTCGAACTACTGCATACCACCCGCAGACAAACGGGCTGACCGAGCGACTCAACAAGACAATCGCCGATATGATCTCTATACACGTCGACGTAGAGCACAAGACGTGGGACGAGGTGTTGCCCTACGTCACGTTTGCCTACAATACGGCAATTCAGGAGACCACCGGATTCACCCCTTTCCAGCTGGTACATGGTCGAAAGGTAACGACCATGCTGGACGCAATGCTGCCCCATGAGCCATCTGACAATGAGAGCGACGACGCCCAGGCGGTTGCTCAACGCGCCGAAGAAGTCCGCCAGCTCGTGCGACTCATGATTCAAGACCAGCAACGCGTCGACGCGGGCCGCTACAACCTTCGTCGCAGGGACGTTCACTTCCAGCCCGGAAACAGGGTGTGGGTGTGGACGCCCATCCGTCGCCGCGGCCTCAGTGAGAAGCTGCTGAAACGGTACTTTGGACCATACAAGGTACTTCGTCGCCTCGGCGAGCTGAACTACGAGGTGATGCCCGACGGAACAAGAACATCATCACGCCGCCCACCACGACCTGAAGTCGTCCACGTCGTGCGCTTGAAGCCGTACTACGCTCGATAGGACTGTGGATCTTATGTGTTTCAAGTGACTCTTTAGTTTGCCGTTCTTTTTATGTGCTTTGTTTTGTTTTGTGTTGCATCGGGGCGATGCACTTTTTAAGGGGAAAGTAATGCCGCGCTCTAAGTAAGCAGCGCGGCCGTAGCCTAACGGTTATCGCGCTTGCCTCCCACGCGAAGGGCCAGGGTTCGATTCCTGGCCGCGGCTATGTATTTTTGTTGACTCTGTAAAGTAATGTTCTGGTACATTCGAGAACCATGTTGCTTGTTCGAGGCCAGAATGTTCTACGCGCCGAACCTTCTACGCCGAACGATCCAGAAACCCACGAGAATACATAAGGGATTCCGCAAGGCGAGCGGAGTCAGTCTCGCCCCAGCGTTCGACTCTGCTGCTCCGCCGACTTCGACGCCCGCGACGCTCTATTATTATCGTTTGTACTCTTTTATTTTTGGCACAAGTTCGCCACATTAAACGTTTATTTCTTCCTGTTTATTTATTGTTTTTTAGTCACCACCCGTGTCAATATCAAGACAGTGGAAGTCCATAGGAGGACAGAGCCGCGCAAAACGGTCAAAATAGGAAAAGCCATAAAGCAACAAGAGTAGAAAAAAGCCTCTTCCCACCAAGATGTACCCGAAAACTCGAGGTCTTGCTTTCTACCCGCGTGCGCACACCGTGACACCGCCGCACGCTTTGCCGGGCTCGGCGGTGGCGTGCTGTGCAGAGAAGAGGCGCAAGGAACGACGCCAGGTTGCGGCGCGAAAGCTCAACTTGAAAAATATTTTTTTACTCTTTCGAACAAATTTCGAACAAAATTACTGTAATTAAACTTTCAAGAACAAAAGGAAATAAACTCTTTTGTAGAACTCACCGTGTTACGTATTTTTCTTTGGGCCACCTCAAGGCCGAATTGACAGCTCTTTAAACGGCAAAACGCAATTTGGAGAAATTAAGTTTTTTTTTTTTCCAAGATATTTAGTTGCTCTGCCTCAAACCCTTTTTCCGTACAGAATACCTACAGGGTTGTCAATAAGAGTATTCACAGACGCATGAAGGAAAGCCATAGTTTGTAACAAAACTAAAAATGTGCTTTAGACTGCTTCGAGCATACCAAATTCCATGACCATGATCCTTATACACGGTTGGTAACGTTAACCGTGAACTACAAAGGGAGCTCAAACATGGCTACGAAGAAGAGTCCACTAGTTGAGGGCACGGGCTGTACGACAACGTGGACCAGGGTCACAGGACTTCCGGCAGCAGGTTCCTTCAGACAAGGTTTAAAAACTGATTAGTGCCAGAGTTCACACCAAGCTGCGCAAGGACAGTGACGCGTACCGAACAGGCAGAGTCTCTGAGCTGGTCAGGGGCGCTGGGAGCGTACTGCTGCAAACTGCCGGCTGCCTGCAGTTTTAGGGTCAGTAACATTAACCCTGAGCTACGGAGGGAGCTTAAAGATGCTTACGAAGTAGGCTCTACTGGTTGAAGGAAAGAGTCATTCTCAGTCTCTCAGTGTAGCCTCCAAGAGTCGTAGCACGTACTCAGTTAGCCGAAGCGGATGGTTGTTGATGAATGCAGCAGCAGAAGTGAGACTCATATATGTGCCTCTTGCCTGGAACTTTGGGTTTTCACTTACATTGCACTAGGAAGCAGGAGAGGATAAGCCAAGTTAACCAGATGATGGTTGGTGCTGCATCATGATGGAACACCGACTGATGATGTCTCATGCACTCTTGCACAATTCTACCACAGTCAGCAATAAATATGCATGGTGGCCCTCAGGATAAGGATGTGGATATTAATAATTCTTTTTTTTTAACAGGCGTAGAATCTGTTTATACTAAGGATAATGAAACATATTTTTAAGCTGTGGTGTTTCGCTGTATGACATTTCCAGAACTTCTAGACATATTCGTGATTTCGCTTTTGCTTTTCCAGATGGTGCAAGTCAATATATCGCACAGCGTTCGTGAAGTTTCCAGGATGCATCACTGCACATCCATGTATATATCCCAACAAGCCATAACAGCTGGGTTAGTTTTCTTTCTTCCCGTCGTACTTACTTGGCCCGTCGGTTGAGATAATGGTGGGAGCAGCTGTGCTTTTCAGCTTCCTCCAGCCATCGTAACATCTCGTCTGGAACTGGGAAGGCTCGAAATTGGACTGCAGTTAACTAACATTTTGAGCGACATCAGCAATAAGTGTGCAACCGCTCCAGGATACGAGAGGAAGGTAGGTGTGCGCTTTAGGAACACGTTTCAGTGATTCCATAGTCACATTTATACATATTAGAACACTTGAGCAACGCCTTTTTTGTTTTACTCGAATAATCGGCACCATATAAACCAGTCAGCAAAGTGGTGTCAATCCAAGTAAGATTAGGAGACGTGCCGGACGTTTTGCACCGGAGACCTGTCATCTGGCACGCACCATCGAAAACCAAAACTGGATTTTAATTTTGACCACCTGATGATATTTTGAAGGACGCTTATTCTGCAATGAACCTCCGTCAGATAGGAAGCACCTGGTGGTCAGTCGTCTTTCTGCAGTCCAGCGTTAGCGCGCAAGGACACTAAGGAGGCACTGCAAAAGCCTCAGTTTGCAAATTAATTTATAGTTTAGGGGATCCCACTTCTCGCCGCTTTTGATTTGGTCCAGGCACAGCATCCTTTTCCTCGGCGATTTCGAGAGTTTAGAGCGCGGAGCAGCTCTAAGATTAATTGAAACGTATCTTGCAGATCGTTACCAATATGTACTAATAAACGGCGAATCGTCAAATAGACTTAAAATACAGCATGGTGTTCCTCAGGGGTCAATTTTAGGTCAACTTTTTTTTCTTATATATGTTAATAATATAACGCCTATATCCGGTTCCCCCGACCTTATAACGTATGCAGACGATACCAACGTATCCTTTTCTGCAGTGACGAAAAAATGCCTAGAAAGTGCTGCAAATGCCTACCTATTCAAGCTATCCAACTGGTTACAAACAAATTGTTTAAAACTAAATACAAACAAAGCTAAGTATATTATTTTTAAACCAATAAATAAACTCGACTGCAGCCCCATAAGCTTAAAATTTGAAGACACTGTGCTTGAGGAAGTGTTGGAACAAAAATTTCTCGGTGTATGGTTTACCGAGGACCTTGCATGGAACACTCACGTGAATAAACTCAAAGGTGAATTATCTCGTGTTACGGGAAGTATATATAAAATACAAAAATTACTGCCCACTTGGCTAAAACAGGCGTTGTACTATTCTTTGTTCTACTCTAAAATCAGTTACGGCGTCTTAGTTTGGGGGACGACGATCAATTCGAACTATGTCAAACTTATCACCTTGCAGAAGAGGATTCTTCGCATGTGAGAAAATTATAAAGGCGATATTAGAAATATAAGAACCCAACCACTATTCATCAAATATAATATGCTTCAGGCAGACCAAATATACTATTTTAAGCTCTTACAATGGATTCACAAACATTAAATATACTCCACACCAAAATCGAGCTTAGGTCCGTACCACCTACGAGACCCAAAGCGAAGGATGCCTTCAATAAGAACCAATTATGGACGCACTGCTTTGTCATATCAGATAGCTAAGATGCTAAAGAGAACAGACATGACTATAGATTATAATAAAACATTTTATGCCTTCAAGACAGTGCCGAAGCTTTCTCGCGGGCAGTTGTATCAGCTTCTCAGTTGTGTAATATGTAGGCTATTTCTATTACGTACATGTATCTGACTAAAAATGTGGCTCTTGGCATATATTAGATCATTCTTCATTGCTATACTAAATGGCGGCCATCAGTCCATATTTATGCTGTGTCCTTCTCACTTTTTTGTGTAATTTGTTTAATGTTTATATTAGGGATATGATGCTTCTGTGTCATACGACGTTACATTTGGTATATGCTTCGAATCATGCTTGTTGTGTAACATGTTTTTGCTGGTTGTTTGATTGTGCCATTTTATTTTATTTTACAATTCACAATGTTGAATGTTAAGGTACCTGTTCATTGTGCCTTCTTTTAATTTTTACTGAGAATACCTTTTCCTGATTTTGTTCATTGTACTGTTTACTGTTGAACTGTTGGGGGGCAGAGACTCTGTCAGGCTTCTCACCTTTATCTCTGCCCCCTGTGGGGAAAAAAACCCGCAAAACAAAAAAATAAAGAAAAAGACCCGATTTCCCTCGGAGCTGGGGTTTGTACACCCCAGCGCGAAGCAACCGCCCATTTTTCAAACGGGATTGACGTTACTCCCACCACTCCCACGTGGAACTCCCACGTGGTCGTATAAACGTGGTGCTTGGAGCGCACGTTCGCTTCTTTCACTCTTTTGCAAGACAGTAATCAAAACATCACCTGCAACCTATTTTTGAGTCACCCAGAGTTACTCTGAGGCACTTATCAAGTTCGTTTCTCGCGACCATTTCCGGCTTCTGGTTGGCAACATTCAAAATTGTGAGGACGCCCTGGAACTCGCCCAGTCCGATTTTGTTTGATAAGGTATCCTCATTTGTCTCCTATACTGCCCATCGAATGGCCAAACGTTCTACATAGTTGGCTCTGCTCTCGAGATTTCACCTCGATCACGGAGGCGGCATCTGGGTGCGCTTCAAACACTGGCACACATTTACCCGACGAAGGGGCGCGCATTTGTGACGTGCCTCACAAAGGACCAATCAAGCTCCCCGGTTTCGCTCTTTGGTTTTACTTAGTGATGATGCAATTAAACGTGGGTGAAGAGAGTGCTAGAGTTTCCGCTCCGCGGAGACAACTCCGGCTGGCCTCACACTTTTGGCGGAGGCCAAGAAGAATATGCGCTGGGCGCCCACGTGAGCATTGTCTCTGGGATGCGGGTGGTGGGTTAATTATGCCTCCCATAATATAAAGAGACCAGTACCTCCCCTCCCTCTGGGCCAACATGCTTCAGTTGAGGTCACCTTTCCATGGCTTGACTGTGGCAGACCGGGAAGACAATCCGCCAGCCGTCTACATGGAGGAGTCAAAGGCGGCTCTGTGCGCGGTCTGCCACGTCTTCGTGATGTGCGAGGTGGGGAACACTAAGGACAAGATTCACATCTAGAGGGAGCAGCTCAAAAGGGACGCTGTGACTGTGGCCGCTGCGACTCTGGGGGACACCGAGGTGGTCCTCAAGCCATGATAGAGGTACTGGCAGGAGCTTTTGACGCAGACTCAGTGTTGGCGCCCACTACCAAACCGATCCCTCGGGCACAAGTGTTACCGCCGCAAGGGCAGTACGAGCCAGTCCAGGATACCGGGATGATTGACTACTCAACAGCGGATTCGTCTTTCATCGGGCCGGAAACACCTGCCATTCGGTCCCCGGCATACCAAAAAAAAAGCGGTTTGAAATTAAACCAGAGTTTTAGTTCGTCATATGGAAACAGAAACAACCAATCTAGAAACTAAACCTGAGACAACTACCTGGGAAACTAAACCGGTGACGACCAATTCAAAAACTAAAACGGATACAGTCAATGCGGAAAATAAACCTGAGACAACCAATCTGGAGGTCTAACCGTACTTCGTCAAATCGTAAGTTAAATCGAATTTTGCCTATCCGAAGAATTTAACCGTAGTGGATCAAACCGGAGATTAACGAAAATAATCCTTGGAGAAGGGGGAATAAGAGGGACAATGGACAAACAGAAATCTCCAAACACAGCTAGGTGACTGGTGCGCGACCGAAAAAATCCGCCTGGTCCGGGTATCGAACCCGGGACCTCTTAAACCGTGTCAGGCGACTCCATATAAAAACTTAATTAGATTAACACAAAGCAATACTCAGTTTCACCTTCTGGTGTACTGAAGCTGATACGAATAGCCTTTCGAGTCAATCCAGTGACGAAGAGGATGTAATCTATCTGGCAAGACGCAGCGGCACGGAATTCATTAAGTCATGCAACATTTAACGTTCAACGCACAACGTGCAACGTTCAATGCACTTGGTTGATAGGAGTGGCTCAGAGCATCCTCTCAACTAGATCACAGGTGAAACCGAACAGAGTCAGTGTTGGCTAGTCCTTAAAAGTATAGGAAATAATGAAGTATGCCACCGCACATAAAATCCTGGAGAAGCGCAAGATTCATCTATATTATTATGAAAACACAGATCCATAAAAAATTTGAGGATTTGTAGATTTAATAATTCCCAAAAGATTTTAACGTTCCTCAAACTCACACATTTCACGCATGAAATCCTCTATGAAACAAATAGGAAAACAAGCCAAAACCACACAAGTACACGAGAGCACATATACAGGATTGTGCAGAATAATTAATAAATAGTACAACGAAAATAGCTTTATAAATAAAAAGGTGTATTGCACAAATACGGGACTCACATCCACATACAGAATCCCACAAAGCTTTATAGGATTTGTATCTGTATACAGGATCCCATACAGCTATATTAATGGCTTGCACGTGACGCCATTCAAAGAGCGCTTCGATGGCCACAAAAGAAGTGGGGAAGGAGCCTCTTTCTAACCAGGATGCACTTTTGTGCCTCCCGGTTTTACACAGACATCGCTATTCTCCTTCCAGAAGATTATAAAAGATTAAGCCACCACTCAAAATTCTTACAAAAACAGCTTCCTTCGCCTTCTCTTACATGTTGGTCAAAAGTGTGCGATGTTAGGTCAGTGCAACTCATGTATAAGATCTGTATCCGCATGCAGGTACCCGTCTATATTTTGAGACCTTAGGGTCGGTTTGACTTGCTGCATAGCTGAACCGGAGGAATAAAACGCAGCCAGCGGTGTCAACAACAAGAAACAACATTTTATTCATAACAAAACAAAAAATTAAGCACAAAGAGGCAATACTCTAACGTCGTAACCGGCGGCACTCGAGTCTGCGCACCGCCTTTCTGGGCCGCCTCTGGTCCGCCTTATCAAGGCGGCGTGCGCGATGTGCGCCTGGCCGGCTTGACTCCGCCACCCCGCGAGAAAATATGCCGCCTGGGCCCCACAGTTTGGCAAGTCGACTGGCAAACCGCCAGAGTGCCCGCACTTCCGCAACCACCGCCCTCAAATTGCGTCCGGCATGTCCATGACGCATGAAGAGCAGCTGTTGGAAGTCGTCAACTTTATTTTTCAAGCTTCTATAATTGACAGTAGCAAGGGGAATCGAACAAGTTCCTCGCGGGCATTCAGGTAGTGAGTGCCGAACAATCTAGTTTGTGACAGGATTCCAGAAACGTTTTGCATTGTCTAAAAGCAAGTTGTCATATTTTTGGACTGGCTTTGTTCCTTTTCGCCGATGGGCCTTTGCATCATCCCACACGTGTTATTTATTTTCGCAAGGGTCTTTCAAAACATGTTAGAATATGACGTAGACAAACAAAGAAAGAAAGTAACAAACAAAACTAGAATGTAGCAAATACAAAGCAAGTAGAGAAAACATGACGCATGCAAAGGTCAAAGATATTCAAGCTGAATTCAAGGGAAAGGCACGAATAGCGAAGAGTGGCTATCTTAAATCTCTCAAAAGCAAGGCCAAACGAAATCCAAAGCAAAAGTAGAAGTGTTTTTTTTAAATACAGTCGTAAAGAGTCATTAGGATTACCGCCCTTTATGATTGACATTTTGTTAACTACCGACGAACGCGCTAAAGATTTCTGCTTTAATCGTTACTGTTAATCAATTTTTCTCTGGGTTTAAATGCGAAGCCTTAGCACGCAAATGAGGGTAGTTTTGAACAAATACCAGAGACTGGGATAGGTCACAACAAAATTTTGAATTTACTAAATAACTTTAAACTTGAAAAGGCGATAGGACACAGCGGTATCCCGAACCATTTTCTCAAATCATGTGCTGATATAGTTAGTTATGACTTTTTCAATATTTTACCTGTTCCCTGCAGTGTGGTTCATTGCCTCACGACTGGAAACACGAAAATGTTCTACTTGTACATAAATCTGGAGCCAAGAGCAGTGTTGAGAACTACATACCAATATCACTGACGGGTGTTTTATGCAAGATATGGACACAACATTTATAGTAATCTCAGGTTGCGCTTGAATATAATTCTTTTTTTACTCCCTCACAACACGGCTTTCGAGCCAGCTTCTTTTGCGTCGCCCAATTAACTGAATTTGCCAACGACTTATCTCAATCGTTGGACAGTAGAAAACAAGTCAATTTCATTTTCTTGGACTTCTAAAAAGCCTTCGATGCGGTTCCGCACTGTTTTAATCTAGAAAAACTGAGGAGTCTAGATATTGATAGGAACGCGTACTACTGGATTGCTATTTGAGCGATCGTAAACAATGTTTAGTTGTGAATGAGGTAAAGTATCAACCAGTTCATGTAACTTCCTCAGTACAACAGGGCTCCGCGCTCAGGCCCATCGTCGTTTTTTTATTTTTGTAAATAACATAACAAAAGGATTTACCTCGCGAATGAGTATGTACGCTGACGACTGCCATTTGCACCGTGAAATTAATTCAGACTTTGATGTTTCGACTCTTCAAAGCGATTTCTACAGAGTTTGTTGGCGGTGTTCAAGATGAAAAATAAATTTGAGCATTCCAAAGAGTTGTCATGTAATGTTCGCAAGAAAATGCAACGTTTTCCAGTCATCGTACACTTTACACGGAGCAGCTTTACACGTTTACAAAAAGCTAAATATCTGGGGATATTTTTATGATTTGATACAGCCCTCACATGTAAACTGCATAAGAGGGAAAGCTATTACAACGCCGGGTTTTCTGAGGAGAACCTTCTCGCGCGCTCCACCATGCCTCCAACAAACTGTTTTTTTTTTCCATCTGTGCAGCTCATTCTCGAGTATGCTTGCGTTGTATGGAATCCATTTCAAAAGTATCTCAATTGTAAGATTGAAAGAATCCAAAACCGTGCCGCTAGGTTTATGGCGAAACACTAAAACACTCGTTGCAGTGTCTCCGCAATAAAAAAGGTTTGCAATCGAAATCGCTTGCTGTTAGACGGAAGTATTTGCGCCTAAACTTTTTTCACTGTATTTTCTATAGTTAATCTAAACATGAAAGATATCTTTACCTGTTTGAGCAATTTTATGTATCGCGCGCAGTAGATCATGACCAAAACGTTCGACAATACACGTCAGTCTGATTTCTTTCGTAACTCTTTCTTCCCCGGGACTAAAAAAGAATGGAAGGGCTTGCCGAGCGATATTGTTGCCTTGCAACGTCCAGATTCATTTTTCTCGCAACTCCAGCATTGTCTCTGAACGCTATTTTTGAGTACGGATATATTATCAACGCATTTGGGTTTCTTTCCATGTAGACTAAGGTTTTTTCTTTCCTATGTATGTTTATATGCGTGTGTGAGTTTGCTTGATACTTTGCGTACTTATGTCTCTTGATGACCTCTCGTGTGTTCAAAATCAATTTTTCGTTAATGTTAATGTCCCCCACTGCAATGCCCTCCAGGGCACTGTGGGAAATAAATAAATCACAAAATAATTGAAAACAACTACAGTTTTCGAGCATTTCTTATGTTATTTTGCTTGTCTTGAAATATCAAAAGTTGACAAAAATCGCACGATGTTTTTTTCTGCTGCAAACTCGCCCAATCTATGAGCTCGCTCAATCCCAACGAAGTTAAATTCTAACTGAAATTTTGCGGAGCTCCTTAGCTAACGCTTGCGATGACACAGGCGCTTCCCATGAACTGGTGTCCTGAAACGTTTAGAAAAGGAGATTGCATCAACAAATATGTTTTTAAAGTCTTCAAGCTTTGCAGAAAAAATGTGTAGATAATTTTGGTTTTCCTGCCATTTTTCTTTTACAACTCGTTATTGGGAACGTCTGCCCTTCTTACAAATATTGAAACAATTGAATATAGTGGAGTTCGCAAGTAGTTAAGACGGGTATTAACGACTTTTGGCTGTTTTCAATTGAGACAGCTTATTCATCATGCTCTTCTGAACTTTGAAAACTATTTAAAATCATAGAAAAAATGATGTTCATTACAAAAATTACACAATAATCTGCGAACACGTATCAAACAAATTCCAAGCACGTCCGCTTCATACATAGGTATGTTTCAAACATACGTGTGCAAAGATTTAATTACTGATATCACAGGACTGTCATGCCATGATAAAACCTGCATTGGACGCAGTGTGCAGACTGACTTGCTCGTGGTGTGTTGGCGCTGTGACAACGGCTTGACGGATCGTGCCTGATACAACCTGTGAACCTGAACAAATATACCTCTGGGAAGGCTTAACTATTCAGGTAGTAGTTCCGGAATAGACAATCAACTTGGGGGAAGCTAAACCTGAATGAAATGTCGCCTGCCACTTTGAAGTTTCACCGAGGTGTTCGTTTTATTTTTTACTGAAGGTCTTAACGTTTACTGTTTTTTCTCTTCCTTAATAATTGTTTATGGTTTGGTGCAGGCTGTATTACAAAAGAGACAGTTTTGGGATGGCCAAATTAATTTAGTTGAAAATGCCCACGTGCATAATTTTATACGCAATTCACCGCCTTGTTCTACATAGATGCGATACAAGCGCAACGAACTGAGCTGGCATATTTATTGCCCATTAAACGCCTGGATTTCTAAGGTAAGCGGATTGAATCAAATAGAGTCGAATTTTCTAGAAGGCTGTAGTTGGATACACCCACCCCAACACAAGATCTCGATGTCCGCTATGGTAAATCGAATTAAGTGCCAGCACGGTGAATACCTGGATTGTGCCGTTTTGCCGGTAAGGGGCGCTGCACGACCAACATGGCCGTAACCAGGTAAGCAACTTGCCGCATCGTTTCCAGCTTCAAGGAATGTTGCTGAGAAGTGAAACAGAAAGCAAGCGCAGCAGAAATGACGATCAATTTGATGTACCGAAGAGATACAAAGAGCTTCCAACTTGCAAATTTTGCAACTGCCTGCCAACACATTCGGAAAAGTGCAAACGGTCCGCAAGTAACGTGGGTTGTGTTGTAATCACTTAACAGAAAGTGCAAACCGATATAAACCCACAAGGATATCGGTTTTGGAGTAGGCTCCCGCACACCAGTTTAGAGCCCTTGAAGCAAATGTTTGAACCATAAAACCTCGGAACTCTTCGGTTCAAACGCCGCTCCTGCCCTTTCCGATCTGGACGAGCATCGTAAAGCCATGCTTTTGTGTATCGCTACTGCATGGTGCTCGTGCAATAGCAGCGCAAACTTACCACTGTGAAACCATGCCTTCGCAGTTTTGTCGTGTCTTTTCCGTGTTTTCACCTTGCCAGCCTTGTGCCTGTTGCATCGGTGGTCACTTGAGTGGAGTACCGCACTTCACGCAGGCCGTCGTTCCAAACTTTCCTATCTTGACGTTGCGATGACGCTCAGCAAGTTTCTAATTGATATCATTTGTTTATTTTGAGTAATGAGCAAATTAAATACAGATATAAGTTAAATTATAAGGTTCTAGTGACTAATAGCCACCTCAGATATGCCCCCAGGCTGCGTAACTAAGTGTGTTTACTCGTTTTGGCACTTCGTTTTCTAGCGCTGATCCAACGAAGCAAGTATGCACCACGAACTAGCGCAACCGCAAACATTTTCGCGGTATAACCCACCTGCACAAACCTTATTATTCCACCTTTCATCGCTTTGTTTATAAACAAATCTCGGGGAAATAAAAAAAAAAAAACACCCCGTATGCCAGTGACATAAATTTTCTCAAAACATTTTATTTGAGCAGGCCAATTTCCTTCCATCGCAGGCTAGTCGCACACAGGTCAGATTGTCATGCGTGCTTATCCTCAGTTCGTATTGTGGATATTTTTATATCTAAACTTTATAACACTCAGAGTTTCTCAATTCCCATTCGTACATCAAAAAAAAAAAATCTTTGTGTTCGCGGATGATAGTTGAAAAATGTTATGCTTTTGAAGCGAACTACAAAGGAAAATATAATCTACTATAGTCAATTACATGTTGTAACAAATAAAAAATGCTCGCAAATGTTTTTTTGCAAACGTTGCCTCGTTTATGGGTATCACATTAGTTTCCACCGGCGAAATATATGTGTGATTTTTTTTATTTCTTATTACTTTCAAGTGTGAAATCCAGGGCGTGTTGCTTTTCGTTTTAATTTCCGCAGCTGCGTTTTTAGTGTGACATGTGTTGAATGAACATCAGTCTTTTGTAATTATAAATAATTTTTTATTAGGGACTTCATTGAATTTTTACTTGTTTATAACTGCTGTTAACTGCACAGAACAAATTCTGATCCACCACCTGCTGTTTTTTCCTACAAAAATTCAAACTCCATTGATGAGTAAATAAAAATAAATAAACCATTGACCACACAGGGCGATTCCGAATGTTGTCAGTTCCTACGGTCCCTTTCACTTCGCGTTTGTTATTTCATACGAATCGCGTCTTATCACTTCGAACTGTCCAGATGTGTTTTCGAACCCATAACAATGACGCTTTTACCCTGGTTAGGTTTTCAGTAATGACAATGTGGCCGCAATCACTATAAAGTCTCATACAGTTTTGAAAGTCACGTCGCACAATTTTTTATCTCTGCATAAAGTCATTAAATTGAAATGCATTCGCAATTCCGATTTGTTTTGCTTAGAGTTATAAAGAAGGTTGTTTACTCTCACTCCTGAATCAGAATTTAAACATTTATCTTACGGACTATAGACTGTGCCCAGTGTAGTCAACAACCACAAAAATAAGGTTGAAAATATTCTTAAACACTCCGTATCCGCACATAGGCACTTTTCATAATTATAGTGCCCAAAGAAATGTTGGGTTCAATAGCTTTTAGACATGCGTGTGGCAAACATAATTTAAAAACTGCATAACATGTTCGTCATAAAACCAGTTACGTCTTCTAATGACGAGTAATCTTGAAAAAAACAGGTATAGTTTGCACTATCAGAGGGGCTGCAAGGCTTCACATTTATAAACATTGTGATACTGCTAGAAAAGCCATGAAGAAACTGTATTTATGAAGATTTTAGGATTACATTTTTGTTCGAATGATGCCGGGCGGCAAGGGTTTGTGCGCAGAGTGCACTCTGGCTATTTTGTCCAGGCATCATTCTTTCGCCTGCTGTGGTGAGTGCGACAGAAACTTCAACTCAAAATATTTGAACGTTCGCGCTAAAGATTACGACGTTCTTTTTGGCGACGAAGTTAGCATTTACAAGTGCACTGCCTGCACGACGCGCCCGTGCTCGGAAGCTGTGCCAACGGGCTCCACTACCCCTACTGTTTTCTATTCGAATGACGAGTCATTCGATATGGCTATCACTCTGAATAAACTACTATCGAAGGTCGACCGACTAGAAGATGAAGTGACCTCCCTCGAGGTCGAAAATGCTACGATAAAGCTGGCACTTGAAAAGAACAATGGGTATACTGTAAAACGCTTGCACTTGGTGAATGTCATCGTTGCGAAGGTGCTCGACACTCTAACAACGATTCGTCGAACCAGGCCACGTTATGCTAACGCGACGAGGAGTGTAGCGAAGAAAGCGGTTGAAGAAGCACACCCGGTTCTTCCGACGAACATCAAGAAGCAAACGGTTGCCAACGACGCCCGAACAGCTTCCTCTGAGCCCGCTGCTGCGGCTCCTTTGAGCTTGGAAAACGCGAGTCTCAGTTCTGCTGCCCGAACTGTGTCCTAAGATTGCTGGTCTACAGTTCGTAAACGACAAAGGCCAGAAGTTGGCAGTGCAACCAATAGCGAGCATCAGTCCCCATATCTGTTCAGAATTCATATTTTATCCCATCCGGACCGGGACATGAGTTTGGTTTTATCAAAACAAGAGCGACATCTAGCTCGCAAGCCGTGAATACATCGTCACTACAGCCGTTAACAGCTGGTGGTGCTGATGCGGTATGGACAGGACGACTATTCGGCATGAATACACACGACGTGAGAGATGCGCAGAACCTGGTTTGCAAGATCCTTTTGAGAAGAAGTCACCGGCAACGCAAGTGCTCGGAGTGGGCGCTATTGCCCAGTAGGGGACTTATGACCTCCAGCTGTTTTCCAAATTCCGGAATGGTTTTTGGGATCAATATTTTCACAAACTTCCTGTCCTATAAAGGGAACCTACACCATAAGATATGAAGCTGCGCCAAACGGCACCTTCTCTCGTTCGAATATCGACTGTATCCGATTTTTTTTGGATAGGCTCCCATTGTCTGGCGCGCGCCATCAAGGAACGAGGCTCCCATTGGCTCTCGTGCGGCGTATTTCCAAAAGAGCCACCAGAGAAGCATTTTCCATGGCGTCGCACCGCATGCAGCTTGCGGAAGCCGGTAAGAGGAGGGATTGCTGGCGGCAGAGACAGGCAGAGGCTCCAGAGAGGTGGCACGGCCGAGCTCGGCGCGGCGCGGGCAATTCACGAGAGCGCGCGCTTGGCGATCCGCCGACCAAATGTGGCCGGCCACGCCACTATGCCCCAGACAAACTAAGGGAGAGGAAGAACAACATTCAGGTTTTCGCATTCACAACTCATAAGAAGTGCTTAGGTTTCCTCGGATTTTTGTTTTAGTTTACACTCTTTTTTAGCTGATTCATTCACCGTGCTCCCTCTCTAGACTGCATGGAATGGTCCTCCGAATTTGCAGGAAAGAAAATGCAACAGATATTTTAGAGTGTGCGTCTGGCATATATTATTCATATGCTGAATGTCCTTACTGGATTCATGACCATATCCATAATTGTATCCATATACTACCTAAAAAGTTTATCCCTATTTTGTCTTGTGTTCCCGACAGTACCTCTCTTCTCCTAATGTGCTTGCTGAGTCGAAATCAAACCAATACATGTTCTTGTTCACTATTACGGCATTATATAAATCTGCTGATTCTGAGGGCGAATCTGAGGTACCGACTCTATCATGCAAGCTAAGAGACAATAAGAAGCCCCAGAAAGAAAATTTTGTTGTCGGAATATCGCAATAACACATACCGTGCCAAAAATGCACTATTGTTATATATGCATTGGATAACAGTGCTGCCCCATTTCTGATAAGTCACAAAAAAAAACTGAATGGGATACACTTTTTTGTCCTGCGAAATTCATAGCCTAGAAATTTTATTCAACTACGCTCATCAGTGCAAATCAATTTAGAGATCTAAACCACCCACTCATGCATGGCTAAGTGGCAAATGTACATTTTCATGTGCACTATAATATAGAAGCTCTAGCGGTGTGCAATAATTGATTGCATTCATGCTGAAACTGGGAGCGGTTATCGTGGCGATGAGCAAAGAGTCGAACATTCTCTGATATAAAAACATTAAAAAAATGTGCAAGGAATAATAGTATAGAGGTACCTTAGATTTTTTTCTTTGTCATAGTTTTATTTTCCTCTTCATTGCATGTGAGTCATGTATTATCGCACCTTAAAAAACACAATACGGAAGTATTGCGTTTACCGTTACTGCAGACGTGTTTCCAGAAGTGTTCTGGAGAACGCCGAATGCTATTTTCTAAATAGAGGAAGGGAAGCAGCCTTATATTGGCTCTTACTTGTCTTTAACCGGTCTTCCAAATTATTTGTTTAGCGAGATTTCTCGGAAGCCGTATCTCACCGACTTTAAGATAGGCCCTTCCTCTTTTGTTTGGAAGAACAGGCAACTCACGTGTAAACCGCGGCTTGTCACTTGCTCGCTTTTGAGTAAGCATACGCGATGGAACGAACTCTTTAACCAAGCTAAGCATTTTTTCCCTTAGTTTTATTCATAGGTCCCTAATGTTCGAGAGTTCGGACAAATTAAAAAAAATAAAAGGTAAGATTCAAGCGCAAGTGTAATTTTTGTCTGATCTGCCAGTCATAAAATGGTCATAGGTTGACGTGATTTTCTAAAGCTCACACAATTTTATTTGGCTTCTGTCGATTAAAAAACAACACAGGCGGACATTTGCCTATACATTGTTTGAAATGCGGTTGTCATCCTGATTTGTAAAGGACACGTGTTCTCGCAAGAGTAAATGAGACAACGGAAAGAAAACTCCTAGAAGCCTACTTCATTAAAAAGAAATGTCACGACTGCATAAGCATGGAATCTGTTTCACTATCAGACAAGGAATTTTCTTTTTTGGATGGTCATGTTTAAGCCTTAATTCGCTGCAAACTGATTCCTGCTGTTATATATACTGTTGTGTCTGCGCGAAATAAACAGTTGGAAGTCTGCGCTCCGTGTGTCGTACTCCTTTCTACCTCTGTCCTCGTCCTTTGCGCAGTTCATTTATTTCTACAAATTATGAACCAACCAGCCCGCCACAAGGTGTTACTTCAAAAACGCTAGCTTTTTGGTCACTAATCCCTGGGACCGTGTGCCAGCTTTCAAACGTCCAACATCTGTAACAACGTTAAAAAATCTAGCATGTGGCTCCTATCATTATTGCGTGTGTTCTCGGGTACAAACTGTTCAATCAAAAATACGCCCGATAAGCTGAATACCTCAGTGAACAATTTACCACCAGTCCCCCCCCCCCCCCCCAATTTTCACTATTCTGTGCAAACGCTTGAAGATTGAAATCACCGCTAAAATAATGTGATCACCTAGGTCACTGGAAATGTGTTTAACCGAATAAGGCATTTAACTTCGTAGCATGAAGTTAAATGCCTTACTCATTGACCATATGCCAACTAGCTCAGCTTAAACCGATAATCCCTTCGTAGCTTGACCGCCAATGTGAATTTGTATGTACTGCCGCTTCCTGTATGCGCGGCACGGGTTTATCTGGGTGCTAAAATTGCGTCTAGGAAAACTTTCTGGCCCACGAAGTCATAAACGACGACAAGGCCGACCTCTTGGACGACCTCTAACGCGATCTCAAGGACTATTCGTGAGAACGACCTCAAGGGCGACGTCCAGCACGGCGTCAGGATGACGTCCGCATATACGCGGCAACTTCGTATGCGGACGTACTTGCTATACACGTGCCGCGCTTAGGCACGGCGCATTCTAGGCTGACAATAGCAAGAGACATCGAGTAAGTTGCTCGCGGGCATTCACGTTGTCAGTACCGAACAATATAACCTGTGATACGATTCCAGGAATATGTTGCATTGTCTAAAAACAAGCTGTCATATTTTAGGATTGTATTTGTCTTTGCATAAATCGCCGATTTGCCTTTGCATAATCCCAGAGATGTTATTTTTTCTTCGCAAACTACTTTAAAATATCATCAGATATGACGTAGAATTCTCCAGCACTTGAGCGACTGTGAGGATGTTCTTCTTTTCCTTCAAATATCTGAAATTAACAATATTCGGGCGATGTTTTCCCGCAGAAAACTTGCCCAATTTATGAGCTCGCTTAATCTCAGCGACGTCGAATCCTAGCTGAAATTTACGGACCTCCTTAGGTCCATCTTCCGATCACACAGGCGTTTCCCATAAGCTGGTGTCCTGAACTCCAAACATAGGAGATTGCACCGTCAACAGGGTTTTAGATTCTTCAAGCTTTGCAGACAAAACGTCTAAATAATGTTCATTTTCCTCCCATTTTTTTCGCAATTCGCCAAGAATTGCAAACGTCTGCCCCAGTTCCAAATTTTGACTTAATTGAACATACAGGCGACCGCCAGTCGTTAAGGTAGGTATCAGACAACTTTTGGCTCTCTTCAATTGAGACAGCTTCTTCATCAAGCTGTTTGGGACTTTTAAAACTAATTAACCGTATAACAAATACGATGTTCACTACGAAAATATTACTATATTCTGCGAACACGTACCACGAATGTTCCAAGCACGTTCGGTTCATTCAGATGCCTGCTTCAAACATATGTGTGCAAAGCTTTTTTAAGCGATATCACAGGACTGTCATACAATGATGAAACCTCCAACAAACATAATCCACAGACTGAGTTGCTTCTAATGGGTTGGCGGTGTGACCATCGCTTATCGGTTTGTCACTGATACAACCTGTAAAGCTGAAGAAATATACCTCTGAGAAAACTTAGATATTCAGGTACAATTTCCGGAAAGAACGTTCAACATGGGAGAAGCTAAGCCTGAGTGAAACGGCACGTGCTACTTTAAAGTTTCAACGGTGTATTTGGTTTTAATTTTTACTAAAGAGTTTTAATTTTTTTTATTTTTTGTTGCTTTGTTAACAATTGCTCGTTCATTGTGGTAGGTCTTAATATGCAAGAGACAGTTTTGAGGGGGCAAAATTAATTTTGTTGACAATGCTCACTTGCATAGTTTTCTGCGCAATGAACTGCCTGCCTTTACATGGATGCAATACAAGAATGACGAAATAAGCTAGCCTCATTAAACGTCGGTGTTATCAAGCTAGGCGGGATGAATCGACTCTAGTCTGATGCTCAGGAAGGCTGTAGTTTGATATTTCCAATCCTAGACAAGATATCCGTGTCCGCTATATTATATCTTATTAAGTGCCCGCACGATGAATCACTGGATCGTTTTCTTTTGCCGGTAAGAGGTTCTGCGCGACAAACATGGCCGCAACCAGGGAAGCAAGTAGCCGCATCATTTATAAGTTAATGGAAAGTTGCCGAAAAGTAAAACGGAAAGCAGGCGCATTGGAACTGATGATCATTTTTGCGGCTCCGAGGAGATACAGAGAGCTGCAATCTTGCAAAGCTGCAAACGATAGGCAGGTGACGTAGTGAAGGTTCGTTTTCTTCTTAGGATTGCGTCAGGGACCCGATGACTGGGAACGCCGATGGTGTGCGGATGTTGATGGTCTAAAGAAATGACTGAAAGGACTCCATCAGTGAGAGAGAAATAAAAAGAAATGTCTATTTACAGTACAGATTGAAAGGTGCCCCGACCGGCGTTCCTCACGGCCCTCGCGCGTCTCCCTTCTTCCTTTTCTTCTCTTTCCATGTATCGCTCGAGCCACAGTCGCGTCGCTCACTTTAAAGTCATCCCGAGCGAAAAGAAAGAAGAAACCGAAACTACAGCCGCTGTACCGAAACCCTGCGCATGTCGCCCCTCTGGATTTGTGGATGTCATTTACGTTGACCTTCACACCTCCCCAACAAGTATAAATTTGGGGCCTCAATGTCAGAAAGTTATCACACACAAAAAAAATGTCCGCCCGTCATACACTGGTCGCTCTGGTAAGGTAATTTTGAATGTGTCCGCCAAGGCTCTAAACACCCGTTACTACCAAAAGTGCCTTAAGGCTTGCATAATATGAACTAAAACGTGCATCTAAAAAAAAATCTGCAAAGGCGTATGCAGAAGATATGCTCTCTCTAAACCAGGCTATTTTCCCAAAACCCGCAACTGCCCATTCAGTCATACCAACAACAACAAAAAAATCTCACCAACTTAAAGTCTACAATCCATTTAAAAAGACACACCAAAACTTCGGTTCGCGCATGCGACGAACCAAAAACCATTGCTTGACAAAGCAGTCGCTCCTTCTCTATGCGGTCCGTGTGGACCATGTGGACCTCGCGCTCCACAAGCTGGTCCATCTCGAAGGCTCTCAGCTGCGGCACCCGGCCCCCCACCGGGAGCTCTGTGGCCTTGGTCTGCTTCTCTTTTGGGCTGGGTCAACACTCCTTCCTGACAGGTTCGCCCTCGGCCACTTTGTCGGGGTCTCCACCCTGGGTCGGGGGTGCCTCTTCGCCAGTCGCCGCCACCACCACCGCTAGGTAGCCATCGTTTGCACACCCAGCACTTGCCTGTCGACCGTCGGGCTTGCGGTCCGAGGCGGACATCACCGAGAAGACGTCCCGCAGGTTGCGACGCCCTTTCTTTTTGATCCTGAACGCCTCGCCCCCGGCCGCGGAGACAACCTTGTTCACCGGGAAGCTGCCCGGCTGTAGGTCCGCGTGGGGCACCGCCGTCTCCTGCGGGTACTTGGCCTCGAGGTTGAAGGGCTTGCTCCGGTAGAAGGTGAGCATCTTGCTGAAGGGCAGCTGGTGCCAGCGGGGAAACACCTCTGCCCGACTTTCCTCTCCCTTGCCCGGGCCGTAGCACAGCTCGATAGGGTAGAGCTGGGCGTCCTCTGCCGCAAAGTCTCGCATCTTGAAGATGGGTGACATCATGGCACATTGCAGGGCGCAGCCCCCGACCACCGCCTTGTCCTGGTGCAGTGTCGTGGAGGGCTACCGCTGGAACAACTTGCGGACCAGCTGCTTGACCGCCAGCGCCCAGATGCCACGCCCGACCAGCTTCACCGACTCCACGTCCGGCGGCCGCAGCCCGGCCACCGTCAGCACCCACGCCATCGTGCGCTCGGCTCGCGCTAGCAGCTCGGTGCACATGGTCTCGAAGGTCTCCCGCTTCATCTTGCCCGCAACGTCCCGGTCGTTCTTGAAGCACTCGATCTTGAGCCGCCAGTCGTGCGGGTTGGCACCCATCTGCTTCTTGAGCTTGTCGCACTCGGTGGTGAGGCGCATGAGGGCGCGCCAGTTGGTGGCCACGTCCAGCTTGTAGCGCTCCTTGAACTCCTGGACGAAGTAGCGCAGCAGCACCATGCCGAAGTCGTGGCGCCCGACTCCATCGACGGTGGCGGCCAGCATCTTGAGTCGGTCGTTGTTGAAGGCCACCAGCCCCACCTGGAGCGCCTATTGGCTCATGTCCACAAAGGCCACCACGCGCGGTTTGTCCTCGGGCCGGTTGTCCTTGTAGAAACCGAAGCTGAGCGCCATAGCCGTCGTCTGCGACCTCATTACCTTCGTCAGTGAGCGCGTCTTCAGCTTCACAAACCATCGGTTTCAAGTCAACCCTCCCGCACGCCAACTTTAGGCTGTCGTAGTCATCGGGCGTCAACAGCATGTCTATGCCGTTAACCAATTGTTCAGTGACGGCGCACAAGAGTGGCACCTCTCGAGGGGCATACACAACGTAGCTTGTGGAAAGGGTCATCGGTATATGGCGTAAAACGGCGCTCACGCTGTCCCCGAACGCCCCAGTCAGTGTCACCCTTCCGGCCGACCCCTTCATTTCAGGCGCCACCCCTTTACGCACTACGCTAATCTCCGCTCCGCAATCGATAACCGCCTGCACCATCCTCGGTCCGCATTTCACCTCCACTCTCCGCAACTCAGCACGCGTACCGTTCTGATTGACTTTTATGTCCTGAAACATACTCTGCTGAGATGGTGTTAAATTTGTTGAGATGTTGCCCACCACGGAGTAATTTTTTTGTTCTCCATCTGCCGTCTTACGCGGACAGTCACGAGAAAGTGTCCCATTCCCTTGGAGCTGAAACACTTCACCGGAGAAGCGTTAGGTTTAGTGCCCTGTTTCCGGTTCTCGCGTTTCTCCTCGAGAGAAGTGGCCTCTGCTGTGTTGTATGCGCGGCTCTTAGCTGGCGGGTGATGTCGCTTTTTGCATCGCTCGCCCTCGTCGAAATGGTCAGCCAGCGCAGCCACCTCTACTGGTTTAAGCCATTTTCCGGTCTCATTTAGCGTTACATAGGTCTGCATGTCGACAGGCAAGGAATCTCTAATGCGGTCAGAAACCATTAATGTTAGCCAGTCCTCAAGAGAGTCGATCGAGCGACTTCGAGCATAATACTCAAAGCAGCTCTAAACCCGTGTCGCAAACTGAGTCCAGGATCCTTTCTCCATTCTAGTGGCTTTGAGAAAAAGCCTCCTGTACTCAGCCGGCGACAGTTTGAGTTCCAAGAGAACTCGCTCCTTAACCGCACCGTAATCACTCGCTTCGCCGACAGGCAGCCTATTCACCAGCGCCCGCATGCGCTCCGTAAAATAAGGTCGCACTAGCGAACCCCTCAGGCGCTCAGGCACCTCATATGTCGCAAAGACATTTCCGACACAGTCGAACCAGCTTGGTACGAGCAGTTCAGACGACGGCATTTGTGTCAACACACCCTTCATGAGAATGGAAAAGCTAAGCACCTCTTCCCTCAGGTTGAGTTCTGCGCCGCCTCCACTAGTTCTGGGTCTGTTTTCCGCACGAACTCGCTCTAGTTCAAGCTCTAGACGCACTAGCCGTTCTTTTTCTCTAACAAGCTCAATCTCTTTTTCGATAAGCGAGCTACTCGATCGGCCATCCCGGTCCCCGTCCTCGTGCGTCCCCACGCTCGCTGCTGGTCTACTCTGAGGTGACGGTTCACCTCGCTCTCCGACATCGTTATCATTAGCTCCATCCCGATCCAACGAGGTAACCGGCCTAAGCCGTTCCCCACTGCGTAGCTCCATGGCGGGCACCAGTCAAAATAATCACCTTACCCTTGAAGGTTGACAAGTCCCTATGGCAAGCACACGCAGTCTGTCGATCGGAACAGTCCGGCCCGATAACGGTGTCCGAGTCGTGTAGACGCTTCGCGGGGCTGTGGGTCTGCAGCACTTCCCGAAGCCGCGTCGACGCGAAGTCTCGGCAATCCAAGTCTTCTTCGTTAAACACGGCTGCCGAGGCCCAGGAACTTGCCGCCTCTCTTCTTGTTGAATGGAGTCGCTGTCCGCTGAATCTGCTGAGTCGTTCCAGCCGGCCGCGCCCGCTGACGCAATCCTGTCGACTGCGCCAGTGAAGGTTCGTTTTCTTCTTAGGATTGCGTCAGGGACCCGATGACTGGGAACGCCGATGGTGTGCGGATGTTGATGGTCTAAAAAAATGACTGAAAGGACCCCATCAGTGAGAGAGAAATAAAAAGAAACGTCTATTTACAGTACAGATTGAAAGGTGGCCCGACCGGCGTTCCTCACGGCCCTCGCGCATCTCCCTTCTTCTTTTTCTCCTCTTTCCATGTATCGCTCGAGCCACAGTCGCGTCGCTCACTTTAAAGTCATCCTGAGCGAAAAGAAAGAAGAAACCGAAACTACAGCCGCTGTACCGAAACCCTGCGCATGTCGCGCCTCTGGATTTGTGGCTGTCATTTACGTTGACCTTCACAGACGTGCGTTGTGTTGCAATCACAAAACGCAAAGTGCAAACCATTGTAAATCCAAAAGGGCAACGGTGGCCGAGTAGGCTACCGCACAACTGCTCAGAGCACGTGAAGGAAGCTTGCGAGCTATAACATCCAGGAAATCCTGGGTTCAAACGCCGCTTTTGCCCTTTCCAATCTGAACGAGAATCGTATCGGCATCCGGTCGTGCATCACTACTGAATGGTACTCGTGTTACACGCCCGCAGGGTTACCGCTGTAAAAGCGCGCCTGCGGCGTTTTTTCATGTCTTATCTGCGTTTTCACATCAGCTCCCTTGTGCCTGTAGCACCGGTGGTCCCTTGAGTGGAATACCGCACTTTCCAAACGCTGTCTTTCTAAAACTTACGTTTATAAAGGTTTCGGATGACTCTCAGAAAGTTTATAATTGATACGTTTTGTTTATTTCGAGTAATGAACAAATTAAATACAGACACCAATTAAATATTTAAGTTATAGTGACCACTAGTCACCTGTAATAAACCTTATTGTTCCGACAGACGGCTTTGTTTAAAAATAAATATGTGAAAAATAAAATCATCATCCTATAAGCAGTGACATCAATTTTGTGAAAACGTTTGTTTCTGAGCATACAATTTTCCTCCCATATCAACTTAGTCGCAGAATAGCCAGGTTGTTATGCATGTTTTCTAATTTTCGTGTTGTACATATTATTATGATATGTATACTTCCCAAGTCAGCTTTTTTCTGAATTCCTATTCTTACATTAAAAACGCTGGTGTTAGCGGATATTAGTTGCAGAGTTTATGCTTCTGAAGCAAGCTGCAATAGAAAATTGAAATCTACCATAAATAATAAAATTTTCCCAACAAATCAAAAAATTCATGTTACTGTTTTTTTTTTGGCAAACATTACCTTGTTTATGGGAATTATATTTGTATCTACCGCCAAAACATGCGTGATTTGTTCAGTTCATTTCACTTGGAAGTTTGACGTCCAGGGTATGTTGCTTTATTGTTTGAATGTTGCGCGGCTCCGTATTTATGTACGAAATGTATTGTATGAACATTAGCCCTTTTATTTAGGAATAAATGTTGGTTCTTAGAGAGTTACTTTGGAATTTGGCCTATCCATACGTGCTGTTTTCTGCATAAGAAAATTCCTAATGCATGCCTGCTATTTCTTGCTTTAAAATTCAAACCACTATTCACGAGTAAAAAAATAATAAAAATGACGAAAAACGGCGATTCCAAATGCTGTCCGCTCTACGGCCGCTTTCCCTTAGCGTTTGTTATTTCTTAAGAATCGCCTCTTGTGACTTCAAGTCGTGCAGTGTGTTCTGGAACCAACAAGAATGGTGCATTGACCCTCGCTAGGTTTTCAGTTATCACAATCTGGATTGCAATTATGGTAAGAAGCTAATACAGTCTAAAGAAGGAACGCCACCTCAATTTTTCATCTCTCCACATGATAATGAAAAAAGTAAAAGAAACCCTGCAAGTTTTATTAGTTTGGTATAGAGTTATAGAGAGCGTTGGTTACTCTCACCTATGAATGAACATTTGAATATGTTGTTTTACAGCGATATGTGTTATGGGCTTTTAGAACAGCAACATTAACAACGTCCGTTGTTGATGATGCAGTTCTAGTTGTTGTTAATGTTGTAGTTGGCGCAGTAGGGAGTCCGTCGTCGATGTTGCCTAATTATTGAAAAGGATAATCTGCCACCACGCGGGAGTGAAACCTAGTTCCCTGCGTCCGAAGCGGGGGTGTTACGACAGAGCTACAGCAGAGCGTTAAGAACCCGCTTTACACTTACGGTTTGTATAGTACCCGACGCCCACTGCCATAGTCTCCTCTATACTCACAAAGCGTGGCAGTTCGCCGACAGAGCCATAGAAAGCTTGGTCGCAGGTTTGGGGGGCGAGCATTTTTCGGGGAACCTGGACGTCAGCGCAGAGCTTTTGCACCGGCAAGGACTCGAAACACGGTTTTCAAAAGCGCCGAGAAAAGAAGCGGTAGCCCGAGAAACGCGAGGAGCACGAGCGGGCATTCCATCACTAGCAGTGTGTTTCCGCGTCTCGCGACAGCGGGGCGCCTGTCACGTTGCTCTCCTCTCATCCGTTGTCTGCCGCTCTACCATTTCAATTTCGGCGGCCACCTCTCGTGACGATCTGCTAGGCTTTGTCAGTATAGAGGAGGCTATGTCACCACATGCACTACTGAAAAACACAAATAAATAGGCGACAAAAAAAAAAAAAAAACGTCGTGGCACTGTCAATGCCAAGAGCCCTTGCATGAAGATGCGCCTTAACGCGCTTCGGAACAAAAAACAAACAAAAGTGTTCGAAGGAAAATGTTGACATTTTTTTTTCTTAGCCTTTTTTCTATGCGCTCCATGATGCATGAACGCGAAGGCCGTTCCCCGTGACGTGTCGCACCTTGAGCCGTGGCAGTACTGTGATCTAACGCAAGACTACTCAATTTTCTTCTAGTGCCTTCAGGCTAAGCGTGATCTTAGTTCTCAAACAATGGATTTTCATGGAGCGCCGTATAAGTCATTTCAAAATTCTCCGGCCGGGTTCTCTGAAAAAAAAGAAAAAAAAAAAAAAGAAAAAAAAAATATATATATATACAAAAGCAATTTTTGAGCCATGACAATAATAATCTTCAGCCTGGAGATCATCGACTTTGCCTGTTTATACATGAAAAAACACGAAAGGTTAACCGCATTTCTGGTTCCTACAGGTATTTGAACCGTATTGTTTAAAAGACTTGATTTATCACTTTGCTTTCACGGTATACGTGGAGCAAGGGTATTTTATACGACCCTCAAACACAAAAGGTTGGTGCAGCCAAAAGAGCGTGTGTGTGAATAACATGTTTTCATGCTTGAACAATAATTATTGTTCCCCAGCAGATGAGTGACAGGCGATTTTTCGCTAACGAAAAGAAGAAAGTGCGATCGTGCATTGGAAACCTATATCAGCGAGTAGCTATAAAAGCGTAACGCTATCCTAAGACATGCACTGTGCCTGCGTGTATACGCATGTGTAAGCCTCGAGTGACAATGATTGCTCTCTTTTTGGGAATTCTGTTGTTATGTCACAGCCATGGTACTTTTTCTGAAAATTGCGAAGGAGATTTTCCTGATGCCAACGAGGTAAGAAAATACGATTCATGTACCACGTTTATAGCGAGGTGACGGATAAGCTTCTTTTCTTAATATCTTAAATCCCCCTCCCCCCCCCCCCCCCCACATGAAGGTGCATAAATGCACGTATGACGCTTGTATTGTTAGGGTGACGCTGTCGGCAAAAGCGAGGACAGGATGGCACGAGATGAGAAAACTCACAAAGAAATTATGAAGGCCGGGCATTCACGTGGGGCATGGCGCAACACGGGCGTGCGCGCCACTACGCCGTCGACGTCTTACCCTTCCTAATAGTATGTTCAATTTGAAGGGGAACTCTCATCGGCTCACAGGTTGCCTCTAGATTTACAACAGCATTCTTACACCGATGATGACTTTTAATACATAATGTTCATGGGCTGGAGTTCATGCAAAAAATGTCGCACCCGAGTGTAACGAAAAATTGTTACACAAAAGTCGAGTCAACGGAAATCATGCAAAGCCCATCGTAGGCAATGCGTTATTATCGAAGAAAAAAGTAGCAGTCGTGATATATTATACGAACTCACGATCACGCTAATTTAAAAAGAAAGAAATCGATCAAGCTGCTCAGTGAGAATCAAACTCTAGACCTTGAGAACCGCAGCCCAAAGTTTTTGTTCGGCGTCATGGGAAGTTTACTTTTATTTATTTTCTTAATGGCTGGGAAGTGAATTACTGTTACTCACATTTTTGTGCCTTCAGATGCGCGATGAAGTAATGCACCATGTATTTTGGTAAAAATATTAAAATCCTCACGTTTAGAGGACGGCTTCAAAAATAATTGTCCATTCGTGTGCTCGTTAAACGGCTTGGCACAGGTTTTACACTTGAAGTACAGTGTACAGAAATTCACATGCAGTTACTGTACTTCGATATCAGCGTGGCGGACAGGAATTCGTCTCTGAAAGTCTAGACAATCCTGGCAAAATTAGCATGTCATGGGGAACACCCGAGTTAATATCTATGAACCGGATCGTCCGTGGACAACTAAAAATATTGTTTTATGGACTTGAGAGCGTCCCAGTTTAAATATGGCAACACAACAAAAACTAAATACGTGTTCGCGTGTCTCGACCGGGCAGCGCAGGCAAGTCTGAATACGAACACCGTTGAGAATGGTCGCCCAGTCTGCATCTTCCTCGCATTCTTTGATTGAGGTCTTGCGGAGTACCTGCGACCCTGAAGAGGAGTTCATTACATTCTGAAGCTTCGACATCGACGACTGTCGACTGCGATGAGCTGCAATAGACAATCCTCCACGGCCGCTCCAGCCGCTGCAGCCTGCCTTGCTCCCAGCCAGGTCCGACATCGTAAGGTTCTTCTGAAGTCCTTGAAGATGACGTGGAAGATTTGCTGGACGTCTACCAGCCAGTATGCCTTTACAACAAATGGGATGATGAGGCTAAGCTAGGCAATTCCATATCCTCCCTTTCCAATGTGGCTAAAATGTGGTTTACGAACCAAGAGGATGAGATTGCTACATTGTTACTGCTCCAGAACTCAGCTAGCCAAAACAAGCGACGAATTTAGGCAAAATAACAATGGAAGCGTATGTAGATTATGTTCAATTTTTCGGCATTTTGATAACGGTTATTAATTACTAACATACCAGTCATCCAGACTTGTACCGTACGCATTACAAGTAATCAAATTTCTTGTAATGGATTACTTTTTAGAGTAATTTCGTGATCAGTTGATTACTTTTATTAGGCAGTAATCACAAGACTAATCCGATTACTTTTTGAAGTAATAAAATTACCTGTAACCGTTACACTTTGTCCACGGGACCCCCCCCCCCCCCCCGCCACACGCCTTTGTTTTATGAAATGACAAAAATAAAATTTGGTTTTTTTTTTCGAATGGAAAAAAGAAAGACTTTTGCAGAGCTGTAGGAAACGAGGACAATCCCTTTCTATGTACAGTTTCTGTAGAATGTCCGCTTTTTTTTTTACGAGCTGGGACTGGGAGTGGGAAGCCCCAGGGAAGCCACAGTGCGTGACAAAGGCCATTCAGGGCGAAGTTTGAGGAAGCAGAATGTAGCTTTGTGGGTCCTTCGTTCAAACTAGCCGCCTCCACGCACACACACACAGAAATAAAAAAAAAATAAAAAAATCCTGCTTAGGGTACCTACTCGCAGCCCGTAGGAGAACCGGAACAGAAGAATGCCTAAAGCGGATGCAAAATATAACAAAGGCAGTTGAAATATTTCCCCATTTCTCCTACGTGGACTTTGTGACAAGCAATGTTTCGAGTTGAGAAGTGGTCGGGGCGATCTTTTCCGCTAATGTATACTACACATGATTCGTTTCAAATCCTGGAGCTGCTGCTCGTTTGTATAACATGCAAGCTCATCCACTTGTGAATAATAAAATGAGCGACGCAAACTTTGAGCGACAACCCTTGCTCAAGCTTAACAAGATCTAGAACCCCCTCCGCTACCCCCCCCCCCCCCCCCCCCCACACACACACACACTGGCGAACGCCCAAATTATTAAACGTCTTCAAACGAATTCTACGCTTGTGTCCGCATTGTGAAGGTCCACGAAGAGGAAGCCAGTTTTTCTTCTTCAATACTTGTGCAAATGTGAAATATAGGTTGGAAGTAGTTCATTGTTATGAGCGCTAAAGATGTGTCTTCACACAATAAAGTAATCGGAAAAGTAACGATTACTTCTTTAACTAATGTCCAATTACTTTTTCCGTCGAGTAATCAAGTAATCTAATCGAATACTTTTAGCCAAGAGTAATAGTAATTGTAATCGATTACTTTTTTTTAGTAACGTGTACAAGACTGCAGTCATCTCACTATTTAAAAATACCCCGTCGTGCAACTTTGTAAATTGTTAAAAAAATGAAAGGCGCTTACAACTACGTGTAATGCCGAATTAAAGCGCAACTCTTGAGGAGGAGGGGAGGGTACGGAGATGAATGTAGGCCGCTCCTCCCCTCTGTACCCTCTCCTCCTTCTCGCCTCCTCCTCCTCCCCTGCCCTCTTCCTCCACCCTCCTCCTCTCACTCTTTTTCCCTGCACCTCCCCCTTGTCCTCCTCCTCTACGCCTGCCCCCTCATGACGTCACTCGTTAAAGCCCTCGTGAAGTAAAGGTCCTGACCTTCTTCGTGATCTTCACGAGTGACCGTGACGTCACACTTGACGTCATCGTGGGACGTTTCCCATAATGCAACGCGCGGGACACTCGTGACGTCCGTCGTGATGTCACGGGGACGTCATTATGGGAAACGTCCTATAATGCAACGCGTGGGTCGAGAGACACGCGCGTTTCATCATGGGGCGTTTAGCCATAAAGCAACGGGTGGTTACGCCGACGGCGATGGCGACGGTGAAAGGGACATCGCTCAAGCCGGAAATAAACGCCTTAAAGCTGCGCTTAAAAAAAAAAAAAAAAGAAACGAAAGGAACATAGGGCATAAAGTATGCGGGCTTAAAATATATCTCTTCTCATTATATCTAATTCCCGGTAGCTTTTATCGAGCACCTGTTTTCGGGCTTCTCCCTGGTTTCAAAGATTTCGAGCGTGCGTGTGATGTTTTAAAAGCTAGAAAAAGCACCTTCACACAGTGCATGAGCAGGGCGAAAAAAACAATAAATACTGTGATTAATAAGCAGACAAAGTGCACCCGTTCATGTTCACTTTGTCTTCCTTGAGGGTTGACGGTTACTGTTATGTTCGATAGTGGGATTGGTTGCTGTATATTAAGAAGACTCCCAATTGAAAATTTTGAGCTGTGTTGAGAGACGGTATTGTGCTCGTCCCCTTGCTGTGCACATGGGTTGTTTATATTAGTATTTCATGTTTTGGATGACCATCATGAAAAAATCCCATACGGCTCACAACCCCTTAGCAACGCATTAACCATAAAGCAACGCATTCACCATTAACGCGATCATAGTGGAATGTCACGCTGTCAACTAGCTGAAAACGCCGCGCCGTGCCTTTACATAACGCCGTGAGAATGGTCTACATGACGAGAGGATTCTTCCGGATTTCGGTTACAGCAGCCCTCAGTAATTGCTAGTCCTTGTGGACTCCAGATGGGCTAAGGTAGTGTTCATGTCGGTCACACCTGCTGCAAAAACCGCAGAGAAACAACAATTGATTTTCGCAATTTTGGAATACAAGAAGTTGTATTTACAGAGTCTCTTTCGACAGAGTTACAGCGTTCTCATGGGTAGCGCAAGTTCGTCTGCTCATTTTGCATAGCTGTAATGGTGTCAGAACGACTCCGAGCTTCGATTGGTTCTGAATAAAGGATAGCGGGTGCACCTGAAGGCCGCTTGCTTTGAGGTCTACCCACTATTCTTCAATAAGAGCCAATCACAGCTCGGCATCGTTCTGACTTCACCTGCACTGTTGCGCAAGAAGCAGACGATTTGTTCACTGCATTAACCTCCGAATTTCACAACAAGCTGTGCGATTCTGACCACCCTTCGTCCAGCGGGATCGCGTCTAGTTCGAGGGTTCAAGCACGTCAGTAGTGGAGGCTCGCATGGCACATCCAACTGGGTAACGTCAAGTTAAATTTTCAAACACGTCTGATTAACGCGCTCGCCGGCAACCAAACATACTCAGTGACTGTTTTAGAGCGCAGCTCTTAGGCGCGCGTTTCCGGCTTCAGCGGCGTCGCCGTCGCCGTCGGCGCAACCGCGCGGTGCATAATGGGTGAATTTCCCCGCTAAATCTAGCGGAAAAAAATTTCCCCCCTAAATCAAGCGGAAAAATTTCCTCGCCAAATCTGTCGGAAAAATTTCCGCGCTAAATCTAGCAGAAAAAGTTTCCCGCTAAATCAAGCAGGAAAATTCCCCCGCTAAATCTAGCGGAAACATTTTCCCGCTAAACCTAGTGGAAACAATTTCCCCTATAAATCTAGCGGAAATATTCCTTTGGGGGTCACGTGACACCCCCAGGTCACGTGACCCCCAAGATCACTTGACCCCCACGTGAGCTTGGGGAGGGGGTCATGTGACCCCACCAAGGTCACGTGACTGCAGCCCAGGTCAGGTGACCCCCCCCCCCCCGGAACACGTGCACCTCAATGCCCTTCCCTCCTCCTCTTCAAGAGCTGCGCTCTAATTCGGCGTTACAGGGAATTGTAAACGGCTTTCATTTTTTTTTCTTTTTTGTCACATGTTTTTACGGTCTATGTGAAGGGAGTGGTCGGATTGAGGGGGAGGGGGCTTGATGATTTTGTATAACAGCGGGAGTGCTTCACTCGTACACGGACGCCGCTTCGGAGAATGTGAAGTTTTCTCGAAAATTTGCTTGCTTACGGCCCTATTGGTGCCCTATTACGCGCCATTACTGTAACTGGTTGCTTACAGCCAATAACCACTAGCCATCGTTTCGCCGCCGCTTTTTTTGTGCTTCTTCCCCATATTCCGTCGCCGTCAACGCTCCTTGGTTCACTGTCACGAGTAGTTTTATCTCAAACAAAGAACACGAAAGGGCCAGGGTCGTCTCGTGCTTGCGGAAGTGCGTGATGTTCAAATAAGCCAGTCAGAGCCCTGGATTTGCTCCGTCGTTTTACTCCGTGAAAAAGTTCCAATACGGACCACGGGCCAACGCCTGGGTAACCATGCCTGAGGCTTCGCAGAGCGTGGCGTTTCTTCGCCGGCACCAAATCGCAACATGTAGTCTTATACAGCATTACGGAGCCAAGGAAGTCACCAGGGGGCACAGGCGTCGCAAAACGATGTTTCGGATAGAGGCCCGCCAGAAGCTGCCATGGCTGCTATCAAGCCGTCAGCGAGCCATAGAGGGACGTATCCCAGAATCACCTTTTCCGGTCCTTCTCCGTCGAAGCTCAAGAGTGGAATATGTGTCCATGGTGTCGACAAGAGCTGCTTTAGGTGCGCCTGCGAGCGTGAAATATATTATGAAATCCGCTGAATGAATTCAGATTAGTGTTTCCATGGCACTAGGGGCGTAATTTGCCGGTGTAAAAATAATTTCTCAAACTAGAAATTAACAGTAGGCGTTTAATAATTACAGTTATTTTGTTTCGCTTGTAGTATGCTGGTGCAAACTCCACTTTCTTTCCTGCGCTTTGCTTCGTGACTTGCCAGCGCATTTTAATTTGATAGTGTCTCACCCGTTCCTTACAAATACCGAAAAACCCCGATTTTGACGTAGAGCTTCTTTTTTCTTCGCACTGGCAAGGGCGCTCAAAGCTAGGAAGTCGCTGTCACAAAAAATTGGTCACTGAAGTGACGTTACGCACGTCAAAATAAGATTGAAGTTATATTAAACGCGGAAATTGTAAAAAAATAAAAAAAAAAAAAAAACCGCGACCTTTCATGCGTGTCGACGGTCCTCGCACTGCGGTACACCAATTACGCGGCGAACATGCCACCGCCTCCACCACGAAGGCGCCGTTGGCTTCTTTCATCCGTACGTGCTTCTCCTTAAAAAAAGAAACTTCGTATCGCATTTTTGAGATGGCCCGATAGCGCTCCCAGGTTTTTTTCCTCCACTTTCTTGGCACACAATTCCGCATATGCAACTCAGATATGGCGGCCCGGGGGGATGTATAATTGCTTCTACGGTACTCTGAGCCACGGGCACTCACTTCTGATACAACCGCTGTCGTCATACGGCACGAGTCAGCAGACGGATCTCTAGCTGCCATAAACAACGCATCTGAGACGAGTATACAAGTCACAACATCTCTTCAATTACTCCCCTCTTATTTATTGTGCCACCAGCACGTAGTTCTGCGGAAATTTCTGCAGCATTGTACACCTATAAACCGACCAATTTTATTATTTAAAATGAAGGTTGATGCATTACTTTGAATCTTAACCGAAATATAAAACGAAATTTAAAAAAAATATATGCTTTATCAGTAGAATGCATAGACAAAAATGCTGCGGTACATGTTTTACGTATTCTTTTTCGTACTTCTCTTGTGATACAGAGAGTTATTTCACCCTTCTGACATTTCAGCTGCTTACATTGAGGTTAGTGAACATTCTGTTTAAATACCTAACTATATTTGCAGGTTATGAAGGAGCTACCTCAAACATTCATGCTTCAATCACTTTTAAATCATACGAAATTAGAATGTCGTTATCAACATTTCTACAATCACACCGAGGGAGCTCAGACCTACAGAAAATACGATTATAAATTTATCTTCGGTGGTTTTGAGTAAGTACTAAATATATATTAACATTACAAACTGTATCGTGCGTGTATCACAAAAAAAAATCGGCGTTTTAAACTGTGTCCTTTGCAGACTTGGCAAAACTCTCTATGTAAAAAACGTGACAGGGTACAGCATCTCTATCCCAAGTAGCACAACTCGCTGGTTTGGGAATGGGGCGGTACCGGTCTGCCGGCAAGATCCTACTGGCCCGACGCTGGAAACGCCCCGTGGGGCGACAACGGGCCAGTGAGATTGCCAGTCACTGGCCAGCGACTGGGACTGACTGGGACGCCCGGCACTGGGCGTCCCAGTGAGTTCCCGGGATGCTGCCAGCACAAACCCCCAGCGTAGTACCAGTAATACGGTAAGATACCAGCAAGACCCCAGGCTAGCGGCCTCAAGCCATACAGTTCCCGGTCTTTTTTCCCAGCGAGTTCCCGGGCTGCTGCCAGCACAAATCCCCGGCATAGTACCAGCAGTACCGCAAGATACCAGCAAGACCCCAGGCTAGCGGGCTAAAACCATACAGTTCACGGTCTTGTTTTCCATGCTAACATTTGGTTTTGTGTGCAATTCACACCTGGATAGAAATGATGTAGTTCATAACAAGGGTTATTTTAACACGTAATGTGTGTAAACAATAAATGAAACATACAAAATTGTTACCGTCATTGTTTTTTGTCAGTTGCAGTGAAGCTACAGTCGGCTGGTAATCATGCACTTGTCGCCAGAGGAGTGCGCTGAATGAAAGAGGCTGCATGTCACGGGCCTAGGAAATTTTCTTCACACTTCTCATGCAGCTTGTGATGCAAGTCGACCATGCACCCGAGAAGGCAAGTCCTTCATTACAGCGCCTGTAAAGAGAATCGACACCACAGTAGAATGACAGGGTAAATCAATACCAGCTGGACGTGACAATCCAGAAATTCCAAACTGGGGTGAGGGGCATGAGACAAGCAGCCCATGTAAAAGGAAATTTTTTTGTAGCTAATGCACTAATTGTCTTTATTTTATTTTCAATCTGGAAACTATATCAAAACAAGAATCCCTAAGGGACACACCTGTAACAACACACTGGATGACCAAGGGGCGAAAATGGTCCAGTTTTCTCATAATCAAGGTCAGCTATTTGTATGAAAAAGGCCCACTTCAGAGAAAGGCTTTAGGAAATCATCTATTTTAATTCAAAAGGGCATGTCGAGAGACGGGCGAGCTTGGCAGAGTAGTTGGCATGTTGTTTAACACTGACGTTTGTTACGATAGGTGTGCAGTCCCCGATATCTACATTCAGCATTTTTAGGTAAACATAGCGATTCATTAGCATTACTGAGACAATGACAAATCATATCCTTGACATATACAGCTCACCGTTGTACACATACTAATGAGATTGGGTAGACACAGGTAAACATGTAATGCATTGCAGAGTATGACACCCCGGTTCCCACATAACGGCAACTTGACGACTAAAAGTCATCTGCAGACTTCATGAAATAAAAAATAGCGACATACACAAAAACTAGTATATATTATCAGCGTCCACCATCAAACTCACATTCAGTGTTTTCCATCGGCATGCCCTAGCCCTTTAAAATGCCCGCAAGCCTCACTTACTTTAAGCATATGACATCCCATGAGATGAAACATTCCCTCGTTATCATCATTAAGATGTCTACAGGTGCGAACAGTTCAGGGATATCAATTGAAAGATACCAAATCAGTAGTGAGGTAGTGTACAGTGGCTGGTAGATGCAGGTTAATATGTATGGGACATCTATTTTCTAAGTGATATTGTTTATCTGGTCAATTTTCTTCACATACCCATCACATGCTGGGACAAGGTTCTCAATACAGTGGAAAACAGGAAGGAGGAGTGAGTTCCAGATTTAGTTTTGCACAAGTTATGTGGCAACTGACTTCATCCTCTTAGAATTTATTAGAGTGGATCTGGGTGTAATGATGTCTAGCCCGACAATACTGCCAGGAGCACATGTCCCAAAACCTTCAGAAACGGGTAGAGGAAGTTTTAATCATAATTTCCGTATTGCGATGAGAGCTGCTCACACTGAGAATTGATGTGAGAAGTGTCGGCATCCCTCTGTCTGAAATATCTATGCGTCAGCCACCCCCTATCAGAAAAAGTTTTAGCTGAGCGCTTTTTACGGCCCGCTCAGCTCAGCCACTGAGCGGGAAATTAACCAGGCATGCACGTAACGCTCAGTCGGCAGTGGCCATAGGGGTGCAGGAATTGTCTTCTCCATCGGCATCTGCGCTCCGGTTGGTCGTTGCTGACTGAGCGTTGTGTGCATGCAGGTGCTTTCCTTTTGAGTGGAGCGGGTCTAACAATGCTCAGATAAAACTATCTAATGTCTATGTCACAGCCTCAACAGCCAAACGAGCAGTCTTCTTCCTCGCTTGCACAATAGACCAAAATTGCACTGCATACTGCTTTAGAGGCTTGTTGGCATGTTTCACACTCACTCTCTGCAGACAGCTAGGACTATCGGTAAGCGAGGGGAAAAAAAGTGTGAACACATATCATGCATGCCAAAACAAAACATCAATGGGACTACACGAGACTGCATTAAAGTTGCGAATTGGGCGCGTTTTATACTGCACAGCCACTCGCTGAATCACATAAGTGTCACACTTCCGAGCTTGAAGTACAGTCGTGATCTTTACGAGTGTGAACAAGCGATCGTCGACTGTTCAGTACTGGGAGCATCATGCACCAGCGGACTTGCTCTCCTTTTAAAATGCCTTGCGAACCAAGCATGGTAAGTCATCTGATAAGGAGAGAACGTCACCACGGACAGCACTGAGCAGTTGATAATCACCTCCTTACCCTTCATATGGATCAAGTCTCTACTTGGCCAAAGTAGGCAGTATGTGTGCAGCAGAAACGGCTGTACTGAAATCTCAAAAGGATGAAAGATCAGAACAGGCTTGGTGAGGTTTCACGTTGCAAGTATGCCCATGCAAACTTCACTTTCTAAAACATAAACACGCATTTCAAATTGTCATCCAGGACAAGCTGCTATTACACAGCTGTATATATAAGGCAGCTTACCATCAACAACCTTCGCAGACTGCCATGGACCTAATCCTCGGCTTGGCTGATGATGCAGGAACGAATTGGCCTAGTCGATGCTAGCTTCCGTTCGGCAAGGGCTGCACTGAGTATAAAGATGAAAAAAGTGTTGTAGATTATGTGAAACAAACAAAAGCAATCCTAGCATCCACAATTCGCTAGAGGCACTGAAAACAAAAATAAGAGGTTGGGTCAATTATTTTAATGCAATATACTTCGGACACATATCATGACTGCAGGTAAGATATTTGCTGCCTTCAATCTAGATCTGCTTGAAAATTTACAAGCCAAATAACAAATATTTTATAAGCTGAAATATATTTTGCTGGAACTACAAAATCTGAAGACTATCTCTGCAAATATGGTGCTATCTAGTACATCAGAGATGAGTAGAATTGGATTACAGCGTCCCCCTTACAAAGATTGAAGCAAAACAAGTATAGAATCTGCCGTGCCACTACAGTAAAACCTTGTTAATTCGGATCTCATGGGACCGGCAAAAATGTCAGAATTAACCGAAAGTAGAAATATAGAAAGGACAAAGAAAGCTGCGCGAAAACGTTGCCCTGTGACAAACCTTTATTTTGAGAAACAATCTGTTATTACCGCCTGCTTTCTGGACGACACTTGGGCGAAGACTGCAATTTTCCTTAGCGCGGTCGAGTGCTCCACCGCACTCGCACTGTCGGAGCTACGCATCCCGTGCGCTGAGAATGTAGCACAGCAAGGCCTCTTCTAGTTTTGGGTGCACCACCTTCCAAGGCCGCTTTCTTTTCGCGTTGAACTTCTCGCTCTCAAAAGCCCGTAGGATATCGGCCAAAATGTTTACGTACGTGGCCAAAGTGCTTCTCTTGACGTCGAAACTTTCCATAAGTTGTCGAAAGACGCCGCCCTTTAAGGCCCTCAGTATTTCCACTTTCGTTGCTAAATTCTTAGCCTAGTACAGCTGCAACGGAAAACGAGTAGCACAACTGACCAGTAATCGGGGCGGCGAAATCGCGACACCCGGCGCCATTTTTTCCGAGCGCCGATAGCGAGAGTGCCAGTCACGTTGCAATTTACAATGCGGGGGTGGCCGACGAAAAATTGAGGGATAGGATAGTTGTTAAAATGGCGGGCTTTAGGATCCCCGCGTTGAGGCATAAAACGTGACTGTCACTCTCGCTATTGGCACGCTCGGGAACAATAGCCCCGCGTATCGAGATTTTTCCATTCCGGTCGTCGGTCACTTGTGCTACCCTTTTTCCGTTGCAGCAATGCTTCTGCCGCTTCCTTGCCAGGAGAGTAACGCGCTGAAGCACGGCGATCCAGAGCAAAACTGGTGCGAAACACGGAGAACCGAAAAACCATGGGAAAACCGGAAAAATCACGTGCGCACTTCGGATGGATATCGGTTATACCTTTTGGAACAGACGGTAGATAGCGCCACCTGCCGAATTCGTCCGAATTTACGATAAGGCGCCGCGTTCCCTCTGAATTAATGAGCGTTTGCTGCCATGGACTAATACATACGTTTGACGGGACCGAATCGGCAGTTCAAATTATCCAAATTTCCAAATTAGCGGGGGTTGAATTAACGAGGTTTTACTGTACAACAGAAACGACTCTACCGTGATCTCGTGGGGATCAGAGTTCGGAACAGGCATGAAGGATTTGGCACGAGAAATATGCCAATGTCATTATTCATTTTTGCAACATTAAAATGACTCTGAAAGTGCGACCAGCTGCAGGGTGTATTAATGCAAATCTTGTGAGTGCTGAATTGTAGGCACAGTGCCCTGGTTGTGTTCATGCGCGATATATGACCAAATACCATAGAGACCAATACTGCAAACCTCATCGAAAACCAATGGGTGCGGTGGCGAACGGCGGGAGTGGCGCTGTTCACCTCTCTTGCCGTTCATTTGTTTTTGTGTGTTGCCACTTCCAATGGGAAGGCTTCAGCCATTATTGGGAACACTAAATAAACAAATAAAAATGCAAGCACAACACACACAGCAATACTGGCAGCAAGTCGAGACGCACTTCTGTTGTAAACTCAGCATTCCGCTTACGAATGGGATGCGCAATTTCCCTACAGGATTTCATTCCACGTAAATGGCATCGGAATTGCTAAAGGCCAGTCCCTAAACACAGTCTGCGTTAAAAATAATCCTATCAGCAATAAGTTTCTATTATATTGCTCAATATATAAAGAACCTTACCATGAACAGCCTTGGCAGTCTTCCATGAAGCCTGGCCTTCAGCAGAGGAAGCTGTCATTCTGTGTCGTCTCAGGACACTCGCACCAGAATGGCGAAAGTGAATGCCAACTTCTACCCGGTAAGGACTGCAGTAAGTATAAAAATGAAAACACAGATTATAATATACGATAAAAAATATCATAGACCAACGTGAAAAAAGTGCACAAAAAGACAAGGACAAAAGGACAGGAACACATAGGACGCAGACTGGTGCACACTCACAACTTGATCTATTGAACATAAAAGAAAAAGGATCAGAGAAATCAGAAAGGCTGTGTTCGGAGAATGCGAGCTTCAGAAACCAGGGCGTGAGCAAAAGATGTCAGGTAGACTGTTTTACAGACACTTTGGAAATAACAACAGCCTTTCCATGTAATAAGGTGGTGAGTTCATTCTGATTGAACATCCGGAAAAGTAACAAACAAAAAACAAGGAATAAAAGAGAGGAATACATACACTACATACGAGTGTAGACTCCCAACTCACAAATTGGAGAAGAAAAAAAATAAAGAATGCGAAAGGAGCTTTAGCAAAAGTTCGAACAGGTCCAAGTGGAATGTGCTAACTCCCACCCATATGCATAAGACTGTAAACACAATTTTCTTGGCAGCTCAGGTAACGGACGGATGTGCGGACACATTGGTCGCCCATACTAAGAATAATAAAGGCCTAAAATAATCCCCTTGTATGGTTTTCACAGTATCTGCTAATTATTCACGTTTTCTCTAAAAGCCTAGTCCCACTAGAGCGACAAACACCGATTTTCGTCCGACGACACCACAAAGTTCCATGTCGCCGATGCTGTCCCACTGCAATGGCCAACGCCCGCGACAAATAATAGAGGCGGAGGGCGCCGCGCTCTTGCAGACATTCTAGTTTACCAGTGAACAATACGGTGGAGGGAGGCAATCAAACAACCCCCCTTCCCCTTTCCGCCTCCCGCGCGCCCGCCGCTGCCGCGGTTCCCCCCCCCCCCCCCCCCCGCGCGCCGCTGCCCAAGCGCTGCCGCGGTTTCCCCCCCCCCCCCCCCCCTTCCATCTCCCCAAACGTTCCGCCGCTACTGATGGACCTCGAGCGAGTATGCAGCCTATTTGTGAGCGAAGAAAAACAGCCTCGCATTACCCCATTCGCGCACAATTAGTAATACTGGTAAAAGCAAGCGATCTAGACAATAACAAGGATTTTGACCGGAGGAAAGAATAATCTAGCCCTAACAGACAAAGAAAGGAACTTACTTTGGAACGACCGTACCATGATCTTGGCTGTTGAGCAGATTTGACGTAGTTCCACGGCTCACAGTCGCTTCCTTGTTTAGACACATTTGAAACTAAGATAAACTCCACGCATCACGACTAATCGGTGAATTGACCTGAAGACAGAGATATGAAAACCCACACGCCCGGCCAAACGTGCAAAAAAGGGCCGTGGATTGGATTGGATTGCATTGGTTGGCTCTAATGGATATCTAGCGACTTTACGGAAACTATCTTCAACACGCTTGCAATAAAACGACCAGCAATGCAAATTAAAAAAAAAAAACATTAGTATACACAGTAATAATAACTTATTTAGCATGTAAACATTGCCACAATACTATAAATGCGTCCTGAACACGTAGCAAAAAATTAAATACGAAACTAACCGCACAATGTATCCAATCGACTTCAGCAGACGTATAATCTTTTAAAACATCGCACGTTCCGCATGTCGGTTTGGGTTTGGTTGTTAACGCGTCCTGCTGGTAACGTAGTGGTCGGTGGTTCAAATCCCACTAGAGAGAAAGTTTTCTAATTTTGTTTTATCGCGTTTTTTTCTTGTTTTTATTATTTTAAATATTTGCTGTGTTTTTTGCAGTCGCCGGCCCCCTACTTTAGGGTAAAAGTCACGCAGAATGTGAAAATAGAAAGTGCAAGCCCAAATTTGAGTTGATGCAATGCACAAACCGTGGCCCTCCTGTTTGCCGGGATAAATCGCTCCCTCCGTGCTAATAGGTTGGTTGGTGTAGTACGCAAACAGCGCAAGTGCTTTCAACGAAGTAAAGAAGCTAATAATAATGGGAATATTGAGAGAAAAATTGGAAAATCTGTATGTAAATGGTCAAACTGCCACAGTGATGCAGCCGAAGTTTGTCTGAAGGCGGTCACCTTTAGCCACTATTAAAACAAAAATACCGCTATTTTAAGACAGTTATTTACCTGAGCTCATAGCACGCTACGTATTGAGCACATCTCTTAATTTTCTGACTTCCGGAAAGTAGTACTTAATTTTGTTCTGGCACATCAGTGATATCCATCGCCTGCCCCCTGGTTTTACTTATTGAGGTTGTGCTCCGCAATTTTACTTTTTTATTAGGCCTATAATGTTTTTATTCCTGATATCGAAGAACAGTGCGGATAAATAAACTATCTTTCAGAAACGGTATCCTTCGGTGTGATAATATTTATGTTTTGTAGCGCCAAGGGGTCACATTCACAAACCCGGCAGTGTAAACACCCACAACGCCTTTCTTTGTGTTTCCCGTTTTATCGTGTTAAAAAAAAAAAAGTTTTTATATTTACTTTTTTTTGGTGCGGTATGTCGTATAACATAAGCTATCGGGGACAGATCATCTGGCTATGTGAACATTTGAAATATTTCTGTTAGATGGTCGTAGCTACCACAGAAAATAGTCGATTCTTGCCTGAAATAGCATATTTTCCCACTCAATTAAAATCACCAATAACATGATCTCAGGAAAGTTGTGTACATCTCGCAGCGTCATAAGCAAAACAAACATCTCTTTCTTGTCCAGATTCTGCAATGTAATGCAAATTATTGTTTTTGTAACTCAAAGCGCGTGCTCAATCATGCCACGTGTTTGTTAGTTGTGGTTGTTGTTCTTCACTCGGATTCTCCGCTATACCGTTTTTATTTTATTTTTCTTATCAGTGCCAAACACGTGCGTATACCACCGACCTTAAGTATAGTGCATCAAATTAAACGAGCTTCCTGAAAAGGTGTCCTTCGGTGTTGTGTAATTTATTCTTCATAGCGTAGGTGGTCAGAGTCTCGAATCCTGAACTGCAAATGTTCCACGCCGCATTATTTTTTCTCGCGTTTTCGCGATAAAACACGTCAGCCCTGCCATGCTGGGATCAAATACACCAGCGTCGGCAGTTATTTGCGAAGGATTGATCTACGCAAATATTTCCACTCGCTATTCATGAATTGCCACAGTTCGTCAAAATCTGGAGGACTTAACTGCATAGTAAAAACGGCAAAAAAAAAAAAAAGATAAAACGATGTTGGTCAGTAAACGGAACTTCCATGGCAGGGCTCGCCAGCCTGAACAGCAAAGCGCCGATGCCGGCCAGTCACTGAACTTCCGTGTAAATACTGGCCATCAAAGACAGCAAAGTGCCGATGCCGGCCAGTTACTGAACTTCCATGTAAATACTGGCCATCAAAGACAGCAAAATACCAATGCCGGCCAGTTACTGGAACCTCCATAGAAAGACTGGCCAGCAAAGACAGCAAAAACCCGATGCCGGCCAGTCACTGTAACTTCTTCGGCGGAACTGGCCAGTGAGGAAGACGAAACCCCGACGCCGGCCGTGGCCGGTAGCTCACCGGCACCAATGGCCGGGCGCCGCCATCCTGTTACCGGGACCGGCCGGCGTAGTCCCGATACCGGCCGACGCGGTGTGCTACCTGGGATGGCCCCACACCCAGGTGAGTTCAAGTTTAATTTTTAAAATCTTAATCTGTTCAATCGGGTGGTAGGTTACATTAGGAACAACGTCTCAAGTCTTTTGCTAACAAAATGGATATCGACTTATGAGTATACTTCGATCGGATTATTTGTTGAGTCTGTAGGCCGTCGAGTATAGTTTTATTATTATGTCTACGCCAAATTAGGATGACGCTTTATATCTTTAAAGCAATTTTGTAATTCGTTATTTAATCCCTTTACATTCAAGTAGCTTTGATGTGTTGTGTCTCATTCGTTTCGTTGTACTTGACAAGCTTTTGACACGGTCTCGTTTCAACATCGCGCTGATTCGTTAAGGAACATGTGGGTCGTGTTAATATCGTGTACGTGCTATGAATGTAGGCCAGTACGCAACCTGCCAGCTTTCCCCTTACGTCGTGGATATCTGTGCCACCAATGGCATTTTAGGACCGTATGCACTTTGTTGTTCCGTAATCACCTCGAATGCACGGGTGTGCTGCAAGATAGGAATTCGCAGAGAGCCCACATGCTTCAAATGCTGCAGCAAAGTTATCTCAGATTGCTTCCTACCCAATTTAATTGCAATAACCTTGCTTTTCAAGAATACGCTAATTTGGTCTAGTTTTTCTCTGTGACAATATTCCATATACTTTTGAACAGAATTTCCTGTGACGTACAGTCTCCAAATATTGTTTTCGAACATGCGATCTTGTATGATAACAAAAAACCCGGACCCAAGATATCCTAAAGGTGGGTACCAAATCTATCTTGAACACAAGTTAGATGCCGAGATGCAGTCACAAGTGATATTCTGCGGGCAAGGACCTGTAACTTGACACCAGTATTAGTTTCTTCTGATATACCTTGACCTGGGGCAGGGGAGGAAAAGAGAGACATATAATGAGGGACAACACGCGATGTCCAACAGAGCTTCAGATTTATTTAAAAAAATCCCTTCATAGGGATACGACACCCCAGACGACGCCGGAAAACTCTTTACAAGCACACCTCTACTACTCGCAAATCCCCCTGAAAAGTGTATAAACACAATAAGCCTTTTGTCACAAAGTACTGCGTGCCAAGTAATAATGGCGTCGTTCAGCTGTATGCTGTTAACATCTGTGACATAGAAGCGATTGGTCAGTCGTTTATAAGCGCACGCATAAAAGGCATTTACTAAGCAATTTCTTGCTGCGTAACTATCTATTTTAATTTGTTTGTATCTTATCAACAAACCTTGCAATTCAAACAAAGTAGAACTCTAAAAGAGCTTCTAGAGAACAATTTACACTACGACATGACAATAGCTATAGAGGAGGGCTGGGCAGTATCTGCTGTACAAATGTATGGCGATAATGTGTTAAATATACTTTCTTGTATACATAATTTTATGTCGAAATACCCATAACGCAAGTTTTATTCTTTGTTTTAAAAGTATTTACCTAATAAAGACTTGTTTTTGAATTTGTAAAATGGCGTTTTTAGATATACAGGAGTGTTCTGCAGTCTTCATGTGTGTTCAAATTGTGGCTATGGCAACTTTAAATTGCTTTAATGTTTTGTTTAGCTAATACTTCATTCAACAAGGTATAATTTATTTTACGCAACAGTTCAATGTTATAATTAAAACTGATTTCATTTTTCAGAATGTTACCTGATGGTCACAAAAGAACACTTTTCTAGACCACAAGAAAGTTGCCTAGGAAAATTTCAAAAGCACTGCAAAGGTCCTGCGTTCAACTATACTATAGCTGGCTGTGCTGAACCACAGAACCATAACTAAAATTATATAAACACTTTGAAGGTCGAGGAAACTTGATTATTCAAGTTATATAAAATTTATATTCGAAATCTCTTGGTTTCCTTCTTCATTTCTATGTTTGAACATCACAAATTGTCGAGGTAATATAAACGCACAGTACCGGGTTATCACTTTTTTATATATGCTGCAGCTATTTCCTGGTGTGCTTGACAGCCTCAAATCACCTAATGACCTTTAAAATTTTAGAAGCTAGACTTCCAATTCGTTCAAAATGCGACCAAATCGTGCATAGTGCCATCATGAAAATAAAAATAAAACATTTAAGAAAAAGAACGTATTCTGATTGAGCGTTCTCATATTTTGGGCTTAGGTTGATTTCATAGAAACCTTTCGCGAAGAAAACCTGTACGTCTTTATACGGGACTACACAGGCTAATACAGGCCACCAGAATTTACGCATCGTCCACTAACGTAGCTGTACGGTTTCCGGTATACAAATGCGGGTCACGCGGTGTCGAATACCGGCCGCCGAAATGGGTTTTATGGTCACCGGTGAAGAGCTACCGTCAACACCGGTGTGATGTTAGAGAAGACGGATCACAATGCCAGGCGACCGGTATTCTCCCAATTATACTGGTACGCTTATACCGTTCTCTAAGATATATTTCCCGGATGAAAAATAAGAGACAATATAACAACGAACTGAAACAAAGGTTCAATCGGCAAAGACGTGCCAGAAACCGAAGAAAGAACAAGCCTCAAGAAAGGAACCACGAGCGTCGAAGGCGGCAGGAGCGAGCGATGGTGTGTCGGCGTGACAGCTGGCTAGGGCGAAAGGGAATGAGGCGGCAAGACCGCGCTCGGCTTCTTAACTACTACTATCGGTCCTTCGAAAATTCCTGTTAGCAGGTACGGTAGTGAGGAAGGGCGAGAATCACTGGTCAAGGTCACTCTTGCCTCTTTATCATTTACACTCAGGGTACGAATAAACACGAATATTCTATATGCACGGAGAAGCGCTCCTTTTCGGTCATGGACGCAGCTTTACTCGCCCGTTTCACAGTGAATCGCCCCGACGCAACCTTTAATAAATTAATAACGTGCTAAACCGAATTACAGCAAACATTCCACTGCAGGTTCGTCTTAACCATAAATATTCTTCGGTCCAAGCGAGCCTAGTACGGCTTGAGGTACACGACGTGCTCCACCTCGGGTTATGGCTCGTAGCATCCTGACGACCTTCAGCGTCTGGAAGCGACTCAAAGTTCAGGTCTCTGAGGCGACGGAGCAACCTTTACGGTCCGAAGCGGCGTTTGAAAGAGTTCTCGCTAACGCCGTGGTGTCGTTACACATTATGCCACGTGTCGCGGCGTTCCAACAGTGAGAGTTTCGTAAAAAACAGACACATGGTTAAATTTGGAAATATAAGATATCTAAATGCTATGCATGAAAATCGATAATGCTTAAATAGATTGTTTTGGTTATATATATATTTTTTTACACAAACAAAATAAATTTCGCTTCGGAGTACAAAAATTAAAAAAAAAATATATACATATTTATGAAACATCTGGTGCGAAAACTACAAAAGCTACACTGTAAAAAATGGACCGTAAAATTAACGGTCAAATACCAGGCAGCTGATGCTGCCAAACTTGTACAGTAAAAATAACGGTGCACTGTAAATCTGGTTTACGATAAATTTAAACGGGGACCGTAGAAATCTACGGTCGGCCTTCCAACTTACGGTAAGAAGATTTACAGTGCGCCATTATTTTTACGGTGCGATTTAAACGGCGACCGTAGATTTCTACGGTTGCCGTTTAGATTTATCGTAAACCAGATTTAAAGTGCACCGTTATTTTTACTGCACAATTTTGGCAGCATCAGCTGCCTGGTATTTGACAGTAAATTTTACGGTCCATTTTTATGCGACCGTAAAGCCTTGAAAACTATGGTACTGGACCCCACCATTATAGTCATTTGAACAAAGTAAAACATACAACGTAAGAAAAAAGGTCGGCCGAGTATTTTGAAGCTGTTGTGTTGCACTGTTCAGCTGACTTTAATCGCGCATATCTAAAGTGAATAAGCAGTTATGCACAGAAAATGTTTGTCTGCGGCAAAGTCGGCTGCTCTTGCAGCGCCCGATGCTTTAATATTCTTGACCGTGCTGTCAAAGAAAAGTGAAAAGATATTATATTTTGTTTGCATTGACATTTATATTCCGACATGCCAATTAACTGGAGAACCTTTTTGTTTACATAGGTTTTCTTGTTTTTTAATCGGGTTTCTCGATCAGGGTTGATCCCAACGACATCTGTAAGAACAAATATACGTTTTTTTTGTTTTTTTTTTTAACGATATTACCTCAAAATACGCGTTAAAAATAATTAGACAATAAATACCTAAATTGGCCAGTGCTACAGCTTTTGAAACACTGATCTTTTGAATATGCCTAAGTAGCCCGGCACTTTATCTTGTAAGTTAATAAAACTCCCCATATTGACTTCTAAATTCACATAGACACTTTTTTACCAAACTCATACCAGGCTAAGGATCAAACAGCCATTCACCGAATTGCATATTTTATGACTTGAAAAATGCAAATAAAGGACGAAAGGGAATATCTGCCAGTTCTCAACTATAGTCGTTTACAAAGCAACATATTATAACATTTTACCATTGTAACGGAGGTTGCTATATAGGGAACCGCATTCAGAACTGTAAAATATATCAGTTTATTTCCCTCCTTCTGCGCTAATAAATTACTCTCAAATTAGTTGTCTTTATGTTAAGCAGCTTACCTATCTTGGAATATACACGCTGCTATTATTATGTAACAATATTCAATCAAGCCACCTTTAACAAGACCTTTACATCTTCGGGATATTGAAAATGCTTAAGTTCAGAATATATATCTCTACTGGATTCAAAGCTACAACAGTAGCCCTTGGAACTGATTTATATGTTTCTTCTGTAAAAATTAAAAGAGGAAATAAAAGCCTTGTTATTTTGAATAAATACGTTAAGTCTATTTGAATGAAGACTAGTCGCCAGTGGCGTCGTGAGGCAGGTACAGTCATTTCTTAAAGTATATGGCTCATCCTAAGTTATAACGGAGACAATGCTATGAATTCAAATATGCTATGTTATTTTTGAATTTTTCAAACGAAAAGTACCACTCAGTAAAATATCGTTTGGTAGCCTGTATTCTCACACTACAAAATATATTTGAGTAAGCGAAGGACAGGGAACACGAAATAAAATAATCAGACTTGCTTCTTATTCTACACTATCTCACCATAGCATGCCTCTAGCATGGATAAGAACTCTCGCTGCAGAAGTTTTCATGCAAGCAGTGGACATTCTAAAACAAGGAGCTCAGTCTGGAGCCATTGCTGAAATATATGTTAGATCAGATGGAGTATACAAAGGAACAAAGAAAACACACCAAAGGATGCCAAGAAGCACAAACGAGCTCAATACCTTTGAATAAACTCCGAGTTGATGCAAGTCTCTCCTGTGTACGCAATGTTGAAAACGTAGTACGCGCTGAATAGTATAGCCAGTGCGTGGTCGAACATGTGAATTTCGTCCATCACAGTTGTTCCATCAATTGAGATCGAGTACATGCTGGCTGACTAGATGCTTTCCCCTAGAAAAGAAAGGATAAAACAAAGGGCGTAAAGGCAGATATAAGATGTAATAAATTGCAGAACTATAATTGTAGTTCAAATTCATTATAAAATTATAGGCAATATTGATTACTTGGGGTTCGGAAAGCGATCAGTGAATCCTCACCATGAACTAGAATGCATGGGGAGATGGGTGGTTGCATCTTGAATCATGTCAGTTACAGACTGGCCTTACTGACAGGCACCATCACAAAATTCCTCCAGAACACTGGGTAAGTGGGACTCGCTGCGAGGCTCGGTAAATACCTGCCCCATAGATTTGTTTTCTAGGGGGTATTTTAGTGCCTCTTCAACGGGTACATGCGGAGCAAACCGGTCATTTTGACCACAACTACGTCCCATGTACATATACTCACCGTTTCCACACAAGAAAAGTGCTTTCTAAAATATGCAGATTTCATGTGTTCTGGAAGAAAGGTTGTAGCATTCAGGTTCATAAAATCATTGTATAATGATCTTATGAACTCAATGATGTTATGAACCTCGACTGAACCAAGCACGTTTTGAAGGCTTTCAGCAAGTTTGCCGAACATGTATTGTTTGCAAAAGAAATGCCGACGATGAAATTTATAAATGTTTTTTTGAACTGTTGATACCGCCATAAGAAGATTTCCGTTGAACTTCAGGTACAAAAAACAAGGTCGTATTTTACGGCCTTTCTTTTTTCTTCTGCAGACAGAGACATTAACATGTCGTAGTTATCACCAGGGGATTGCATCACGTTAACAGCACCGTCTTCATTAGAATCCGCACTAGTCGACCGAGTCGAAGAGTGCCCAACCTGAAGTGGGCACGAAGGCGATGCGCCGTTGCCCAAGAAACCTGTCACTCGTAAATGCGCCCAGTTCAAATGTGCCGTGAACTATGATTTCACACCTTCTGACAGTTGGAGCACGAACACGAAACCAAAATACCGCCGGTGATGTGGCCTTTTAGATGTTTTAGCAAAGCCTCCCTTGTGTGGCGCTCCTCTAAGCATGCTGACAAAGTGCACTGAAAGTTTTCCAAACTCCTCGAAGCAAACCGAACTTACCCTTAGGCGTTCGAATGCCTACGTCTTCTCAAGATATGACACCTGAGAGCATCATACGTAACAAACTAGCGACAGCATCCTTCGTGCACACAAGGAAGAATTCGAGAGCTGAAAACGTGCTCATCGAATTGCGCAACCAGCAAGCGTGATTGAACACAAACTACAAATTCTGCAAGTAAACATCTTTTAGGGTGTTGTATTTATGCCACCGTTACACTATCCTTGCCAAGCAAGCAGCTGATTGATGATGAAATACCTGTCTAGACTATCCAGTTGCTTTCTGCTCCAAATTTCCAGGTGCACAAAAATCGGGGAATGCCACGAGGACAAAATGGCGCGAAGACGGGCAGGAAGGCGGGAAAATAAACCGAACGTCCGCTTCTTCCTCTTCTTCCCGCGTTGTCCCAACCAACGTTGCTTTCTTTTGTCTATCCTTGTATGTCGTCGCATCGTTGCTCTACTGTCTGCTCTTAGTTTCTTTTTTTTTTTTTTGCGTTGGCGCAAAGAAAGGAGGTGAAGGGGCGAGGGGAGGCTCTCTGGGTTCCCGCAGCTTCCGAAGGTCAAGCATGGTGACCAATTAGCGATGCGCGTCTTTTCTCTCTGTTTTCTTGCTCAATGAAGTTTTGCGTTTCCCTCTCGCTCTTTTTTGCTCGTTTACGGTGCATTTCAGGTAATTCCTCTTCAGGGCGTATTTGCAGTTTTTATTAGCGTATTGCGCCGTAAATTTGACGGTTAGTTTTTACAGTGTAATCCTAGAACAGGATTTTTTTTTCTTACTTAACATATAATGCATAATTGCATGGGCTGATAAAACATTCTGCTTTTTAAATCATCGTCCATATACTAACCAAATTTGGAATATAATAAATACAGCTTAGAGTTCTGGCGATAGTTTGCTTTGTTACGGTAAGTTCTAAACGTGCAAAAAGTAATAAAAAAATTGTTTTAAGTGCTAATTTAACGCATGTAGTGAATTTGTAAGGTGTCCAGTAAACTAAAAGAATCATTTATTAATTGTACACATCCGTGCGTATGCTTGAAATACATGTTCGTGTTTGTAAATTCCAAAGCGTGCAGCATTTAAATCTTTGCGGCCAGAGAAGCTTTCGAATATCTGTAAATACTGGTTAATCTAAAAAGAAATAACGTAGACATGCAAATTCGATTGTACTAATACTAATATAAATTATATGCCTTATTTATGCATAAGAATAAGCAATTTATTTGATCATGCGCTCTTAACTCTTGCAGAAACTTTAGAAGGCTTCTTAAATGCAATTCACCACACCACTGTCTCGTATATCGTCTTTGCTGGTGAAAAGCTGTCGAACGTCTCGTAAAAGTTCTTTTTCTATATCTTTTGGCCCCTTAATAAGCTTCCGCTCGCATGGAGCGTGTTTATTTTGTTGTGGTGAACTAGCAGTCGCTCCCTACTTATAAAGCTTTCTCAGAGATATTCCTCTTTTTTTAGTTCTTGAGGAGTGCTTCCTATCATCGCACTTTGCATTCGAGCTCCATGAAAGCAAGTAAGCGCGATTTACTGTGCAAATTTCTGCGGTGAGGATACATGTCGTTGCGTTCTGTTCGGCAAAGGCCGTTCGGAGGGTTCGTTGCACAGCATACATTAACTCTTCCTGCTCTACTTCGGCCATAGTGTATTTTATACGAGAACGAAAAACCTCGTCGTCAAGTTGACTTTCGTTAAGCCTCCACCAGCTCCAAAAACAAATCGCGCTTTTTTTCTTTGGCTATGCGCCATTCCTAGACGCACAATGGCCAGTGCATAGCCGGAGAAAGGTTCCCGGGATACCGCCTAGGAGGTGACGGCACCAGTGAGCTCACTGGACATGTACACTCGGTCTAAGCATGCACGACCTCTGCCCTGCTAATGGCTGTATTCACGTGGAGGACCCTTTTTGTAGCATCCAGAAAATTAAAAATTCCACAGCAGTTCTTTTTTTAAATTTTGATTTGCTGGAGTCAGACTGAAGAGCGTTCGAGCAGTCTTGCGTATTTAAAACGCTCTTAAATATTTCTCCAAGAATGGCCTGTGCAGAGGTACTGCTTAAGGTTTCTGAAAAAAAAAGTGTTTCCTTCGCGCAAACCCGGCCATTTTTACTTGACTCCCATTCAGGTTGTACCAAAAAACTTCTATAATTTCTGATCAAAATTGTACCACCGCCGATATTTTACACAGCTCTTACGTAATATTAAAAAAAACGCTCGAAAAAGCGTTCATATTATTGACATGCGTCTCGGAAGATAGTTTCCTCTCCTGAGCAACAGCTATGCCGACAATCTTTTTTTCAAAAGCTGGTGTACAAGCCACCGTTTCCTCAATCTAGAAATTAAGCTAACCGAAATAAAAGTGGCCATTAAACACTATTCATATTCGGAACGTCATAAAACAAAACAGCAAAATATCAGGAAAGCAGGGTCACCGTATTGCGTACTAGTATCGACTTGTGCAGGAGGTCCAATCGCTTAAGGTGTATATTGTCGTTGCGTGCCGTCTATTACAATGCGAGGCATAGTACTCTACCGTGCTCGTTTTGCGATGTCTCCCCTCAGCATTTGTTCGATATTGATGGGCATGTCTATTGAGTCTGGGGGGAAACCAGAAGGTAGCTGGCCGTGAAAAGTTGTCGGTGTCGCTGACAGCTTCTTTTTACGGGTCTTTACTTGTCATCCGAATTTCGTGGTCTCCGACCAGTGGAGCAGACGACTCGACTGCTGCCCCGACAAGCGCGCTCTTGTTGTCCGGCTTGGAGAGGACCGAGGCGACATCGTCGGGCTTAGCGCTGTGCACAAGAGCTGCGACTGCTGGGCTTGATTGCTCGTTAACAGTGGAAGCCGGAGGTTCTCTTCAAGTTATTCTTTGTGCCGTGGCCTCAGTCTGGGCTTCCTCCATCTTGAGTCTCTGCGAGTCATCCGTTTGAGCTCCCTCAGTGATGGCGGTATACGTGCGGTTGCAGTCCTCGCTGACATGCCCGAAGCTGCCGGAAAGATGGAAGCGGGGTATTCTGGAATTCTTTCGAACATGACTTGTCTATTTGCACCACGGGCACAGAAGTGCCCGTCCGGGAGCTACAACCAGGACGTTTCCGCCACAGATACTGACGTACTATTTCAGGCTGAGGCGAACCGGTCTCGTGGAAGACTCTATGACTTAAAAGCTGCCCACCCTGTATGTGTCGCAGGCAATTTTCCGCACCTTCCCGTACTGCTCGAAGGCCTTCCGAAGCCCGTCGTCAGGAACGTTAAAAGCAACGCACTGTACTTGCAGTCGAACCTCAAAGTTGTCCGGGTCCAGCGCAATGCACTTCTTCCGCTTCACCCAGAGTTCTCGTGCTTCAACAATTTATTCCTTGGCCACCGCATTGTGAAGTGTCAGTGTCCTTAAATGATTCATTTTGTGTGCCTCCAGTGCCGCGGATTCCCTTGGGAGGACTGGTCGCTCAAGTTCGGGCCTCAAGTGGTCTATCTTGTGAGGTCGACCGGTTACCTCACTGTGAAGGAGGAGGGCATTGGCAGCGATAGTTCCAGATGGGAGAGGGGGAAGAACTATGCGCTAAATATCAGTCGATGGAAAAAAAATGACAAGCCGCGGCCACACTCTGCCGTTACTACTGCTCCCACGGTGCAGCCCATTTTTCCTACGTACGGTGCCCGCGCCTGAAGTAGAATGCGTTAACACAAAGTTACGCCCTACAGTTCTAAACGGACTTTATACGTAAGGCATATCTACTAACTAATGCCACCTGCTCCTGCTCTATGAAAAAATAAAAAGAAATAGCCGATAACAAAATGCGGCCGTAACACGGTCAATGCCAAGAACACGCGCCGCGAGTTACGCTTTCACGAGCTCCGGGCAAAAGAAGAGCCAGAAGTGTTCGGAACACAATGGCCAGGTATTTATTTTGTCACGAGCGCTGTTGTTCGCGAGCCCCGGAGTGCGTGAACGAGACCATGGCCTCTAAGATGTTTCGCGCGCAGGCTGCGCTCCTCAGTCCTTTGCATTCGCCGGTGGAGTCTGTAGCTGTGGGGCGCTTGGTGCTGCTCTGCAACCAGACCAAACGATACAAACAGAAAACCGCAAATTATGATCATCACCATTTTCGTCGCTCTACGAAACTTCATGAGAGACCTCACTCTTGGTTTGTGTGATCCTAAACCCACAGATGGCGGTGGTTCGTAATACTGACCTGTGCTTGAACGCAATATATCGCGTGTAATGGCGCCTCGACACAGTGATATTTTTATTTCTCTTGAAATTGGCATCACCTGCCATTCACCTTTTTATCTTTGCGCAAGCTTCCTGCGTAACGCGGCCCGGATGCTCCAGTTCTCGTGCAAAGTCAGGAGTTATACACGCTATAGTACAGTGGCCTAGAATGCTATAGTGGGCTCACCGAGCTGGCTTGTTGGGCTGTTTATGTTAAAATAAAGAGATGGCGGTTCAGTCCACTCCTCCTGAAGTTTTTTGTGCGCTTCCGCGATCGCGCGCGTGTCTGCGCGTACGTGCTTCGGTGTTTTGTTTCATCTTATAGCCGGGAAGATTCGAAAGAATCTGGGGACCGCATCAGATGAAAGCATTGGTTTCCCAAGCTGAACGCGTACCCCTTCACCGTTGACGACGTACACATAGTCTATCATTACGTACTGTGGTTCAAAATGTAATATCCACGCAGCAGAGGTCTCATCCAACGTCTTCGCATACTCGATTTCTAAAATTTTTAAATAAATAAATAAATAAACTGTAGGGATTTCATTCTAAATCCTCGCATCTTGTCAAGCACAAACGCCTGTCAACCGCCACTAAGAGGCCGCCTCCAGTTGTATCACGCGTGGAAAAGTCACTTTCAGCCCGGTGCACCACAAAAGAAGGTGAAAAGTAATCGGTGGACCCACGGTCATAGCATGCCCAAGTTTACGCGAAACAAAGTATAAGATATTTAGATAGGTTAATGTTAGAATAAAAACAAAAAAAGAACACCCGAATTTTGTGCGTAAGCTGCAAAAACGTTTTGATAAAGTAAATCAAAGTTACTCGTCATCTCTCGTCGGTCGTGGGAGGGCCCTCTCTCACATAGATAACGGTTTGCCGACGGGTGCCTCTGAAAATTTTGAAGAGCCAGGATTTTTGCTACACAAAAGGTTCAGCGAGTTTCTCAAAATCCTCAGCAGCCACGGAGACATGGAAGGAGGCGTATGGGTCGTGCCAAGACTTCAGACGCCGGCACTCCAGTTTCTCGAGCCCGACGGAGGATAGGTGAGAGGAGACGACACCTTCACAGGTGGCGTCCCGCGCCAGTTTGGTGACGAATGAGGCTCTCCAACTCGTTGACGCTGAAGCAACGCTCAGCTTCGAGGTCTCGGACGCCCCAGTCAGCGCGGGGGTTCGAGTCTTCGGGCGCTTCGGTCCCAGACGCGCCGCTTGCCCGTCACGGGCGGCATCCTTGCTTGACGCAGTGGAGTTCGGCTCGACCCTCTGAAGTGCCGGCTTGAGTGGTGCAGGAGTGGAGTGCGCACCCGTCCCCGGCACGCATTGCCAGGCGCGGTGCACTAAGCAATAATAATATTGATAATATTATTATTAATACTGCTAATAATAATAATATTATTAATAACTTGTTTTGTTCACAAGACTAGTATATCCACGTCACAAGTGAGGTTCGTCAAAGCCATCCAGGGCTTCTGTCACTGAGCCTAATCTGTAGTTGTCTCATGAAAATAACTAGGCCAAGTACGAAAGAGATTTGAGTTTGTTCCAATAATATGTGTGACACTTAAACAAAAAATAGACACGAGGTAAAGCAAGTTTAGACTCACCTGCACATATGCACAAACCCGCACACCGACGATTGTCACCGTTGATGAAGTTCTTGAGAGGTGTTATGGTCTAGGTGTTGTTAATCTTGGTCCAGGAAGGATTGATGGTGTAAAACGTTGTGAATTAGTCATAAAAGAACAAAATCAAAGAAAAATAATAAAAGTTGGCGTTAATTTTTTTTTTTAATGTGAAGTGTTGTGAAATTAATTTGTGAAGCATTACGGCACCTCGTCGGTAAATAAAAGATGACGAAGCGCTTTTTTATGTATCTTCTTGAATGTGAAGTCCAAAAATTCGAAAGCTAAGGAATTTAATATTTAGGGACATAATAACAATAATATTATAAATAATTTAAACAATAATAATAATATTGATAGTAATAATAATAATAATAATAATAATAATAATTTTTTTTTTATTTCATGTATTTCATAACAACATACAAGAATGCGGGTCCGTCGAAAGCCAAAAGAGGCTTGTAGGACTGGACCCAGCAGCGGCGTGAAGAAAATCAAATTCTGACGCTTGATTACAAAAAACAAAACACTTAATAAAAAAAAAATCCAAGAACTATACATAACTAACTCTTAAAAAAAATTACTGACATGTAATCATACACCACAATAAATACACTAAAGGGGATTAAGAACGGATGGCCACGGAATACACTCTTTGACCACAAAAAATCTTCTATTCAAGAACTGGGAAGTGTGAAAGCAAAAAAAAAAAAAGAAAAAAACACGAGATGCACAAAAAGGACATGTTCAGAAGCAGGATATTTAGCAAATTGTTTTTAGCTGTTTTTTCAACTGACGCTTTGACCTGAGTTCCAAGAATGACTCTGACAATGTATTGAAAAGTTCAGGGACATAGAAAGAGCGCATACGTTTTCCGTATTTTGTGTATACACGAGGGATGAAAAATCGTTCACTTTCCCTTAAGTTGCGCTGCAGGACACGGGGCGTTTTGAAAGGGCTGTGCCAATAGTGTTTGTCAATTACACATCTTTTATAAAGTGCTGAAAAACGGGGGAGACACAACGAAGAAAACAACTCTTCACTTGGCAGATCAAAAGAGGTGTACGCTACGCTTTTTAAAATACTTTTTAAGATGCTATCTATTTTTTGATACCAGAGCATGGAACAATTCGCATATATAGTAATTCCGTAACGTAACAGGCCGTAGGCTAAGGTATTGACTATCATTTTTCGGACAGACAGCGGTAAAAACGTTTTTGTAGTATATAACATACAAGATACACTCCTTAACTTTTTGGCTATGTAGCTGAGGTGTGAATTCCACGATAAATCGCTATCAAAGAAAATGCCTAAGTACTTTGTTGTGTTTACATATTCAAGAGGCATACAGGAGCTGTGAGTGTATTTCGACGAGTGCAATATAAAAGGAATATCAAGGCTTTTTCGTTTCGACGGACTACTGAAACACATAATTTTTGTTTTCTGAACATTTATTTTAATAAGATTTGCTTCGAACCAGTCCATAACTTTAGTCGAATTCTCTTGCAATGATACAGTCGCACTGCTCAGATTTAAATGTCTAGATACTAGCAGCGTATCATCAGCGTACTGATATATTTCGCATCCGGATATAGTTTTAGAAAGGTCATTGACATATAAATTAAACAAAAGGGGGGCTAAAACAGAGCCCTGCGGTACACCAGCTTTCAAAAGCACTTTGGCACTCCGGCTATCACACACTGAAACTTGCTGTGTGCGGTTTGTTAAAAAGAATAATAATAGTAATAATAATAATAGAAATTAAATGCCTGACGTACGCCTAAAAATATACCCTACATCCCAACTGTCAACATCAGCTTCGCCACCGCTGGGTTTTCCTAAGAAGCTCCGAGACTGCACTCGGGATAACATTTTTACAGCGATATGTGTTATTGGCTCTCAGAACTGCAACATCAACAACGTCCGTCGTGTATCTTGCAGTTCTAGTTGTTATTAATGTCGTAGTTGGCGCAGTAGGGAGTCCGTCGTCGATGTTGCCTAATTATTAAAAAAGATAATCTGCAACCACGCGGAATGAAACCTGGTTCCCTGCGTCCGAAGCAAAGGTGTTACGACAGAGCTACAGCAGAGCGTTAAAAACCCACTTTGAACTTTGTGTTTTTTAGTACCCGACGCCCACTGCCATAGTCTCCTCTATACTCACAAAGCCTGGCAGTTCGCCGACGGAGCCATAGAGTGCTCGGTCGCAGGTTTGGGGCGCGAGCATTTTTCGGAGAACCTCGACGTCAGCGCACAGCTTTTTCACCAGCGAGGATTCGAAAGATGGTTTTCAAACCCGACGAGACAAGAAGCGGTAGCCCGAGGAACGCGAGGAGCTCGATCGGGCATTTCATCGCTAGGGAGCAGTGTGTTTCCGCGTCTTGCCACAGCGGGGCGCCTGTCACGTTGCTCTCCTCTCATCCGTTGTCTGCCGCTCTACCATTTCAATTTCGGCGGCCACCTCTCGTGACGATCTGCTAGGCTTTGTCAGTATAGAGGAGGCTATGGCACCACATGCACTACGGAGAAATACAAATGAATAGGGGATAAGAAAATACCGTCGTGGCACTGTCGATGCCAATAGCTCTTCCATGAAGATGCGCCTTCACGCGCTCCGGAACAAAAAAAACAAACAAAAATTGTTCGAATGAAAATGTTGCCGTTTTTTTTTCTTAGCCTTTTTTCTATTCGCTCCACGATGCATGAACCCGACGGCCATTTCCCGTGACGTGTCGCACCTATACTTCGTCTCACCCTACGATGGACTAAAGGCCAAAGCTACAGACCGCCAGATCCAATCACAATACACTTTGAAATTGTGCGGTATTTCCCTTCGATGACCGTATCGGTGCCCGCGTCTCGAATCACTGATGAGGGGACGGGTGGACAGTGGTTCGAATCGAAGAGCACTAAGTGACTCAACAATTTTACATCGCAAAGAAAGCCACAACATATAGGCTCTTTGCAGCGTCGAAGCCATAGAAATGATGTGGCGCTTTTGGATTCCAGCATTATTCATCCACCCCTAATCAATATTAAGAGTGCCATAGTATAGCGTGGAACGTGATTGGATTTGGCGGCCCGTGGCTTTGGCCTTTAGTCCATCGTAGGATGAGACAGAGTATAGAGCCGTGGCTGCATTCTGATCTAACGCAGGACTACTCAATGTTCTTCTAATACCTTCAGGCTAAGCGTGATCTTAGTTCTCAAACAATGAATTACCACATGAAGCGCCGTATAAGTCATTTCGAAATTTTCCGGCCGGGCTTTCTAAAAAAAATAGATATACATACAAAAGCAAGTTTTCAACTATGACAATAATAATATTCAGCCTGGAGGTCATCGACTTTGCCTGTTTATACATGCAAAAACACGAAAGGTTAACCGCATTTCTTGTTCCTAAAGGTATTTGAACCGCATTGTTTAAAAGGCTTGATTTATCACTTTGCTTTCACGATATACGTAGAACAAGGGTATTTTATGAGCCCCTCAAACACAAAAGGTTGGTGCACCCAAAAGAGCGTGTGTGTGAATAATATGTTTTCTTGCTAGAACAATATTTATTGTTCCCCAGCAGATGAGTGACAGGCTATTTTTCGCTCACAAAAATAAGTAAAGCGGATCGTCCATTGGAAACCTATATCACCGAGTAGCTATAAAAGCGTAACGTTATCATGAGACATACACTGTGCCTGCGTGTATTTGCATGTGTAAAAATCGAGTAACAATGATTGCTCTTTTCTTGGGAATTCTGTTCTTATGTCACAGCCATGGTACTTTTTTCTAAAAGTAGCAGAGGAGATTTTCCTGATGCCAACGAGGTAAGAAAATACCATTCATGTAACCTGTTTATAGCGAGGTGACGGATAAGTTTTTTTTTTTTTTTTATATATCTTAAACCCCCCTACAGGAAGGTGCATAAATGCACGTATGACGTTTGTATTGTTAGGGTGACGCTGTCGGCAGGAGCGAGGACAGGATGGCACGAGATGAGAAAACTCACAAAGAAATTATGAAGGCCGATCAATCACGTGGGGCCTGGCGCAACACGGGCGTGCGCGCCACTGCCCCGTCGGCGTCTTACCCTTCCTAATAGTATGTTCAATTTGAAGGGGAACTCTCATCGGCTCACAGGTTGCCTCTAGATTTACAGCAGCATTCTTACACCGATGATGACTTTTAACAGATAATGTTCATGGGCTGGAGTTCATGCAAAAAATGTCGGACCCGAGTGTAGGGAACAATTGTTACACACAAGTCGAGTCAACGTAAAGCATGCAAAGCCCATCGTAGGAAATGCGTTATTATCGAAGAAAAAAGTAGTAGTCGTGATATATTATACGAAATCACGATCACGCTAATTTAGAAAGAAAGAAACCTACCAATCTGCTTTGTGAGAGTCAAACTCTAGACCTTGCGAACCGCAGCCCAAACGTTTTTGTTCGGCGTCATGGGAAGTTTACTTTTATTTGTTTTCTTACTGATTGGGGAAGTGAATTACTGTTACTCACCTTTTGTGCCTTCAGATGCGCGATGAAGTAATGCGCCATGTATTCTGGTATAAATATTAAAATCCTCACATTTATAGAAGGGCTTCAAAAATATTTGTCCATTCGTGTGCTCGTTAAACGGCTTGGCACAGGCTTTACACTTGAAGTACAAATATACAAAAATTCACATGCAGTTACTGTACTTCGATATCAGCGTGGCGGACAGGAATTCGTCTCTGAAAGTCTAGACAATCCTAGCAACATTAGCATGTCGTGGGGAGCACCCGAGTTAATACCTACGAACCGGATCGTCCGTGGACAAATATAAATATTATTTTTATTATGCACTTGAGAACGTCCATGTTCAAATATGGCAACCCAACAAAAACTAAATACGTGTTCGCGTGGCTCGACCGGGCAGCGCAGGCAAGTTTGAATATGAACACCGTTGAGACTGGTCGCCCAGTCTGCATCTTCCTCACATTCTTTGATTGAGGTCTTGTGGAGTACCCGCGTCCCTGAAGAGAAGTTCACTGCATTCTGAAGCTTCGACATCGACGACTGTCGACTGCGATGAGCTCCAATAGACAATCCTCCACGGGCGCTCCAGCCGCTGCAGCCTGCCTTGCTCCCAGCCAGGTCCGACATCGTAAGGTTCTTCTGAAATCCTTGAAGATGACGAGGAAGATTTGCTGGACGTCTACCATCAAGTATGCCCTTAGAACAAATGGGATGATGAGGCTAAGCTAGGCAATTTCATATCCTCCCTTTCCAATGCGGCTAAAATGTGGTTTACGAACCAAGAGGATGAGATTGATACATGGTTTCTGCTCCAAAACTCAGCTAGCCAAAACAAGCTACGAATTTAGGAAAAATAACAATCGAAGCGTATGTAGATTATGTTCAATATTTTCGGCATTTTGATGACGCTTATTAATTACTAACATACCAGCCATCTCGCTATTTAAAAATGACCCCGTCGTGCAACTTTGTAAGTTGTTAAAAAAATGAAAGGCGCTTACAACTACGTGTAATGCCGAATTAGAGCGCAACTCTTGAGGAGGAGGGGAGGGTACGGAGATGAATGTAGACCGCTCCTCCTCCTCTCTACCCTCTCCACCTTCTCGCCTCCTCCTCTCCTGCCCTCCTCCTCCTCCCTCCTCCTCTCAGTCTTTTTCCCTCCACCTCCCCTTGTCCTCCTCCTCTCTGCCTGCCCCCTCGTGACGTCACGTGTTAAAGGCCTCGGGAAGTAAAAGTCGTGACCTTCGTCATGATCTTCACGAGGGACCGTGACGTCACAGGTGACATCATCGTGGAACGTTTCCCATAATGCAATGCCCGGGACACTCGTGACGTCTGTCATGCCGTCGCAGTGACGTCATTATGGGAAACGTCCTATAATGCAACGCGTGGGTCACGGCGGGAGACACCCGCGCGTTTCATCATGTGGCGTTTTGCCATAAAGCAACGGGTGGTTACGCCGACGGCGATGGCGACGGCGAAAGCGGCATCGCTCAAGCAAGAAATGAACGCCTTAAAGCTGCGCTTTAAAAAAAAAAATAAAAAAAAGGAACATAGGGCATAACGTATGCGGGCTATAAAATATATCTCTTCTCATTATATCTAATCCCCGGTAGCTTTTATTGCGCACCTGTTTCCGGGCTTCTCCCAAGTTTCAATGATTTAGAGCGTGCGTGTGATGTTTTAAAAAGCTAGAAACAGCACGTGCACACATGAGTACGGTGAATAAAGCAATAATTACTGTGATCAAGAAGCAGACAATGTGCGCATTTCTATGTTTAATTTGTCTTCCTTGAGGGTTCACGGTTACTGTTCTGTTCGATAGTGGGATTGGTTGCTGTATATTAAGAAGACACCGAATTTAAAGTGTGGAGCTGTTTTAAGAGACGGTGTTGTGCGCGTCCCCTTGGTCTGCATATGGGTCGGGCATATTAGTATTTGATGTTTTGGAAGACCATCATCAACAAATCCCATACGGCTCACAAACCCTTAGCAACGCATTAACCATAAAGCAACGCAATCACCATTAACGCCACCATAGTGGAGTGTCCACTGTCAACTAACTCAAAACGCCGCGCCGCGCCTTTACATAACACCGTGGGAATGGTCGACATGTCGAGAGGATTCTTCCGGATATCGGTTACAGCAACCCTGAGTGATTGCTGGTTCGTGTAGACTCCAGATGGGCTAAGGTAGTGTGCATGTCGGTCACACCTGCTGCAAAAACCGCAGAGGAACTGCAATTCATTTTTACAATTTTTGGAATACAAGAAGTTGTATTTGCGGAGTTTCTTTCGACAGAGGTACAGCGTTCTCATGGGTAGCGCAAGTTCGTCTGCTTATTTTGCAGGAGCTGTGGTGGCGTCAGAACGACTCCGAGCTTCGATTGGTTCTGAATAAAGGATGGCGGGCGCACCTGAAGGCCGCTTGCTTTGAGGTCAACCCACTATTCTTCAATAAGAGCCAATCAGAGCTCGGCATTGTTCTGACTTCACCTGCACTCTTGCGCAAGAGGCAGACGTTTTGTTCGCTGCATTAACCTCCCAAATACACCACAAGGTGTGCGATTCTGACCACCCTGCGTCCAGCGGGATAGCGTCTAGTTCGAGGGTTCAAGCACGTCCGTAGTGGAGGCTCGCATGGCATATCCAACTAGGTAACGTCAAGATAAAATTTCAAACACGTCAGAGTAACGCGCTCGCCCGCAACCAAACACACTCAGTGACTGTGTTTTTTTTTTCTTTTTTGTGATACATGTTTTTATGGTCTAAGTGTTAGAGAAAAGAGGGAAGGGGAGTGGGGGGATGGGGGGGGGGGGGTGGGGGGAGAGGTTTTGGGTTAACAACTGCAGTGCTTCACTCGTACACGGACGCCGCCTCGGAGACGGTGAAGTTTTCTCGGAGATTTGCTTGCTTACGGCCCTATTGGCGCCCTTTTACGTGCCATTACTGTAACTGGTTGCTTACAGCCAATATCCACTAGCCATCGTTTCGCCGCGGCTATTTTTGTGCTTCGTCCCCAAATTCCGTCGCCGTAAACGCTCCTTCGTTTACTTTCACGAGTAGTTTTATCTGAAACAAAGAGCACGAAAAGGCCAGGGTCGTCTCGTGCTTGCGGAAGTGCGTGATGTTCGAATAAGCCAGTCAGAGCCCTGGAGTTGCTCCGCGGTTTTACTCCATGAAAAAGTTCCTACATGGACCACTGGCCAGAGCCCTGGTTAACCATGCCTGAGACTTCGCAGGGCGTGACGTTTCTTCGCCGGCACCAGATCGCAACATGTAGTCTTATACAGCACTACGGAGCCAAGGCAGTCGTCAGGGGGCAAAGGAGTCGCAAACTGTTGCTTCGGATAGAGGCCCGCCAGAAGCTGCCACGGCTGCTTATCAAGCCGTCAGCGAGCGAGCCATATGCGGAGGGCAAGTTCGTCTGCTCCTTGCGCAGGGGGTAGCGGTGACGTCAGAATGCTGAGCCCTGATTGGCTGATCGCGACCCCCTATCTGAGCGTCGTCTGCTTCTTTGCAACGTCGTCTGCTCGCAACGTCGTCTGCATCTGTCTTACCTTTCCTGCGACTTTCGAAAGTGCAGAGGGTTCACAAAACGACCTTACGGCAAAAAAATACGTAAGACAAAACTTGAGAACAAATTCGTATTCACGAAACGAAATTTTCGTAAGTTTTGCGCAGGTTACGACGAAATCCTATGACGGCTCCGAAGCTGTCTTACGCACTTACCATCAAATCAGCATGGCGGACAGCGTCGCGGTCGCGACGACCAACGGACGTTTATTTTTCTACGCGCGGTTCTCACGCGTCCCGACTTCAAGCAGCAAGAAAAACGTAAAAAGTACTTCAAACAGACCACGACGAAAAAGAACGCTGGATCCACAAACACCCGGGAAAAGCTCCAACGCCACGATTCCACGGACAACGACCTAGCGAGTACGGCAGATAGGCCTCGCAGACACTCCGACTCGGCGACCGTCTGCCCACGACCGGCTGGCGTGCTGAATGGAATATGCCCGCGCGACCTTTGCGAACCCTTCCCGTCTTATACTTTGATCGCTGACCTCAATTTTAGATTAAGAGGTCAATCTCTTTTGTCTTGTCATCTCCTTGTTTTCCGAGGCAACGGTGACTCTCGCCGGTAAAAAAGCGGTGAATCTCCGACAGACGCAGGAAAGGTAAAGCAGCCATCGCTTTGACTAGCAGACGTAAAGCAGACGACATTAACTGCGCCAACCCGCCGACGCCGTTAAAAAGAGAGGAGTCTCGCCGCACACGAAAGGAGGGAAAAAGTATTTGGGAGGGAACTTGCGGACACTAACACGCTCACTCTCGGTTCTTAGCAAGCAAACCTCGGCGCCGTGGGACACCTCGCCAGTGAGTCCTTTGACTTCCCTCCTTGATGCGCGTCTGCTAGTTTTTAGACAAAAACAATGTACCGCTCGAGTTATTTCGTCTGCCCTCTCTGAAAGGCGAAGTAGAGCTCGCTCGACTTCCGAAAGTCGGAGGAAAGGTAAGACAGACGCAGACGACGTTGCGAGTAGACGACGTCGCAAAGGAGCAGACGACGCTGAGATAGGGAGTCGCGATGAGCCAATCAGGGCTCCGCGGTCTGACGTCACGGCTACTTCCTTTCTCATGCGCAGAAGACGAAAACGAGCCCACTTGCGAGGTTTATAGGGACTTATCCCAGAATCACCTTTTCCGGTCCATCTCCGTCGAAACTCAAGAGTGCGGCAAAAACAACACGCAAAAGATGAAAAAAAAAAAAAAAAAAAAAAACGGAATGGGGAAGTGGAATATGTGGCCGTGTTGTCGACATGAGCTTCTTTAGGTGCGCTTGCGAGCGTAAAATGTAATATGAGCTCCGCTGAATGAATTTAGATTAGAGTTTCCTTGGCACTAGGGGTGCATCTTGCCACTATAAGAGTAATTTCTCAAAACTAGAAATGAACAGTAGGCTTAAAATCATTACAGTTAATTTGTTTTACTCGTAGTATGCTGGCGTAAACTCCAGCTTCTTTCCTTCGCTTTGCTTCGTGACTTGCCAGCATATTTAATTTGACAGTCTCACCCGTTTCTTATAAATACCGAAAAACCCCGATTTTGTCGTAGAGCTACGTTTTTCTTCGCACTGGAAAGGGCGTTCAAAACTAGGAAGTCGGTGTCACGAAAACTTGGTCACAGCAGTGATGTTACGCACGTCAAAATAAAATTGAAGTTATATTGAATGCGGAAAATGTAAACATAAAAAACTGCGACCTTTTATGCGTGACGACGCTCCCCCACCGCGGTACATGAATTACGCGGCGAACATGCCACCGCCTCCGCCACGAAGGCGCCGCTGGCTTCTTTCATCCGTACGTGCTTCTACTTGAAAAGAAAAAACTTTGTATCGCATTTTTGAGATGGCCCAATAGCGCTCCCAGGTTTGTTTCGTCGACTTTCTTGGCACACAATTCCGCATATGCAACTCAGATATGGCGGCCCGGGGGGATGCATAATTACTTCTACGGGACTCTGAGCCACTGACATTCACTTCTCACGCAACCACAATCAGACGGATCTCTAGCTGCCATAAACAACGCATTTGAGACGAGTATACAAGTCACAACATCTCTTAATTTACTCCCCTCTTATTCATTGTGCCACCCACACGTAGTTCTGCGGAAATTTCTGCAGCATTGTACACCTATGCACCGACCAATTTTAATTATTTAAAACGAACCTTGATGCATTACTCTGAATTTTACCCGAATATAAAACGAAATTAAAAAAAAAATGCTTTACCAGTGGAATGCATAGAAAAGAAATGCTCCGGTACATGTTTTACGTATTCTTTTTCCTCCTGCTTTTGTGATACAAAAAGTTATTTCATCCTTCTGTCATTTTAGGTGCTTGCATTGAGGTTATTGAACGTCCTGTTTAAATGCCTAACTACATTTGCAGGTTATGAACAAGCTGCCTGAAACATTCATGCTTCAATCACTTTTCGATTTTAGGCTATTTAATCGTCGCTGTTATCATTTCTACAATCACACCGAGGGAACTCAGACCTACAGAAAATTTGATTATAAATTTGTCTACAATGGTTCTATGTAAGTACTAAATGTATTAGTAACATTACAATCTATATCGTGCGTGTATCACAAAAGCAAATCGGCGTTTTAAAATGTTTCCTTTGCAGATTTCGTCAAATTCACTATGTAAAAAACGTGACTGGGTACAACATCTCTCTGGCCCAATACCCAGGTGAGTTCCAGTTTAATTTTTAAAATCTTAATTCGTTCAATCGGGTGGTCGGTTACATTACGAACAACGTCTCAAGTCTTTTGCTAACAAAATGGATATCGACTTATGAGTATACTTCGTTCGGATTATTTGCTAAGTCTGTAGGCCATCGCGTATAGTTTTATTTTTATGTCTACGCCAAATTAGGACATACGCTTTATATCTTTAAAGCAATTTTGCAATTCGTAATTTAATTCCTTCATATTAAAGTAGCTTTGATGGTTGTGCCTCATTCTTTTCGTTGTACTTGACAAGCTTTTGATGCGGTCTCCTTTAAACATTGCGCTGATTAGTTACGGAACGTGTGGGTCGTGTTAATATCGTGTACGTGATACGAATGTATGCCAGTGCGCAACCTGCCAGCTTTCCCCTTACGTCGTGGATATCTGTGCCACCAATGGCATTTTAGGTCGGTATGCAGTCTGTTGTTCTGTAATCGCCTCGAATGTACGGGTGTGCTTCAAGATAGGAATTCGCAGAGATCCCGCATGCTTCAAATGCTGCAGCAAAGTTATCTCAGATTGCTTCTGAAGGTTTTCAGCTGAACGTAGAAGGAAAAACCAAGGAGTGGAAAAAAGAGAGACACACACCGCTGGACCATCAACCATTTACTGAAATTCTTCCTTTTCCTTTTCATCTACCCTCATGAATTAGACAATTTACTGGATTTTCTTTGTTTTCAATTACCCTCTTGAATTATACGATTGATATCCCAGGGGTAACTTCTTCTTCTTGTTCGGTATGACATTTGGTAGATGTCAGGGGTAGATGAAAAAAAACCACTTCCAGTAAACAGTTTAATTCATTAGGGTAGATGAAAAGAAAAAGAAAGCATTTGAGTAAATGGTAGATAGTCCGGCAGTGTGTGTCTCTTTTTTCTACTCCTTGGTTTTTTTCTTATATGTTCAGCTGGAAACCTTCAGAATCATGTCATACCAACCGGGTCAGCTCCAGGCGCTCAGATTGCTCCCTACCCAATTGAATTACAATAGCATTGCTTTTCAAGAATACGCTAATTTGGTCAAGTTTTTGTCTGTGACAATATTCCATATGCTTTTCAACAGAATCTCCTGTGACCAACACTCTCCAAATATTGTTTTCGAACATGCGATCTTGTATGATAACAGCAAACACGAACCCAATATATTCTGAAGGTGGGTAGCAAATCTATCTTGAGCACAAGTGGAGTCTGTTGACGGTTCAAAACATTGACATCACATAAATGTTTACAGTTAACAGTGTATTACATTGGGCAACTGAATAGCGCGCATAAGAATATTACCTGTGCTCAGAACATTGAACACCGTTTAGAAAGGAAATTTTCCTTTTAAGTTCTACGATTTAACAGTAATGTTAGCTAATCTTGTGTAAAAGCGTTTTGTTGTAAAGTAGCGTCCACCTATAAAACCAGAAACACAATCATCTCGAACTTACAAAGATGCCGAGATGCAGTCACAACTGATATTCTGCGTGCGAAGACCTGTAACTTGACACCAGAATTAGTTTCTTCTGACATACCTTGACCTGGGGCAGGGGAGGAAAAGAGAGACATATAATGAGGGACAACACGCGACGTCCAACAGAGCTTCAGGTTTATTAAAAACATTCCTTCATAGGGATAGGGCACCCCAGTCGACGCCGGAAAACTCTTTACAAGCACACCTCTACTACTGACACCTCCCCCTAAAAGTGTATAAACGCAAGAAGCCTTTTGTTACAAAGTACTGCGTGCCAAATAATAGTGGCGTCGTCCAGCTGTATGCTGTTAACATCTGTTACATAGAGGCGATTGGTCAGTCGTTTATAAGCGCACGCATGAAAGGCATTCACTAAGCAATTCCTGGCTGTGTAATTATATATTTTAATTTGTTTGCATCTTATTAACAAACTTTACAATTCAAGCAAAGTATAACGCTAAAAAGTTTCTAGAGAACAAATTACACTTCGACATGACAATAGCTATAGAGCAGGGCTGGGCAGTATCTTCTATACAAATGTATGGCGATAATGTATTAACTGTAGTTTCTTGTTTACATAATTTTCTATCGAAATACCCATAACGCAAGTTTTATTCTTTGTTTTAAAAGTATTAACATAATAACGACTTGTGTTTGAATTTGTAAAATGGCGTTTTTATATATACAGGAGTGTTCTGCAGTCTTCCTGTGTGTTCAAATTGTGGCTATGGCAACTAAAATCTGCTTTAACGTTTTGTTTAGCTAATACTTCATTCAACAAGGCATAAAGTGAAAATTTTTTTTACGCAACAATTTGATGTTATAAATAAAACTGTTTTCATTTTTCAGAATGTAACCTGATGGTCACAAAACGACACTTTTTTAGACCACAAAAAAGATGCCGACGAAAATTCCAAGAGCACTGCAAAGGTCCTGAGTTCAACTATACTATAGCTGACTGTGCTGAACCAGAGAACCATAACTAAAATTACATAAACACTTTGAAGGTCAGGGAAACTCTAATATTCAAGTTATATAAAATTTATATTCGAAATCCCTTGGTTGGCTTCTCCATTTCTATGTTTCAACATCACATATTGTCGAGGTAATAAAATTGTCCAGTACCAGGTTCGAACTTTTTTATATATGCTGCAGTTATATTCCTGTTGTGCTTGACATCCGCAAATCACCTAATGACCTTTAAAAGTTTAGGAGCTATAGACTTCCACTTCACCTAGAATGCGACCAAATCGTGCATAGTGTCGTCATTAAAATAAGAATAAAACGCTTGGGGAAAGCACGCGTTCTGATCGAGCTTTCTCATATTTCTAGTTTAGGTTGATTTCATAGATACCTTTCACGAAGAAAACCTGTACGTCTTTATACGGGACTACGCAGGTTCACACAGGCCACGAGAATTTACGCATCGTCCACTAACGTAGCTGTGCGGTTTTCCGGTATACAAATGTGGGTCACCCGGTATCGAATACCGGCCGCCGAATTGGGTTTTATCGTCACCGGTGAAGAGCTACAGTCAACACCGGTATGATGTTAGAGAAGGCAGATCACAAAGCCAGGCGACCGATATTCTCGTAATTGTACCGGTATGTTCATAACGGCCTCTGCGATATATTTTCCCGGATGAAAAAGAAGAGACAAAATAACTATGAAATGAAACAAAGGTTCAATCGGCAAATTCGTGGCAGAAGCAAAAGAAAGAACAAGCCTCAAGAAAGCAGCAATGAGCGTCGAAGGCGGCAGGAGCGAGCGAGGGTGTACCTGCGTGACAGCTGGCTACTCTGTAAAAAAATTCCGTAAATAAAAGGATAGGTTCTCCGTAATCGCGAATGAGAAGTGTCCGTAATCGTAATTAAGGAGAACTTGTCCGTTCGTCTGGAATTACAATTATCTGAAAAATCTAGTAAAGAGACTAAAATAAGCTTAAATGCGTTCTACTAGATGTAGAACATCAGACAATGCGTGAACTGTCTGTAAAAAGCCATTTAACATACTTTTAGACAGCTTTTGCTAAGTTTAGGCAAGAGGTGGCGCAGGCTACCGCCCAACATTACACAAAAGAGGCGGTGTTGGTCTAGTTAAATTTTACTATCAGTTATCGATTTACCCATACGTTCTCTGGCTTTCCGTGTTTTCCCGCTCTCGCGCGTCTCATGTCTCGCTTTGACGTCCTCACCTCAAGATACGAAGGCCGTTCTGCTAACGATACGGTGAGTTCCTCTGCGTGTAAATATTGGTTTTGTACGTGAGGAACGGATCCATCTTTCTGAAGCTCGTGTTCCCGCGATAAAGGTGAAACAAAACCACGGAGTCTTGCAACCGAGGTGTTTCGTATTTGACGACTACGGTCGCGTCCCTCAGATCCCGTTCGCGTCTGACGTTCTTACGAAACCTGATACCAGGTCGGGGATCTCGTTGGGCCCTTGTGTTGTATTTCGTCGCGAGCCAACTGATAGCGCAGCCCGTCACTCGGAGAGCTCAGGAGGGCGCCTCTCGCGTATTCATGCCTACTGGCCGACCTCGTGTAACGGCAAGCGGTCGTGGTGGCCTGCGTGGGTCTGAAATCCCCTACTTCAACCAAGTAACCAGTAGACGAAGTAATCGTGGGTGGAGTGTGACAATTCGTGTTTCCTCCGCGGTCCAGGCCGGGGGGCGGGGGGGGGGGGGCCGGAGCTGGGGCTGGGACTGGGGGTGGGCTGAGTGAGGAGCGATGTGATTTGAGGTCGAGACAGTCCACATTGATCTTACCGCTCCCATAACCGCGATAACGGTGCCCAGGGCCGGTTCAACACCCGCCAGGGCAGGGTTTATATCAAAATTTTAACTCGGGGGGGGGGGGGGGGGGGGAGGAGGAGGAGGAGGAGGAGGAGGAGGAGGAGGAGGAGGAGAAGGAGGAGGAGGGAGAGCAACACAAATTATTTCTAGTAACACGAGGAAGCTATGGTGTTATGAGCGCAGGTCACCTCTTTATCCTGAAAACAAAAACGTTTTTTAGCGGAATACTTACTCCAGGAAGCACGTCTTCATTCTGGAGCGCAACCGAAACTAACCTCTATTTTGGATTTCATTTCTCGATATAGTTCTTCATTTCGAATCTTTCATTACTCAAGATGTGTCTCACATCGTAATTATTTAGTTAAAGAGGTTGTTCTCGGAAACTCTATTTTGTGACATACATGTTCAATTCAGGCACTTCAAAATATTCTGGAGATTTCAGTGTCTCTTATGGTGAATTCCACTCGTAGATCCGGAGCGCTTTCTAAAATCCGCGAGGGAGGCAAAATTCTGTCTGCTCCGTGGGACCCGCTCCGAATCGACGAGGGGAAGATAAACTCGCATTTTTGGAACGACCTCCCCCACACCCCCCATACCGCTTACCCCTCCGCCGTTCAAAATGGCCACTGCTCGAACTTGACAAGTCCACCAACGCCTAAGCCTACTGATCTTTCCGACGCAGAAATAACACGCGACACAGGCCGGGCGAAACGTACCACGGCGCCCATGTCGGAAATAACGAAGACGTCCGCGTTCGGCACCGTCACATACCTTTCGGCCGCGTCGAAGCGGCGGGGTACGGAGAGCGATTTCCAGCGGTGGAGTTCAGATTTCTGGTACGACTTTAATAAACACAGAGGCAACAAACCATTAGTCGCACGGTCCTTGCCTAATCTCTTCTTGCTTTATTGCTCGGGAAAACTCCGGCGGAATGCAGTGTAAAAAGGTAAACAATCATTGGCTGCAGAATGAACAGGCCTAACCTTGCGTCTACCTCCGGCTTTTCCGTCGTTCTTTTTCTCCTTCTTCCTCTCGCGATCACAAATGTCAGCGCTTACGATTTACCACGCTCCACAGTCCCGGCTTTGTATCCCTGACCTACGCGAGGTAGAAGCGTTCGATCCGTCGCAATCCCATGTAAACGACCGACGCGCCCGCGGCCCGAACATATCCAACTCGACGACCCGACCGTGGCCCCGCCGACCTTGCCAACCTCGCCGCGCATGCGCGCTGCAGATTTAGAAGGAAATGACGTAGGGTTCTGTGTCAACTTCCGGAACGATCTGTGAAATCTCGTAGAGCAAGTATCGCCGGGGTTTGAGCAACGAGCTTGAGTAAACTTAGAGCGGTAAACCAGCGGTCAAAAACGGAACCCCCCCGGTTGCCGCCATCTTGCCCGTTTACCGCATTAGTGATCACGTGACGTTAAGATGGGTGCGCCCAGAGGTGGGCCAGATCAGACTGGCCAGATCGCGGTCACCAGATGGGCACTCTGGGGATGAGTTCGAATCTTACTCGAATGGCGCCGAGTTATTCCGGCGGATCAAGTCACGTGATAAGACAGATGCAACAGTGCTGGACGCGGGTAGGTTTTCGAACGCAACGGGTACGAGACGGCCGAAGTGTGTGCTTTTCTTTATTAGCCCCGAGAGCGAACACAAGCGTCGCTGCGGTCGCCGCGCCGTGATTGGGTGAGGCGTACCGTGACGTCAGGGGGAGGACTCCGCTCCGCGATTTCGCATCGGCTTGCTTCCCAGCACCGGTTTCCTGCTTTGGCGTTGTGTGCCGCAAGCTCTTCGAGGAGGTGGACTTCGTTTACCCGATGTACAAGACGTTGAGTTAGGCCGATATTGACGTGCTCCCATATATTTTATAAGCCTGTTTGTCCCTTTTATCTTTAAAATTAAATTACAAATCCGAAAGCTATCGGCGGAGGCAATTCCACCGATGATCCTCCCCGTCCGTACGCACGACACGAGGCAATTTTGCGAGGGGTCGGTGAAGCGGTGGCGGAAGTGTTTCAGACGCTGGAATTCTGTCCCTTGCATGTTCATGATTCAGGACGATATTACATCCCGCTTTCAAGGTGTTTGAAGTGGCATTTATATCATGGGCCTTTGGGTGGTCGCAAATTAGCTCGCAAACCCGACTCTGCGCTGCCACTCTGCATGCGCTGGTTCGCAGATGTTCTAAAGGCCCTGCGACTGATGATCTTTGAAGTGCTCGTGGAACAGGGATGTTTTACATAAATGTACCTTCTTCGTGAATTAATTTTAGAATTTATACACGTATGCACGCATATTTCCTAGAAGATGCACAATTACTGGAATTTAGTTTGTATGGTAGCAGCAAAAACGGCCGAATTGCCCCCAGTTGCCTGTATGATATGTATTGAACTGCCCAAAATATGCACAACGATAGTGCCGTAATTTGGAATGTTTATACTTTCTCCTGACATTCTTTATTCGAGCCTTTGGTATTCGGAAAATACACCATTTAGAAGAGACACTGCCGCAGGTCCCCAAAAGCTTTCTCAGCCTCCGAACTCCCTACAGCTGGACTATCTGACAACAGAGGAAAACAGGAGTAAAAGCAAGCAATCGAACGGCTGTCCAGTGGTAGGTGCAGCACTAGTAGCAGAAAATGTTGAACGTGTGAAGGGCGACAGTCTGCGTGAGAAAAGCTTATGGTATTTTAGCTTCAGGACAATTCGATTTAAGTAAAATCTCAATTTTAGGTCTTAAGGGACTAATAACGAGCTAGACACCTTCGCTTACGTTTGTTGTACATTACTTGAGGGTTAGTATAACCAAGTTCACAGATACCACCCGTGTAGTTCATTGAAATACTATCCGAATCCAGCAAAGGTCTAATGCGAGCAATGTATATAATAAATGTCCTTTTTTTTTTTTTTTTTTTTTTTTTTTCTTTAGTTTCTCCCTGCACTTAGGCTGTCTTACTTGTGATTTTCTCTCATGCCCCAGACTGTAATTAGTATGTTGCTCGAGCAGCATGCAGCTTTTCTGCTTCGGCGATCTTGTTAAAAAAAAGAGATACAAAAAAAAATAGTATACATAACGTGCCAATTCATTCAGACCTTCAGCAGCATGTATTGTGCGAGGTGTATATCTATAGTGATGCTCCTGCAATTGTGGCCATATTTCTTTATTTTCATATACCAACTGTGATTCATGCGTTGCCTGCCCTGTCAACCATGCTTGCAATGTTGGTTGAAGTTTCGCCTGTAGCTACAGGCCATACCTAAATAAAGGCACAAATAAAGATTTACACTACCTGCGAAAAACACTCCACAAAAATTAAATAGAAATGAGCGCGCCGACAGCTAGCGTCGTCACAGCCTCCCAGGGCGACCGGGCGAGTCGGGGGAAAATTCACTCCTCGCCGTGACGTCACCCCGGTTTGCCGTAAGGGGGCACCACGCGAACTTCTCGGGGCTAATAGCCACGCGTGATGCTTAGGACTTTGTATTGCATCCAGCGTTTGACTGTTTGTCTATTTGATAACGACGTGAGAATTTTTCTTGTGCTAAAAAAAAACAAAAAAATGATACCTTTCTGGAGAGACTATTATGGTTAAAAGGCGTATTTTGGTGATCGTGGCGTAAATGGGGGGCATACATTGCCGTGATTTGTATTAATAATAATATTATTAAAATTCAGATATTTTAATATGCGATTTTTTAAACTCTAATATAATTTGTTGCTTATGATCTAATTTGAAACGCACGAACAAGCACAACAATCAAAAGTGTGCTAATTATCATCACAGGTGCCAAATGCAACATTTTAATTGCCAAGTTATAAAATAAAAATGTTATAAAATCGATCAAAACATTCACGCTAATGTGAGAAATTCATGTAAAATTATATTAATTGTGGGTGAGCGTATTTTGCTATCAAAGTCGCGACTTTTGACAATCGGCAAGAGATACAAAGTCGCTGCCAAAATCACTCCGGACCAAATGCCCCAAAACAAAAAAAAATAAAAATAAAAAAAGCTTTTTTTTAGTTATCAATTTTTTCATAACATGTAGTTACTTTCATTTTTACGCGCCTTCGTTTCGCCAATCTCAGCTTTTCCAGTTCGAAGGAGCGCCTACCTGTTTGCACGTCTGCTCACTGCAGCACGTTGCGTTGGCGCTGGAAGCCGGTGAAACAGTTGTGAGTTTTACTATTGCGTATACGAGCGACCGCTAGTGCTGGGGGTGTGTTTTGCATTAGCGCGTGCGCGGAGGTCAAAATTGCCGTCTTGAATTGGCGCATGGCGATGAGGCGCACACACAATGTGGGGCACGCAACCCTAACGCGTATGCACAGCGCTTTCGTTTGCTTCTATAAGCAATACTAAAACTCTAGCTCCAGTAAGGTACTATCGGGGAAAAATGAAATGCGAACAGCGGAGCGCGTGGCTCGCGGTACAGGCTGCGCCGCCTGGAAGTGAACCTAGGGGCAAGGGTGCGTGGCCTACTTCGATGTGTTCACGCCCCTCGATTGGCGCTCCCCCAGCTTCGGCAGTGCGCCTCTCAGTGCGCTGAAAGCTGTCACCGCTATCTTTGCCTGCTCGGCGAGTGCGGCGAGCTTCTTTGCACTGCACGCGCTGAGCCAGCAAAGATAGCGGTGATAGCTTTCAGCGCACTAAGAGGCGCACTGCTGAAGCTTGAGGAGCGCAGAGGGAGGGGCGTGAACACGTCGGAGTAGGCCACGCGCCCTCGCCCCTAGGCTCACTTCCAGGCGGCGCAGCCTGTACCGCGAGCCACGCGCTCCTCTGTTCGCATTTCATTTTTCCCCGATAGTACATTCCCATATCAGCTGCAGCACTACGTTGGGACAGTGAAGAGCGTTGTTTGCGTTCGGAAATGACATTTCGCGAGCCATGATAGTGGGCGCGCAGTTCCGCCGTTCCTGCTGAACAGGAGAATCGGGGACCCTCACTAGAGCACTTCCCGTTTCCGCCGCAGGAGGGCGAGCAACGAGCTGGAGACGCGAATCCTGCTCGAGCTGATCAGGGAGAGTGCCCGGCAGTCTAAAGCTATACCTCTTGACAAGATTTGGCTATGGGTACAGTTCTGTGTTCTTGGATAAATCAGATAAAATCCGAAAAACCCTTGCCAGTAAAAATTGGGCAGATTCAGATTTATGAATTTTTATATTTCCCTGTGATCCTCGGACATGTTTCCCGTTTCCTTATTTATTAGTTCCAACTAGGGTGACCACCCGTCCCGCAACTCGCGGGACTGTCCCGCATTGAGGGCTCACGTCCCGCGTCCCGCAAGGAATTCCCCAATATTTAAAATGTCCCGTATTTCATACTGTCGTAAAATTCACTCAGCAACTCATGGTGCTGCCGAACAACGGGGCACGGGGAAGCGCGGAGGTCGCTGTTAACCGTGTGAATCGCAATGCTACGTTATGTTCTATCCAAGGATTGCGGGAAGCGACCGTCTTTCTCGCATGAGAACCGAAGCGTATGCTTTGTTGTATCTCCCCTTGGTGCCAAAATATTGTAAAAAAAATTGCTTTAAATATAGAATATTGTTATTATTTTCAAATCACTGTGTTACTGCGAAATGGTTGCTGTGGACTTTTGTTTTTGTTGAAGACAGCCACACAAGGAAAAAAGCCTGCAACTCACTCATGTAGACAAAAGCAACAGTTGACAGGAAACAATAACCTGAAAAGATTCACTGTTTCCTATTTCCATTTGGTGCTCTGAGTTCTGCTGCAGTTGCTTTTTCTGCTTTCAACTTCGACATATTGCAAAGGGCAGTTGTGGCTTTTGAACCCAGGATTTACCAGGTGTTACAGCTCGAACGTTTTCTTCATGTGCTCTGAGCTGGTGTCCGGTAGCCTACTCGGCAACAGATAGCCTTGTGGGTTAATACCTGTTTGCACCTTCTCATAAGTGATTGCAACAGAACCCACGTTACTTGCCTACCGTTTGAAGGTTTCTGAGTGTATCGGCAGTTGTAAGCTTTGCAAGTTTGAAGCTCTTTGTGTCTCTTCGGTGCAGCGAAAATGACCGTCAGTTCCGTTGCGCCTGCTATCCGTTTTTCTTTTCGGCAACTTTCCATGAACTTGGAAACGATGCGGCTAGTTGCTTCCCTGGTCGCCGCCATGTTGGTCGTGCTGTACTTCTTACCGGCAAAAGGAAGCGATCCAGTGATTCCTAGTGCGGGCATTTAATTCGATAACCTTTAGCGGACATGGATGTCTTGTCTAGGATTGGAAATATTGAATCACATCCATCTAGAAAATCAGACCAGATTCGATTCATTCCGCTTACCTTGATTACAGGCGGTTAATGGGGCTAGCTTATTTCGATGTCCTTGTATCGCATCCATGTAAAAGTGCATTGCGTGTAAAATATGCACGTGGGAATTTTCAACTAAATTAATCGGGCCTCCTCCAAAATGTCTCTTGCATATTAAAACCTACCCCAAACCACGAACTATAGTTAACGAAGCAACAAAAAAGAAAAGATTACAACTTTTGAGTTAAAAGTTAAGAAAGACACCGTTCGAGCTTCAAATTTGCAGGCGACGTTTCATTGAGGCTTAGCTTTTCCCATGTTGAACGTCTCTTCCTGAAATAGTACCTGAATATCTACGTCTTCCAAGAGGCTGTTTGTTCATTTTTTCAGCTTGTATCAGAGACGAACTGTTAAGCCGTAGTCACACCGCCTAGACCTCAAAAGCAAGTCAGCCTCCGGATTCTTTCTGATGGAGGTTTTGTCATTGTACGAGAGTCCCGTGGTATCGCTTACAAACGCTTTGCACACATATGTTTAAACAGACATATATGTGAAGCGAACGTGCTTAGAATATGTTTGATACGTGTTCGCAGATTATAGTGCGATTTTCGTAGTGAACAACGTAATTTCTAGTAAGATTAATTAGTTTTTAGAACTTCAGAACAGCTTGATGAACAAGCTTCGCTCAAATGCAGAGACTAAAAGTCGTCTGATATCTGCCTTAACGACTTGCGCTTGCCACTATGTTCAATTGAGTCAAAACTTGTAAAAAGGCAGATGCTTGCGATTCTTAGCGGCTTGCAAAAAAAAAAATAGCAGGAAAGTCAAAATTATCCAGACGTTTTGTCTGCAAAGGATGAAGACTCTAAAACCCTGTTGTCGATGCAATCTGTTTTTATATTGATTTCAGGACACCAGTTTACAGGAAACGCCCGTGTCACCAGAATCTCTAGCTAAGAAGGTCCGTAAATTCCAGTCAAAATTTGAAGTGTTTGAGATAAAGTGACCTCATAGATTGGGCAAGTTTCCTGGAAACAATCATCCGAATAATGCTACGTTCAGATATTACAAGCAAAAGCAAAACATCCTCACAATTGCGCGAAAGCTGGAGAATTCTTCGTCATATCCGTTGATATTTTTGAAAGTTGTTTGCGAAAAGAAAACAACATATGTGGGATTATACCAAGACATATCTGCGAGAGGGCACGAATAAAATTCTAAAATATGAGAGCTTGTTTTTAGACAATCCAAAATATTCCTGGAATCGTGTAACAAATTGGATCGTTCTGCCCTGACTACGTGAAAGCCCTCGAGCAACCTTCTCGATGTCTCTTGCTATTGTTAGCCTCGAATGCGCCGTGCGTAAGTGCGGCACTGTATATACGAAGTACGTCCGCGTACGAAGTTGCCCCGTATATGCGGACGTCATCCTGACGCCGTGGAGGATTTTGCCCTTGAGGTCGTTCTCACGAATAGTCCTTGAGATCGCGTTAGCGGTCGTTCTAGAGGTCAGCCTAGTCGTCGTTTATGACTTAGGGATCTAGGAATGTTTCCCAGACGTCCTTTTAGCAACCAGATAAACCCGCGCCGCGCATACAGTAGCGTCAGAAGGCACGAATTCACATCTGCGCCCAAGCTATGAAGCGATTATCGGTTTAACTTGAGCTAGTTGGCACTAGGTCAATGATGGTGTGAGAACAACTTGAACATTAAACGATTACACAGTGGGAAGAGAAGACACACACGAAGCTCTAAACGGGATGGAAAAATAAAAAGAATATTAAACAATTGCACAAAGCCAGAAGATTAAACGATGACAGAGACCGTAGTAAAAAAAGTTTTTTTCTCAAAATGTTCTTCGTCGTATCAAAGTGAACTGCGTAGTGAATCTTATGACGAATGCTGTCGCAATTCACAGACAACCACAGAACTGGTTTCTGCAGCAAATATGTTTTCTACCAAGATTCCAGCGAATGCCCAAGATGGCGAAACTAGTTTGCCAGGATAGGCGGTCTAAAGTGAAAGGCTTAGCCATTGTTTTTTTTTTCCGACTACGAAGTTGAATGCCTTACTCGGGTAAAAACAATTCCAGTAACCTAGGTAATTAGATTAATATTTGCGGCGATTTTAATCTTCGTGCGATTGCATAGAACAGTTAAAACTTCGGGGTGCCACAGGTGGTAAATTGCACCAGTAGTTATATAGCTTATCGCAAGTTTTTTTTTTCGCTTGAACAGTTCGTTTCGGAGCCAAAACGCAATGATGATATGTGCCATCTGGTTGCTTGTTTAGGTTGTAACACTTGTTAGACGTTTGAAAACTGGCATATCGACCCAGGGATTAGTGACCATAGAGCTATCGTGCCTGAAGCCAACTTAAATTGTGGGGGCATGAGCAAATGACGCAAAGGAATGACCAATTTATGGCCGGCCAGATTAGGCAAAGTTGATATCTGAGCTCGAATCTTATCTTCCATTTTTTAAAACATTGTCCGAACGCATGAACATCAATGACCTATGAAGATATCTATGAAAAAAATACTTAGCATGGTGGAAGAGTCGTTCCATCGCGTATGCTTACGCAAAAACGAGCACGTGACCAGCCGTGGTTTACACGTAAGTGGCGTCTATTACTGAACAAAAGAGGAAGGGCCTGTCTTAAATTCAATAACATACGGGTTCCGAGAAATCTTGCTAAACAAAATATTTGGGAAGAGCGGTTCCAGACACGTTAGAGCCATTATAAGGCTACTTCCATTCTCAATTTAGAAAATAGCATTCGGCGTTCTCAGAACAAATCTGAAAATACGTCTGCAGTAATGGTAAACACATTTCTTCCTTTCCGACGCTCAGGCACAATGATGCTGTAGTAGATAACCATTCTGAAAATATGGAGCTCTTCATTTTTATACTTTCGGTCGGTTTTCAGATTATGCATGCCGCTTTCGGTATACCTCAATAATCTAGCGGCGACAACAATGATGGCCGCAGTTAAATTCAGTGTGTCTAGAATTTTAAATCAATTGAGTAACTCATACACAACTAAATTGGCTGGTCCAGATGATATCCCTTCGTCTGTTGTAAAATCTTTTCCTAGTTCATGGCGCCTTTGCTTTAAGGTACTGTTCAAAAAATCACTACGCAAATCTTCTCTGCGTTAGATGGGAAGGTTTCTCGAGTCATGCCAGTGCATATGCGTGGTCCTAGAATTAGTGTCAGAAATGATAGCTGGCAAGCATTTTCCGCAAGACAATGCAAAGCTTTTTTATAGTGATATTATAGTGATATTACGACCATAGCTGACACGATTAAGTCCAAAGAAAGAGCGGAATTTTCTGCCGCTTCCCCTGGTCCGTCTTTCCGGCTGCAAGGAAATATACGGCAGGTATCGTGTAATACTCGGAAGTGCCGCCAGCGCGTAGCAATAGCAGGCCCTTTGTGCCCTTTGTAATCGAGGGCGGCTCTAAACGCGATGCTTAGAACGGGCGGCATCAGTTGACGTTGACTTCCCCAAAAAGGGAAGCGCGATAATACCGCAGTGAAATCTAGCTGTCATGCGTACTGCGGTGAAAAGCAAACTATTCAGCGACGCAAGAATTTGCCGCTTCAAAGCCGATTTAAACAGAAACGAGGCGTGAGCCTCCAACGGCACGCATTCGTTAACACCACATCGCCTCGTCGTTTGAAATCGCCCTTTCACGGGGCTTTCGTGTTGCTGTTTAAATACTGTCCTGACGTTGACAATAGAGAGCGTTTGCGATGGGTACGTAACAAACAGCAAGCTTGCAAGTGGATGGTCTGGCCCGGCAGCGCTAAGCATTCAAGTCAGTGTAAATCCATAGGAGGACACAGCCGCGCAAAGCGGTCAAAATAGGAAAAGCCATAAAGCAACAAGAGTAGAAAAAAGCCTCTACCCACCAAGATGTACCCGACAACTCGAGGTCCTGCTTTCTACCTGCGTGTTCACACCATGACACCGTCACACGCTCTGCCGGGCTCGACGGTGGCGTGCTGTGAAGAGAAGAGACGCAAGCAACGACGCCAGGTTGGGGCGCGAAAGCTCAACTTCAAAATTATTTTTTTCCTCTTTGGAACAAAATTACTTTAACTAAACTTTCAAGAACAAAAAGAAATAAACTCTTTTGTAGAAGTCACCATGTTACGTGTTTTTCTTTGGGCCACCTTAAGGCAGAATTGGCAGCTCTTTAAACGGCAGAGCGCAATTTGCACAAATGTTTTTTTTTTTTTGTCCAAGATCTTTAGTTGCGCGGCCTTAAAGCCTTTTTCTGTACAGTATACCTACAGGGCTGTCAATAAGAGTATCTACAGTCGCCTGCAGGAAAGCCATAGTTTGTAACAAAACTAAAAAATATGCTAAAATGTTAATTTATTCCATATATTGAAAACTGCTTCGAGCACACCGAATTCCATGACCATGGTCCTTATACAAAGCAATGTAAATACTGTAGGATTTTTAGGCAAAAATATTCCAGTGTTCCGTAAAAAAGTCTTACTTTTCGCCAATTATTGAATGACTCGTAATTCAACCCCCTTTTTACTAGTTCAAACCGCCATCATCCCATGAAATTTGTTTTTCGTCAAAAACATATGTTAGAGAGGCGCCACAAACGTTACGGTCGAGAGCCATCAATTTTATTTTAGGAATCGGAGGTGGTGGTGGAACCTCTGGCATGGCGTGGAGAAGTCCTGGTCACTGGATGAAACCCGTCGTTCACTAGCGTGGTTGTACGGTTTGCAGTATACAAATGCGGGTCGACCGGTATCGAATACCGGCCGCCGACACGGGTTTTATGGTCACCGGTGAAGAGCTACAGCCAACACCGGTATGATGTTATAGAAGACAGATCACAATGCCAGGCAACCGGTTTTCTGGTAATGGTACCGGCATGTTCATACCGGCCTCTAAGATATATTTACCGGATGAAAAAGAAGAGACAATAAAACAACAAACTGAAACAAAGGTTCATTCGGCAAAGACGTGCCAGAAACCGAAGAAAGAACAAGCCTCGAGAGAGCAACCACGAGCGTCGAAGGCGGCAGGAGCGAGCGATGGTGTGTCGGCGTGACAGCTGGCTAGGGCGAAAGGGAATGAGGCGGCAAGACCGCGCTCGGCTCCTTAACTACTTCTATCGGTCCCTCGAAAATTCCAGCTAGCAGGTACGGGAATGAGCAAGGGCGAGAATGGCTAGTGAAGGGCACTGTTGCCCCTTTATCATTTGCACTCACGGTACGAAGAAACACGAATATTCTAGATGTACGGAAAAGCGTTCCTTCTCGGTCATGGCCACAACATTACTCCCCCTTTTAACAGTGAATCACCCTGATGCAACCTTCAATAAATTAATAACCTCCTAAGCCGAATAACAGCAAACATTCAATTGCAGGTTCGTCTTAATCATAAATATTCTTCGGTCCAAGCGAGCCTAGTACGGCTTGAAGTACACGACGTGCTCCACCTGGGTCGTGGCTGGTGGCATCCTGACGGCCTTTACCGTCTGGAAGCAACTCGAAGTTCAGGTCTCTGAGGCGACGGAACACCCTTCACGGTCCGAAGTGGCGTTTGAAAGAGTTCTCGTTAACGCCGTGATGTCGCATCGGTGCACTAGTGTAGTACACCAGTGCGCTGTGAGAAGCGCTCTCCACAAAGCAAAATATATTTATAATATTAACATATTTATTTTCCATTTACAATAGTTAAGGCAGAGAAAAAATTCGCACGAAACGGCTTGGCGAGCTCTCGTCCCCCGAATTGCATTCTCCAGCAGCCGACAGGGGAAAAGACAACTAAAAAAACATACGCACATTAAAAACATCACTCGTCTATAACGAAATGGCACATCGATGCACATAACTCTTTCATGTTGACGGTATCTTAGTGAACATCACTTAGAATAAAACAATAAAGCAGTTTACGTAATATGTAGGGTAATATTTTATTTCCTACGTTTAATCGGCAAGCACGCATATTCCAATATTCAATATTGATCATTGGGAACGCCTTGGTTTGAAGCAGACACTTAAATTGAGTAAAAACGGTTGTTGAACAGTTCATGGTTACCCTTTGTGGGAAGCCTAGTTATACATGTTGTAGATACTTAATATATTATACATTTTGAACAGGTTTTCTGCATGCGAGCAGAACGGAACATAAGCAATTTTACGTATCATTCTTTTCTTAATTAATTGTTTTATCTTAAGATTTATTGCCGTGGTAGTACCGCAAGCCACTCGACAATATCTCGACAATATCTCAATTAGTTGGAACAGTGCATAAATTTTCTTCAGTTATTAATCGCTGAGACCAAGTTCATGTAATCTACCTTGAGTTTTTGAAGGCCTTTGCCAAGGTTTCCCACCGAAGATTTTATAAAAAAAACGTGCGATGTTAAAAAACGATCAAATCGTAAAGTGGATTCAGGATTTCCTGTCGGAGGGGGGAGAATTTGTAATGCATAATCAAACTGCATCCTCCATAGCACACGTAGAATCCGGGATACCAGGGGATCAGTTTTCAGTCCACTGCTTTACTTGATATTTATCAATAATATAGCTACTAATATCAGAGTAGACATAGAATCGCATGTTGTACTGCGTCTTGTACCATGAAATAAAAAAAATAAAAAGTCCTGATGATCACCTCATCTTAAATAATAGCCTTCAGGAAATATCAATATAGGGCAGAGATTGGCCAATGCTATTTAACAAAGTGAAAACTGTATTTACGTCTCTCACCGATAAAAAACACCCCTTACTTTTCACATACCACATAGATAACCGAGCACTGATCAGGGTTAAAGAATATACTTAATTTAGGACTACATATAACACACAATCTAAAATGGGATAAACATAGCAGCGCGGTTATAGATAAAGCATCTAGATAACTATGGTTTATAAGACGCAAATTACAGCAGGAATGCTCCGGATACAAAACTTTTGGCTTAGAGACCTTTGGTCATTCCTATCTTGGAATACGCGAGTGTAATTTGAATCCCACACACAAAAGAGACATCAATAGCTGGAAATGGGGAAAAAAAGCGATTAGAGTCATCTACAGGTATATAACAGGCTTGCTTCAGTTGGTGAGTTACTTAATAAAGCACAAATTTCAACCCTTAGCACGAGAAATACCATTAACAGATTGAAACTGCTCTTCCCGGTAATTCATGTCGTGATCAACATCAGTCGGGACAAGTATATATCATTTTCTGCAGGTTTCAATACACGTAGCCAACATCCGTATTTTATCATTGATCCATGGCCGCGAAATAATGTTTTTCAAAACTATTTGTTTCCTCGCACTTTCAAAGTTTGGAATAACTTACCCGCTTAAATAACAAGCTCTAGTTCCCAAGTTAATTTCTTGATTCTGTGCAAAAACATTTCAATGTTGAGTGACGATTTTGTTTGTACTCATGTTTTTCATTTCGTGACATATTGGTGTCATTTGATTCTTTTGTTTGTTTGCTTGTTTGATGGCTATTTTATAACCTCATGAATGTAACCATTCCTACAATGTTCGTGAACAAGGACCAGCAGTGTAAATAAGGAAATAAAAGAAGCAAGTGACACTAATTTAAATGAGCAAAAAATAGAGATTTATATAGTTATACTTTACCTGATCTGGGAAATATATATTTATTCCGATATACAAGTCCTAGAGCCAATGCTAATTTATTTTTAAATACTCCAGCTGATGGTGCCAGGAAATGTTTCGTGAAAACAAAACGCCCGGAGGTTTGAATGAGTGAACCAATTCAATATTTACTGAATGGGTCCTAAGACAGAAATAGGATTTTTGGGGGGTCTAAATATCACAGGTTTTGTTTTATTGGTATTATTTTTGAAGCGTATCCATCGGTCCATACTCCTAATGTATCCACTTGAAGGTAAACATCTTCGACAGACGTCTGTCTGGTTGGGAAGTGATAATGGAAAAATATTTGACTCCAACCAAAAATTAAACTCGGACCCAACGTTTCAAAACCAGTTCGGTTTCTTCTTCAGGGGCGATTGATCTCGTGCGTGGGAGCAGCCTCGTCTTCTTTGGTGATACGAATATTTTCTAATCGCGCTTCCGCCTTGCCATCCAGTCTTTTTCTAATCACGTGTCGTAGTCCGCTCACATAAACAGATGGTAAGGTACCCATAGATCTGTTGATGTTTCCTGGTGTATTTTGGATGTGCCATGATTCAAGGTGATGTCTTTTTCGGAGATTGGTTTCAACATCAAGAACGGACGCGTTCGCGAAGTCTATCGGATGGTCAAAGGTGTCACAGTGCTCCGCAAGAGCACTGCGTTCTCGGTCGAATTTGCGTACATCGTTCTTGTGCTGGCGTAACCTTTCTATGAAGTTCTTTGTTTCGCCGATATAAGATGCAGGACATTTTAAGCAGGGGATCCGGTAAACAATTCCCGGTGCTTTTTCCTTCGGGGGGCGATCTTTTGGTCTTGGCATGAACCGTCCAAGAGTGGATACCGGTTTGTGAGCCACGTGAATGCCTTGTTTTGCAAGCACCCGTGATAGTGCTTCGCTAGTACCCTGAACGTAGGGAACGCTGATGCGCGTGATGGGGCGATGCGGCGCAGCTCCCTTTGGTTGTGGGTTTTGGCGAGCGTGAACCGTACGTTTGGTGACTTGTCGGATGAATCTTGTCGGGTAGCCGTTCTTTCTCAAATCAGCGATCACACTCTGCCCCTCGCTTTTTCTGTCAGTTTCTGAAGAACAGATAACAGCCGCCCTGGACATGAGTGTTGCAACGACTGATGCCTTATGACTCGCTGGATGGTGCGACTTAAAATTAAGGTAGCGTCCGGTGTGAGTGGGCTTCCTGTACACCGAAAACTTCATCTCCTCCCCTTGCCTCTTCACCAGTACATCAAGGAATGGTAAACTGTTGTCCTTTTCCCGTTCCACGGTGAATTGGATGTCGGGCTCGATGGAGTTAAGGTGAGCCAGGAACTTGTCAACTTCTGATGTTTTCAATATACAAAAACAGTCGTCCACATAACGCATGAACACCTCAGGTTTGTTGGCAAAGGACTGTAGCGCTCGTTGTTCGATGCTTTCCATTGTCAAATTTGCAGTGGTGACAGATATGGACGCACCCATCGCAGTTCCGCTGGTTTGTTTGTAGAAGTCCCCTTTGAAGCAAAAGTAGGTGCCGCGGAGGCAAAAATCAAGAAGGCCTTGTCAAACTACTTACACCGGATAATTTCGCCTCTCACTGGAAGAACCTCCACCTTTGTCCGCAATGCCGGTGACTTCGTTGAACGCATGTCGGAAGTGAAGGTCAACAGGGAACACAGCATGGTGTCGTTCGATGTCGTGTCCCTCTTTACCAGCGTTCCAGTACCCCTGGCAGTCTCCACAGCCAGAGCGGTTCTCGAATCAGATTCCGAACTCAGCACCAGAACCAGCCTCAGCGTGGACGAGCTGTGCCGCCTTCTTGATTTTTGCCTCCGCGGCACCTACTTTTGCTTCAAAGGGGACTTCTACAAACAAACCAGCGGAACTGCGATGGGTGCGTCCATATCTGTCACCACTGCAAATTTGACAATGGAAAGCATCGAACAACGAGCGCTACAGTCCTTTGCCAACAAACCTGAGGTGTTCATGCGTTATGTGGACGACTGTTTTTGTATATTGAAAACATCAGAAGTTGACAAGTTCCTGGCTCACCTTAACTCCATCGAGCCCGACATCCAATTCACCGTGGAACGGGAAAAGGACAACAGTTTACCATTCCTTGATGTACTGGTGAAGAGGCAAGGGGAGGAGATGAAGTTTTCGGTGTACAGGAAGCCCACTCACACCGGACGCTACCTTAATTTTAAGTCGCACCATCCAGCGAGTCATAAGGCATCAGTCGTTGCAACACTCATGTCCAGGGCGGCTGTTATCTGTTCTTCAGAAACTGACAGAAAAAGCGAGGGGCAGAGTGTGATCGCTGATTTGAGAAAGAACGGCTACCCGACAAGATTCATCCGACAAGTCACCAAACGTACGGTTCACGCTCGCCAAAACCCACAACCAAAGGGAGCTGCGCCGCATCGCCCCATCACGCGCATCAGCGTTCCCTACGTTCAGGGTACTAGCGAAGCACTATCACGGGTGCTTGCAAAACAAGGCATTCACGTGGCTCACAAACCGGTATCCACTCTTGGACGGTTCATGCCAAGACCAAAAGATCGCCCCCCGAAGGAAAAAGCACCGGGAATTGTTTACCGGATCCCCTGCTTAAAATGTCCTGCATCTTATATCGGCGAAACAAAGAACTTCATAGAAAGGTTACGCCAGCACAAGAACGATGTACGCAAATTCGACCGAGAACGCAGTGCTCTTGCGGAGCACTGTGACACCTTTGACCATCCGATAGACTTCGCGAACGCGTCCGTTCTTGATGTTGAAACCAATCTCCGAAAAAGACATCACCTTGAATCATGGCACATCCAAAATACACCAGGAAACATCAACAGATCTATGGGTACCTTACCATCTGTTTATGTGAGCGGACTACGACACGTGATTAGAAAAAGACTGGATGGCAAGGCGGAAGCGCGATTAGAAAATATTCGTATCACCAAAGAAGACGAGGCTGCTCCCACGCACGAGATCAATCGCCCCTGAAGAAGAAACCGAACTGGTTTTGAAACGTTGGGTCCGAGTTTAATTTTTGGTTGGAGTCAAATATTTTTCCACTAATGTATCCAGTACTGTGCTGGCCATATATATAAGTTTATGTCCTCATAAGCAGTAAAAAAAAGCGTCGTCTCTTCAGCATATATTGCGGCGGGCGCAGTGGCAATGTAGACAACGCATACCTGGCCGAGCGGTTGTCGTGCTTGGCTCCCACGCGAAAAGCCGAGGTTCGATGCCTGATAATGGATACCTCCGTTCGACTGCAGATCTTAGGCGCCGGTCTCCGGCTTGAGCGGCGTCGCCGTCGCCTTCGGCGTAGCCGTAAATGGAAGACGGTCATCCGACCAATGAACTATGTCTTTGAAATGCTAAATTTCACACTCCAACGTTTGCTAAATAGTGTCTGCATCGACAATATTGATTTCGATACCTTAGCTTTCAACGACCTGCGCTTATATTATTGTACTTGATTTTTATTTTCATGCTATGTTTTGCACTTGGGTGAACCTGGGTTTGTACAAATGTCAACCGTGTGTGTGCAACGGCTTCACTGTATACTTTATCTCTGCCACATTTGCCCGCATGCTTACTGCTGACCGGGGTAAAGGACCCAAGGACCAGTCAAGCTGCCGACTAAACCTTTTTATTTTTTTTCTTTGGTACCCCCATCATTTCATGGAAAATAACAAAATGGTAACATATTTATTAGCCGCGCTCGTTGCATCACGGGAATAATGCAAGCGGGCGTACCCGCGCGTTGCAATATGGGAAAACTTCCCCGTTAAATTTAGCATGAAAATTTTCGTTAAATTCTGTCGCTAAATTTTCCGCGGAATTTTCACTGCTCACTTTGGGCCGGAAACTTTAGCGGGAAAAACTTTCCTCTTAAATTAGCAGAAAGAATTCCACGCTAGACCCCGCTAAAATTGGGCATGGAAGCACGCCAGGATGCACATTGTCAACTACTTTCTTCTTACCCTGCAGCTTTCGACCGGAACGGGCCTTGGTCTCGATCCTGGGTTCTTGGACGCCAACTTGACAGGAGCAAGGAATTCGACTAACATGGATGGAGTCCCGCTCGTCAACGGTTCCACTGCTTTCAAGGACAAAAACGACAAACCACCGGACGAAATCCCAGCGACCGTCACCAATCAGCTTCACATCTGCCATTCCGGGACAGCAACATCGTCACCTTCATTATCGCTATCGCCAAGACCGCCCTCGCCGCCGTGGATCTTCAGTGGGCATGGAAGCACGCCAAGGAAGCACATCGTCAACTACTTTCTTCTTACCCTGCAGGTTGGTAAAAATGCCGATTGTTATCATAAATCAAATGACGTTTGTACTGAAGTGCTTCCATGCCCAGAAACTTTGGTGAAGTTGTTCAGAGTATTGTTATTGCTGCTTTGTGTGATGTGGAGACCAACCCCGGACCAACTAATGCCGAACTAGCTAAGCAGCTTGATGAAGTGATGCGGTTAATGCAAGATATGAATGCGCGTACTCAGAGGTTTGAGCAAGGCCAAAATAATATACTGAGCTCGATAAACGATCTAAAAGCAAACCAGGAACAGCTAGAGGCCACGGTTACAAATATCGGTAAAAGGGTTTCCGCGATTGAGGTGAAGGCTGCATCAATCGACGAACTACAGCGCGAGTTGGCCGCTAACCATCAAGCCGTTCAGCGCGTTGAAAGGGAAAAGAATCTTTTGGGCACCAGATTAGACGAAATGGAAGACCAGACACGCAGAGACAATCTTGTGTTTCATGGGTTGGACGATTGCGCTGGTGAAACGTGGGCCCAGGCAGAAGATAAGGTTATTCGTCTTATTTCAGATTCAGCTTCGTTTAGTATTTCACGGGAACAAATTGTGCGTGCTCGCCTTTTGGGGACTTTTGTAACCGCCAAAAATCGACCCCATTTTAGTAAAATTCGAATCCTTTAAAACCAAAGAAAGTATTCTGCAGATAAAGTCTAAATTAAAATCTAGCCCCGTGTCTGTTTCGGAAGTCTTTAGCTTTTCGACGCGTTTAGCCCGACGAAAACTTTTGCAGTATGGACAATGTCAGGGAAATACATTCAAGCTAAGTTAAAAGAAACTATTTGTAAATAACAAGTACTTTATCTACAACGACATCGATGACAGCATTCACGAAATAGACTCGCCTAGTCGACATGCTTCTGCTAAGTCATCCCAATCTGCTGTTCAAACTGTATCGTCTCCTCCTGCGTCATCCTAACAACCAGCAAGGAGTAGCGAAGAGCGTTCGCCTTTTTCAAATATATCAATCTTATTTACTAACATTCGTAGTCTAATCCGTAAACGTGAAGAATTATGCTCAGTTGCTGATTCATGCAATGCAGACGTCATCGCTCTAACTGAAACGTGGCTTTCTAGCAAAGTAACTGATAGTGAATTATATAACTGTCAAAAAGATTCAACACATTTCGCTGCGACAGACCTGACAGAAGCGGCGGTTGTGTTTTATTGGCCGTTGCCGATTCGATAATTTCTCGCCCTGTCATCGTAGCCTGCAAACTTGAGATTGTTTGGGTTTGCCTAAATATTAAGCACAAAGAAACCATTATCGGTGTGTGCTATGGACCTCCAGCTAGCAGCTCTTTATTTGTGAATTTGTGGCATAATTTTATTAACCAAATTGTCGTTCAGTATCCAGGAGTGCCAATTTTATTAATGGGTGATTTTAATTATCCCAAAATTATCTTGTCCAATAAAAGCCCCGTATCTAAACCTTTCTCATCTGAAACTAACGAGTTCCTTGACCTGTGTTGTGACTTCAACTTTTCTCAACTAACCACAGAGCCTACTAGAGTTACACCTCAATCCTCAAATATCCTTGATATCGTCCTAACAACACATCCAAACGTCCTATCAACAATAACCTATCTGCCATCTCTAAGCGACCCTTTAGTTCTACACTTTTCATTGCGCATTCCATTAGTAACTCCTAAGGTAACCATAAAACATATTCGTGATTATAGCCGAGCTGACTTTGCGTCAATTAACTCAGAACTGTCCTAGTTTCTTGATGACTACTTACCTAATTTTTCAAATCGTTCCGTGGAGTCGAATTGGGTGTTGTTCAAAAATGTTGTAGCATTTTTAACAGAAAAATACATAGCCTCTAAAAAAATTCGTTGCAACACTAACTCACCTTCGTTTAAAGGGACAATGAAGACGATTTTATTTAATTTTTTTAAATGGTGTTTTTATGCTTCTTGGGAAAATAGCATGCTGCCCAATTTTTTGTTGCCATCTGTGACGCGTATTTTTGTGCCTACGAAAGAAGTAAAGAAACCGAAACTGAACAATCTCCGTTCTCGTTTCTGGGCCTCCGAAAACGGAGGTGACGTAGGGAGTGACGTCAGGTGTGAATAGTCGGTATCGGTAGCATTTAGGAGATCGAGACTCTGGTTACCGCGGTGGGTTATAGCAGCGCGGTGGGGCGGTCGTTTCGCCGAATCTGTCAACATTGACGGCAATGCCGCTTTCGCGAGCGAGTTCGAGCTTCCGTTCAGTGACCGAGCACCAACGGGTTGGGATACGTGTGTGGTGGCCTCTGCCATCACCCGACGGAGACCGCCCAGCCGCAACCAGCGGTCCGCATGCCGAAGGACGGACGCGGGGGAGACGGGGAGGGGAAAGCGGCAGCGATCCGGCCGTTCCGGGATCCGATTTCTCCGTGGACGTCCTCTTTTCGTCGTCAAAGAACACAAAACTAGCATCACCCGAACGAATACTGGTCTTCAGTCGACCGTTGGAACAGCCATCTACAGCTACCATTTTGCAGAATCCTTCCAGTACCGTGTTTTTTTTTTAAATTTTATTTTGTTTGCTCATAGTTGTTCGTTGCCTGCTTCGCGGCCAGCGTACCAAAGCAAAAAACAATTATGGTGCTTTATTTACGGTTTACTAATCATTTTCGGTCCGATTTATACTTTTCATGGTTATTCAAGTGGAGATTACAACAGTATTCCTAAAAAAATCGCGAACCAAAACGTGACCGAGGGCACGTTTCTCGTTTCAACCAATCACTGACGCGTCTCTTGTGACGTCGCGCTTCTTGGCCCCAAATCGATCACGTGAGCTCCGCTTCTCCTGGCTTCTCCCGCAACTCTCGGGGCGTCGCTCCAGTCGATCCCGGTACGATTATTACCGCGACTGTTTAATTGATTCGCGCGGCATAGAAGCGCCGGTTTCGGCTGAAATTTGGGCAGCGTGACATGAGACGTGCCTGGAACCCACTTCAATCGCCAAAACGATGTGTGAAATTGCCTTCATTGTCCCTTTAACGCTACCCTGAGACGACTCCGAAACAGGAAGAAAAGACTGTTTCGCGCTGCCAAGCGGTCGTCCACAGACGCTCGATGGGCAGCGTATCACAAAGCTGAGCATGATTACACGTCAACTCTTAAGGAAACAAAATCACATTTTTATAATCACACTCCGCCTACCATGTTAGCAACTAATCTTGACGAATTTTGGAGTGTCATTAATCCGAACTTTAAGTCTGATATTAGTCTTCAGTCTTCAGATGGTACAAGCATATCTTTTGCTGATTGTGCAACGGTGCTAAACGATGTTTTAGAATGCCATTTTTAGCCTGTGATGTCAGCCGAATACCTGCATTGTCATCCACTTCTTTTTTACCGATGAACCCTGTAACAGTAGACGATATTGGTGTGACTGGAATTATTAACAATATGAAACTTTCATCATGTGCCAGAATTGATGGAATCAACCGCAAGTTTTTAAAAAAATGTAATGGGTATTGTTCTATAATTCTCTCAAGCATATACACGCAGTCCCTTAACCTTGGCGTACTCCCGAGCGATTGGTTAGTTGGGAAAATGGTTCCTCTACACAAATCGGGTGCAAAACATAATCCGCTCAATTATCGAACGATTTCTTTAACCAGTGTACCTTGCAAAATTTTTGAACACGTCATCTATTCGCAGTTGGTTAACGTTCTTGAATCTAATGACTTCTTTACTACTTCACAACATGGGTTTAGAAAACATTTCGCATGTGAGACGCAACTAATATCTTCACATATGACCTCCATCACTCCCTTGATGACAATTATGAAACTGACTGTCTTTCCGGATTTTTCAGAAGCATTTGATAAAGTTTCCGATAAGCTACTACTTCATAAATTGCAATCACTTAACATCGACTCACGTATACTTAACTGGATCCACGCCTTTTTAACTAACCGCCTACAATTCGTCACTGCTAATAATACCAATTCTCGCAATTCCCCAGTCAATTCAGGCGTTCCACAGGGCTCCGTGCTTGGCCCGCTACCGTTTCTTATTTACATTAATGACCTGGTACTGAACACCTCTTTTTCCATCTGCCTGTTTGATGACGATTGCGTAATATATAGAAAAATAACTGACATATCTGACACATTACTTCTACAATCAGACCTTAACCAGATATCATTATGGTGTAACCGGTGGCTAATGGAACTAAACACTGACAAATGTAAATATATGCGAATATCACGGGGTTCATCTCTGCCTCACACTTACCACCTTAACAGTAAGCCTCTCGCATCAGTGTCAAGTTACCAATACCTTGCTGTTCACATAACGTCTAACCTTTCTTGGAAATTTCATGTTGAATACGTGAATAACAATGCTAATCGCATGTTAGGATACCTTAAAAGAAATTTCTCTCTCGCTCCGTCCGCTCTGAAACTAATCGTGTACAAAAGTATAATTCGCCCAAAATTTGAATACGCCGCCGCCTGTCTGGGACCCCTCACACTCTTCACTAATTTCCCTTATTGAATCTGTCCAAAACCGTTCAGCCCGTCTTATCATGACGAACTATCACCGCACTGCCAGCGTTTCTAGCATAAAAACCTCTTTAGGCCTGCCATCACTAATGCATCGCCGTAAAATCTTTCGTTTGTGTCGTTTCCATAACACATTTCATCAAAATGCTGACCTTCATCGTAAACTAATTATCCCACCACTCTACATCTCTGCTCGCAATGATCATAGTCATAAAGTCGGTGTGCCAAATTTTAAAACTTCGTTGTTTCAATATTCTTTTATACCCCAAACATCATTAGATTGGAACCACCTTCCCGACTCTATAGCTAACATTACTGATATTGTTTTGTTTAACAGAGTTCTAACTAACATGTGCACATTGTAATAATCATTTTGATGTAATAATGTAATAAAATAAATAAATAAATAAATTAGTGGAAAATACTCCTCCCCAAATTTAGCGGGAAAAAATGCCCAGCTCTAGTTGGTATGATTAGTGGGTAGAGCTAAAGCTAGCAGCTTTTGTCTCCACGGCACTCGTCAAATGTGTCAGAACGCCGGCGTCTGGTTCTTGGCTTTCACATTTTAACGCGTTCGATGAGTGCACTGGAGACAAAGGCAGCTTTAGGTCTGCCCATTAATCGTTTTAACCAGAACTCGGCGTTCTGATGACGTTCCTGCGCGCTCTAGTCTCCTCCTCTCCATCGGTTTCTCGTCGCATTGATCAGAGGTACTAACAATGTTTTCACTATTAACGACTTTTTTGAGGAATGTGTAATCCTAAATAAGAATGAAAGTCCAGTTGGCCGCGCAAATAAGCAGGAAGAGCTGAATACTAAAAAAGTATATTTTCTATTGCATGAACAATCTACAATGACACCAGGTTATTGTAGAAAAAAAAATGAGCACACATTTCAAAATACCCATCCACTAACGTGCATGAGGCCTGTGAGAGACTATTTAATCACATGCTCTCAAGTAAAGTGGACTCGTGATAATTAAAACTCGGGCATTTTATACTTCTGGTTATTACAAACTAATTAAAAATGTTTAGTTGGCCCGTTATGTTTTTAACGCATTTCAAGCTGTTTAATTCAAACAGCCTTTTCGCTTACTACCCAGAAAAGAACAATTTCTGCGAAAAAAGCTGATTTTGAAAATACACATATTTACATCCACCAACATCTAGACTCCTATCGACGCTTTCAGGCAGCTGTGCATGAACGCCGCCATAACTAGTTTTTAACAACAAAATAGGAGGGAATAAAAACATCCTATTCCGTTCGCTTCACTTCATCATTACCACAGCAAGACAGGTCATTTCCATTTTAGGTGTTACCGTGTCCTCCTCCCCAGCATAGGCCTTTGAGGAGACTCATCAACGCCCGCTTCAGTAGCTCGGCAGCTCGGTAAGACAAGAGAAGGTCGGCAATGGCGGCTAATTTTGGCGCGCGCTGAAAGCGTCTATAGTGTACAACTCCCAGAAAGTTTAATTAGTTTACACTGCATTATTAATTTTTATAAATTATTTTCGGTCCACTGATGCTAAAAAAAAAGGCAGAGGTTGGAGCACTTTGAACGCATTTTCCTCCGTTCCACTTTTAGGCATCAATTTCACTTGAGGAGAACTATTGTTTGTTAATGGGACAAAAGGAAATACTCAATCATTGTTTTTCCTAACTAAAATGTTATGGGCAATGCAACTGTGGATTTGTTGTTTATGTTCAGGACGTCTTTTATGAAAGACGTTAAGCTTTGTCGAAAACATAAAAGGTAACAATTTTTCTTTTATTTTTCACTACCTCAGTGTTAGCATAAAGTAAATTACTTTTTGGATTCTTTTGTTTTCACAGTTGCTCTTTGCCGGCGTTCTGCCGGAGATCTAATGAAAAAAAACATTCAATATTATATAAGTTTTCTAACAATAGTTTTCCTAAACAAAGTAAGTGTGTTCCTGGTAAAAATGACTACTTCTATTACAATTCATGTACACAAACGAAACTTTGTACTGCATTCTTCCTTGCAACTGACACCATATACTGTAAATTTCATTCATATTGAGCCAAAGGTTATAAAGTCAAACCTCTTGGGTGGTGTCCCCCTTTAATATATACGATTAGTTTATCGCGGCGGGTTAGCCCCGTCGAATGCACCTCTCACCGAGCACCTGTGTACTACGCAATACCAATACCCGCGAAACTCGCAGTCATTGCTTTTCTGCAGTACGCGGGAGCTTCCTGAGAAGCGCAATCGATGGTACTCAACCACAGCGATTATGCAAGAAGAACTCTCCTGACAATATGCTTTCAATATTCGTGCCTGCTTTTTTTTTTTTTTTTTTTAAGAGAGTTGAATTCGAGATTAAAGAAAAAATTTTCGCATATAGCGAGCAGATTTATAAATTCCCTCCATTAAGATAACCGGAGATATCTTTAGGTTATATTTTATGTCAAATTTGACATTTGGATGCCCCCAATGTACCTAGGTTTTTGACTTTCTTAGGCCACGGTTCATAGCATATTTATATAAAAACTCACTCTCCCTAAAAGTGGACAAGTGGAAGGTTTGAGACAACTATCAAAAGATCAGCTGAATTTTCGTTTAAGCATGGCTCAACACTAGTAGAGGCTTGGAAACACTATTCGATATTCAATTAGAAAATATTTGGCCAAAACCACCATTCGCTTCGAACTTCATCACTGCTTTACGTGTGTGCCTGCTTATAAATAGGCCGGTGTAGAGGAACATATAAACAATCTGCTTGGCTTGTGTAGTTATTCCTATAGCAAGTGAACACTTCGCCTCATATCAAGTTTAGATACATTTCTGATAATTAAAACTCAATTTTGTGGCTTCCTGGAATTTTAATTATTTAGAGTTGATTGTAATTGGCAAAAAACAGTACAAGAAAATATATATTCTTCTAATTGCCTTCCGCTATCAACTTCAGAACACCAACAATTATTTGTAGGACATTAATGGGCAGGGCAGATGATACATATTCTGGACAACCCACAAAAATCACCCTCATCTGGTATGATACTATAATTTACTTGCCCAATGTGGGTTGGTAAATGGTGCAGTGCGCCCCAAACTTAACGCCGCCACTCGAACGCCCGACTTTCGCGGAGCGGCGCTATCCTGGTGGCAGACGTTTCAACTAGTCGGTCACGTGAAGGCCATTCCCAATCTCCGGACTGGGGTAAGGGGAGGTAGTAGGGCCGTCGGCTGCATCTGAACTTAAGCTGAAATAAAGTATTGTAGCTAATATACTTTTGGCGTGCACAGCACGATACTCTTCACAAATAACAATTAGTGAAATGTTAATACACATGGTAGTGCAATAAGACAAGGACAAAAGAGAAGAACTGGACACACTGGTGCTGTTCTCAAATTCAGCACCAACTCGTCCTAATATCAGCACTGTTAGGTGAAGTGGACCTGCCAAAATCCCCATGTTTTTCTTTGTAATCTTCTCCATTCATTTTGTTACCAAGGCTGGCAGGATTTCCCAAGATCCAAAGGTGTGAATTTAGTTTGTAAACACAAGGGTAAACATTTAATAATTTAGGCTTATTAACTATATTGTAACTTTTATATGCAGCAGCTCCCACAGGCAGCATGTTAACATGTAAATAAATGACCGCTCGGATTTTAAAACATAATAGAGAAAATTACTTCTGACACAGCAAACAGAAAACCACAATCAATCCTGGATATCTCACGGTGTTTTTAGCTATTTAAATATTGAAAGAGACTAGCTTTATGATTTGAAGAGAACTTCAATATCAATATAACCAAGCAAAAAAAAAAATGAAACAGCCCTTCAGTAAAATATCTACTACCTAAGAGTACTACTTGGTTTCCTAGCAAGAATACCAATATCACTAACTGACGACATTGAGCTCTGAAGAAACCAAGTAGCCCAACACCAAGCTTACTCTCGAGTCTTCGCCTCAGCGTTCTGGCTAATGGCAGTGCAAACCCCTTGTCCAGTAGCAAGTCATAACCAGTGCTGCCGCAAGCAAACCGCATCTGCAATGACGACTTAACCGTTGCATTGGACTACTTCTGCGTCCTGTTGATACTCCTTGACAAAGCAGGCGATTGGTCTGCAGAAAACAGTTTTTAAAGATGCGCATGGAATGTCGCTTTCTTATTCTTTTCCATGGCAGCCTGCCTCGCTAAACGACGATTTTCATTTTCAAGGCGCCTGATTGTTTGGGTCACCTCCTCAAACACATCGTCTGTATGACGGGTAGATGTGTCGATGAAAAGACTGGCTGGAGGGTCCTACGGCCCCCGGAAGCAGGTTCCTACGGACAAGTTTTAAAAACTGGTTAGTGCCAGAGTTCACACCAAGCTGCGCAAGGACTGTGACGCGTACTGAACAGGCAGAGTCTCTGAGCAGGTCAGGGGCGCTGGGAGGCTACTGCTGCAAACTGCCGGCTGCCTGCAGTATCAGGGTCAGTAATATTAACCCCGAGCTACGGAGGGAGCTTAAAGATGCATACGATCAAGGCTTCACTAGTTGAAGGCACGGGCTGTTCGACAGCGTGCACCAGGGTCACACGACCTCCGGCAGCAGGTTCCTGCGGACAAGGTTTGAAAACTGGTTAGTGGCAGAGTTCACACCAAGTTGCGCAAGGAATGGGACACATACCGAAAGGACAGAATCCCTGTGCTGGACAGGGGCGCTGGCAGGGTGCTGCTGCAAACCGCTGGCTGCCTGTAGTATCAGTGATGTTAACCTTGAGCTACGGAGAGAGTCGAAGATGCTTACGAAATAGGCTCTACTGGTTGAAAGAAAATGTAATCCTCAGTCTCTCAGTGTAGCCTCCAAGATTCGTAGCACATACCCACTTAGCCGAAGCTGATGGTTGTTGATGAATGCAGCAGCACAAGTGAGACTCATATATGTGCCTCTTGCCTGGAACTTAGGGTTTTCACTTACATTGCACTAGGAAGCAGGAGTGGATCAGCCAAGATGACCAGATGATGGTCGGTGCTGCATCATGATGGAACACTGACTGATGATGTCTCATGCACACTTAAAGAATTCCACCGCCAGCAATAAATATGCATGTTGGCCCTCAGGCTAAGGATGTGGATATTAATATTTATTTTTTAACATGCATAAAATCTATGCTTATACTAAGGATAACATATTTTTAAGGTGTGGTGTGGCGCTGTATGACATTTCCAGAACTTCTAGACATCTTCGCGATTTCGCTTTTGATTGTGCAGATGATTACGAAGTCAATTTATCGCACAGCGTTCATGAAGTTTCCAAGATGATTAACTGCACATACATATATATATATATCCTACCAAGCCATAACAGCTGGGTTAGTTTTCTTCCTTCGCGTCGTACTTACTTGGCCCTTCGGTTGAGATATAATGGTGGGAGCAGTTGTGCTTTTCAGCTTCCTCCAGCCATCATAACATCTCGTCTGGAACTGGGAAGGCTCCAAATGGGACTGCAGTTAAGTAACTTTTTGAGCGACATCAGCAAGAAGAATGCAACCGCACCAGCATACGAGAGGAAGGTAGATCTGCGCTGTAGGAACACGTTTCAATTATTCCATAGTCAAATTTATACAAATTAGAACACTTGAGCAACGCCTTTTTTGTTTTACTCAAATAATCGGTACCATAGAACCCAGTCAACAAAGTCGTATCCATCAATGTAAGATTAGGAGACGTGCCAAACGTCTGGCACCGGAGACGTGCCATCTGGCACGCACCATCGAAAAACAAAACTGGATTTTAATTTTGACCACCTGACGATATTTTGAAGGACGCTTATTCTGCAATGAACCTTCGTCGGATCGCGAGCACTTGGTGATCAATCATCTTTCTGCACTCTAGCGGTAGGGCGCAAGGACACTACGGAGCCATGCACTGCAAAAGCCTCACCTTGCAAGTCAAATTATAGTCCAGGGGATTCCACTTCTCGCCGCTTTTGATTCGGTCCAGGCACAGCTTGCTTCTCCTCGGCGATTTCGAGAGTTTAAAGACCCGATTTTCCTTGGAGCTGTGGATTGTACACCCCAGCGCGCAGGAACCGCCCATTTTTCAAACGGGATCGACGTTACTTGCACCACTCCCACGTGGGGCTCCCAAGTGGTCGTATAAGCGTAGCGCTTGGAGCACACGTTCGCTTCTTTCACTATTTTGCATGACAGTAATCAAAAAATATCGTGCACCCTATTTTCAGTCACCCAAAATTACTCCGAGGCACTTATCAAGTTCGTTTCTCGCAACCACCGCCAGGGTAATATTTCCGGCTTCTGGTTGGCAACATTAGAATTTATGAGGACGCCCTGGAACTCGCCCAGTCCGCTTTTGTTTAATAAGGTATCCTCATTTTCTCCTATACTGCCCATCGAATGGCCAAACTTTCTACATACTCGGCTCTTCTCTGGAGATTCCACCTCGATCTCGGAGGCGGCATCTGTGTGCGCGTCAAACACTGGCGCACATTTACCTGCCGATGGGGCGCGCATTTCTGACGTGCCTCAAAAAAAGACCAATCAGGCTCCGCGGTTTCGCTCTCTGGTTTTACTTAGTGATGATACAACTATACGTGGAGCCCCCTCCGGCTGGCCCCACACTTTCGGAGGAGGCCAAGAAGAATATGCGCTAGGCGGCCACGTGAACATGGTCTCTGGGATGCGGGCGGTGGGTTAATTATGCCTCCCTTTGCACTCTAAAGAGACCAGTACCTCCCCTCCCTCTGGGCCAACGCGCTTCAGTTGAGGTCACCTTTCCATGGCTTGACCATGACAGACCGGGAAGACGCTCCGCCAGCCGTCTACATGGACGAGTCAAAGGCAGCTCTGTGCGCGGTCTGCCAGGTCTTCGTGGTGTGCGAGGAGGGGAACACCAAGGACAAGATGCACATCTAGAGGGAGCAGCTCAAAAGGGACGCTGTGACTGCGGCGGCTGCGACTGCGGGGTATATCGAGGCGGTCCTCAAGCCATCACAGTGGGAGTGGCAGCAGCTTTTGACGCAGACTCAGTGTTGGCACCCACTACCACACCGATCCCTCAGGCACAAGTGTTACCGCCGCAGGGGCAGTACGAGCCAGTCCAGAATGCCGGGCTGACTGACTACTAAACGGCGGATTTGTTTTTCATCGGGCCGGAAGCACCTGCCGGTCCCCAAAGAAAAAAGCGGGTTGAAATTAAACCGGAGTTTTAGTTCATCATACGGAAACGGAAACAACCAATTCGGAAACTAAAACGGAGACAACCACTCCGAAAACTAAAAGGGTGACAGCCAATCCGGAAACTAAAACGGATACAGCCAAACCGGAAAATAAACCGGAGACAACAAATCCGGAAACTAAACAGGAGACAACCGCTCGGGAGGTCTAACCGTACTTCGTCAAATCATAAGCTAGATCGGATGGGGCCTATCCGAAGAATTCAGCCGTAGTGGATCAAACCGGAGATTAAGCCGCATCAGGCCACTCCGTACAAAAAAAAGGAATTATTTTAGCGCAAAGCTATACTCAGTTTCACCTTCTGGTGTACTGAAGCTGATGCGAATAGCCTTTCGAGTCAATCCAGTGCCGAAGAGGATGTAATCTGACTATCTGGCTAGACGCAGCGGCACGGAAAGCGTTGAGTCATGCAACATATTCAATGCACTTGGTTGCAAGAATTGGCTAAGAGCATCTCCTGGACTATATCACAAATGAAACAGAACAGAGTCAGTGTTGGCTAGTTACCAAAAGTAAAGGAAATAATGAAGTATGCCACCACATATAAAATTCTGGAGAAACGCCAAGATTCATCTATATTATTCTGAAAACACAACTTTCATATAAAATTTGAGGATTTGTAGATTTAATAATTCAAAAAAGATTTTAACGTTCCTCAAAATTCACACATTCAACGCATGAAATCCTTTATGAAAAAATAAGGAAAACAAGCCAAAACCAGAAAAATATACGAGAGCACACATTCAAGATTGTGCAAAATAATTAATAAATAGTACAAAGAAAATAGCTTTGTAAATAAAAAGCTATATTGCACATATACGGGACTCACATCCACATAGAGAATCCCACAAAGCTTTATAGGATTTGTATCTGTATACAGGATCCCATACAGCTATATTAATGGCTTGCACGTGACATCATTCAAAGAGCACTTTGATGACCACAAAAAAAGTGGGGAAGGAGCCCCTTTCTAACCAGGATCCTCTTTTGTGCCTCCCGGTTTTGCACAGAGCATCGCTATTCTCCTCCCAGAAGATTATAAAAGATTAAGCCATCACTCAAAATTCTTACAAAGCAGCTTCCTTCGCCTTCTCTTACATGCTGGTCAAAAGTCTGCGATGTTAGGTCAGTGCAATTTTTGACGTCATCTCACTTTTCACAAGTGTGCCGGTTCCCCTGGCAGTTACAGCTGCCAGGAAGGCTCTCGAAAAAGACAAAGACCTGCACAACAGGACCGCCCTTAGTGTGGAGGAACTGTGCCGCCTCCTTGAGTTTTGCCTCAGCAACACCTACTTTAGCGTCAAGGGAGAGTATTTTAAACAAGCCAGCGGAACCGCCATGGGCGCATCTGTCTCCGTTACCACGGCTAACCTGTGCATGGAAGCCATTGAGGAAGAGGCCCTGCAGTCATTCGCCACTGCGCCCAAGATATTTGTGCGGTATGTGGACGACTGCTTCTGCATCCTTCAAAGATCTGAAGTGGACAGATTCCTCTCACACCTCAACTCCATCGAACCGGCTATCCAATTTACAGCGGAACTTGAAAAAGACAATTCATTGCCTTTTTTGGACGTGCTCGTGAGAAGAGAAAAAGAAAATTTGAAGTTTTCAGTCTACAGGAAGCCCACGCACACTGGACGTTATCTCCAGTTTGATTTCTATCACCCAGCCTGCCACAAAGCATCGGTGGTTAGGACACTGCTGTCTAGGACGAAGGCTATATGCTCCTCTGAAGATGACAGAAGAAAGGAAGAAAAAACCGTCCGTGCTGATCTGAAAAAGAATGGATACACGAGCACCTTCATCCAACGCGTTGCCCGTCGTCAAGCTCGAGGTCAAAGACAACAGCAACCACAAGCCTGTACGCAGCCACGCCCAACCTCGCGCATCTGCGTACCCTACATCAGAGGAACAAGCGAGGCGCTTGCACGCGTGCTAGCCAAAGAAGGAATCCGCGTAGCCCACAAGCCGATGTCCACGCTTGGATTACTCATGCCCCGTCCAAAAGATCGCCCTCCGAAAGAAAAAACGCAGGGCGTGGTTTATAAGATCCCTTGTGCAGATTGTCCAGCCACCTACATCGGCGAGACAAAGAATTTCAATGAAAGAATACGCCAACACAAAAACGACGTTCGCAAGCTCGACCACGAGCGCAGCGCAGTCGCCGAGCACTGCGAAGTCAAAGACCACCGGATTGACTTCGACAACACCAGCATTATCGACGCAGAGACTAACAACCGACATAGGCTTTTCGTCGAGTCCTGGCATATTCAAACGACGCCAGGCAACATAAATAGGTGCCTTGGTGCTTTACCAACAGTGTATGTGAACGGGCTTCGCCATATTCATGAAAGAAGAAGATCGAGAAATGCGCCACATCCCTGAGAAAAGAAAAAGAAGATCAAAAAACGTCGCTCCTCAACGGCCACAGTCGCCCCTGACGAAGAACCGAGTCGGTTCGAAACGTAGGGCTCCTACATGTTTAGGAATTGGTTGGTTGCCATATTTTAATTATTGTATTCCCCAACCAGAGAGATTTCTCTCAAATGTTTAGTTTCAAATGTATAAGATCTGTATCCGCATGCAGGTACCCGTCTATATATTGAGACCTTGAGGTCGGTTTGACTTGCTGCATAGCTGAACCGGCGGAATAACACGCAGCCAGCGGTTTCAACAACAAGAAACAACATTTTATTCATAACAAAACAAAAAATTAAGCACGAAGAGGCAATACTCTAACGTCGTAACCGGCGGCACTGGAGTCTGCGCACCGCCTTTCTGGGCCGCCTCTGGTCCGCCTTATCAAGGCGGCGTGCGCGATGTGCGCCTGGCCGGCTTGACTCCGCCACCCCGCGAGAAAGTATGCCGCCTACTCCCCATAGTCTGGCAAGTGGGCTGGCAAACAGCCAGAGTGCCCACACTTCCGCAACCACCGCCCTCAAATTTCGTCTGGCATGTCCATGACCCATGAATGGCAGCTGTTGGAAGTCGTCAACTTTATTTTTCAAGCTTCTATAATTGACAGTAGCAAGGGGAATCGAACAAGTTCCTCGCGGGCATTCAGGTAGTCAGTGCCGAAAAATCTAGTTTGTGACAGGATTCCAAAAATGTTTTGCATTGTCTAAAAGCAAGCTGTCATATTTTAGGACTACCTTTGTTCCTATTCGCCGACGTGCCTTTGCATCATCCCACACGTGTTGTTTATTTTCGGAAGCGACTTTCAAAACATGTTCGAATATGACGTAGACAAACAAAGAAACAAATTGACAAACAAAAAGAGAATGTAGCAAATACAAAGAAAGTAGAGAAAACATGACGCATGCAAAGGTCAAAGATATTCAAGCTGAATTCAAGGTAAAGGCACGGATAGCGAAGCGTGGCTATCTTAAATCTTCCAAAGGCGAGGCCAAACAAAATCCAAAGCAAAAGTAGGAGTTTTTTTTTTTAAATATAGTCATAAAGAGTCATTAGGATTACCACCCTTTATGATTGACATTTCGCTAACTACCGACGAACGCGCTAAAGATTTCTGCTTTAATCGTTACTGTTAATAAATTTTTCTCTGGGTTTAAATGCGCAGCCTTTGCACGCAAATGAGGGTAGTTTTGAACAAATACCAGAGGCTGGAATAGGTCACAACAAAATTCTTAATTTACTAAATAACATTAAATTTGAAACGGCGATAGGACCCAGCTGTATCCCGAACCATTTTCTCAAATCATGTGCTGATATAGTTAGTTATGACTTTTTCAATATTTTACCTGCTCCCTGCAGTGCGGTTCATTGCCTCACGGCTGGAAACACGGAAATGTTCTACTTGTACATAAATCTGGAGCCAAGAGCAGTGTTGAGAACTACATACCAATATCACTGACGGGTGTTTTATGCAAGATATGGACACAACATTTATAGTAATCTCATGTTGCGCTTTAATATAATTCTTTTTTTACTCCCTCACAACACCGCTTTCGAGCCAGCTTCTTTTGTGTCGCCCAATTAATTGAATTTGCCAACAACTTATCTCAATCGTTGGATAGTAGGAAACAAGTCAATTGCATTTTGTTTGACTTCTAAAAAGCCTTCGATGCGGTTCCGCACTGTTTTAATCTACAAAAACTGAGGAGTCTAGATGTTGATAGGAACGCGTACTACTGGATTGCTATTTGAGCGATCGTAAACAATGTTTAGTTGTGAATGAGGTAAAGTATCAACCAGTTTATGTAACTTCCTCAGTACAACAGGGCTCCGCGCTCAGGCCCATCGTCTTTTTTTATTTTTGTAAATAACATAACAAAAGGAATTACCTCGCGAATGAGTATGTACGCTGACGACTGCCATTTGCACCGTGAAATTAATTCAGACTTTGATGTTTCGACTCTTCAAAGCGATTTCTACAGAATTTGTTGGCGGTGTTTAAGATGAAAAATAAATTTGAGCATTCCAAAGAGTTGTCATGTAATGTTCGCAAGAAAATGCAACGTTTTCCAGTCATCGTACACTTTATACGGAGCAGCTTTACACGTTAATAAAGAAGCTAAATATCTGGGGGTATTTTTATGATTTGAGATAGCCCTCACATGTAAACTGCGTAACAGGGAAAGCTAGTACAACGCTGTGTTTTCTGAGGAGAAAATTCTCGCGCGTTTCAACATACTGTTTTTTTTTTTCCATCTGTGCAGCCCATTCTCGAGTATGCTTGCGTTGTATGGAATCCATTTCAAAAGTATCTCAATTATAAGATTGAAAGAATTCAAAACCGTTCCGCTAGGTTTATGACGAAACACTTCAACACTCGTAGCAGTGTCTCCGCAATAAAGAAGGTTTGCAATTGAAATCACTTGGTGTTAGACGGAAGGAATTGCGGCTAAACTTTTTTCACTGTATTTCCTATGGTTAATCTAAACATGAAAGATATCATTACCTGTTTGAGCAATTTTATGTATCGCGCGCAGTAGATCATGACCAAACCGTTCGAGAATACACGTCAAAGTCTGATTTCTTTCGTAACTTTTCTCTCCCCCAAACTATAAAAGAATGTAAGGGCTTGCCGAGTTTTATTGATGCCTTGCAAAGTTCAGATTCGTTTTTCTCGCAACTCCAGCATTGTCTCTGAACGCTATGTTTGAGTACGGATATATTTTCAACGCATTTGTGTTTCTTTCCATGTAGACTAAGGTTGTTTCTTTCCTATGTATGTAGATACTCCGTATCCGAATGTAGGCATTTTTATAATTATAGTGCCCAAAGAAATGTTGGGTTCAATAGCTTTTAGACATGCGTGTGGCAAACATAATTTAAAAATTGCATAACATGTCCATCATAAAACCAGTTACGTCTTCTCATGACGAGTAATCTTGAAAAAAACAGGTATAGTTTGGACTATCAGAGAGGCTGCAAGGCTTCACATTTATAGACAATGTGATACCGGTAGAAAAGCCATGAAGAAACTGTACTTATGAAGATTTTAGGATTACATTTTTGTTCGAATGATGCCGGCCGGTAAGGGTTTGTGCGCAGAGTGCACTCTGGCTATTTTGTCCAGGCATCATTCTTTCGCCTGCTGTGGTGAGTGCGACAGAAACTTCAACTCAAAATATTTGAACGTTCGCCCTAAAGATTACGACGTTCTTTTTGCCGATGGAGTCAGCATTTACAAGTGCAGTGCCTGTACGACGCGCCCGTGCTCGGAGGTAAGCCCCGTCAACGAAGAAGTGGTGCCAACGGGCTCCACTACGCCTACTGTTTTCGATTCGAACGACGAGTCATTCGATATGGCTATCGCTCTGAATGAACTACTATCGAAGGTCGACCGACTAGAAGATGAAGTGACCGCCCTCAAGGTCGAAAATGCTACAATAAAGCTGGCACTTGAAAAGAACCATGCGTTGATGCTAAAACGCTTAGACTTTGTGAATGTCAACGTTGCGAAGGTGGTCGACACTCTCACAACGATTTGACCAACTAGGCCAAGTTATGCTAACGCGACGAGGAGTGTAGCTAAGAAAGCGGTTGAAGAAGCAAACCCGGTTCCTCCGACGACCATCAAAAAGCCATTGGTAGCCAGCGAGGCCCGAACAGCTTCCTGTGAGCCCGCTGCTGCGGATCCCTTCAACTTGGACAACGCGAGTCTGAGTTCTGCTGCCCGAACTGCGTCCTAAGATTGCTGGACTACAGTTCGTAAACGACAAAGGCAAGAAGTTCGCAGTGCAACCAATAGCGAGCATCAGTTCCCATATCTGTTCAGAAATCATGTGTTATCCCATCCGGACCGGGACATGAGTTTGGTTTTATCAAAACAAGAGCGACATCTAGCTCGCAAGGCGTGAATACATCGTCACTACAGCCATTAACAGCACGTGGTCCTGATACGGTATGGACAGGACGACTTTTCGGCATAAATACACACGACGTGAGAGATGCGCAGAACGTGGTTTGCAAGATCCTTTTGTGAAGATGTCATCAACAACGCAAGTGCTCGAAGGGGGCGATATTGTTGAGGAGGAGACTTAAGGCCTCGAGCTCTTTTCCGAATTGCGGAGAGTGGCTTTTTTGGATCAATATTTTCACAAAATTCTTGTCCCATAGAGTCAACCCACATCATAAGAAATGAATCCGCGGCAGACGGCACCTTCTCTCGTTCGAATGTCGACTGTATCCGATATTTGTTGGATAGGCTCCCATTGCCTGGCGCGCGCCATCAAGGAACGAGGCTCCCATTGGCTCTCGTGCGGCGTATTTCCAAAGAAAAGCCACCAGAGAAGCCTTCTCCATGGCGTCGCACCGCATGGAGCGGTGCGGCAGGCGGTAAGAGGAGGCATTGCTGGCGGCAGAGACAGGCAGAGGCTCCCGAGAGGTGGCACGGCCGAGCTCGGCGCGGCGAGGGCAATTCGCGAGAGCGCGCGCTTGGCCATCCGCCGACCAAATGTGGCCGGCCACGCCACTATGGCCCAGACAAACTAAGCGAGCGGAAGAACGACATTCACTCTTTCGCATTCACAACTCATAAGAAGTGCTTAGGTTCCCTCGGATTTTTATTTTCATTTACTCTCTTTTTTAGCTGACTCATTCACCGAGCTCCCTCACTAGACTGCATGGAATGGTCCTCCAAATTAATTTGCAGGAAAGAAAATGCAGCAGGTATTTTAGAGTGTGCGTCTGACATATATTATTCGTATGTTGAATGTCCTTACTGTATTCATGACCATTTCCATAATTGTATCCACATTGTACCTAAAACGTTTATTCATATTTTGTCTTTTGTGTTCCCGACAATTCTTCTCCTAATGTGCTTGCTGAGTCGAAATCAAGCCAATACATCTTCTTGTTCACTATTATGGCATTATATAAATCGGCTGATTCTGAGGGCGAGTGTAAGGTACAGACTCTAACATGCAAGGCAGGAGCCAATGAGAAGCCCCAGAAAGAAAATTGTGTTGTCTGTATATCAAAATAACACATTCGATTTAAAAATACACTATTGTTAATATGCATTGGAAAACAGTGCTGCCCCCTTTCTGATATATCACTAAAATCTCAATGGCATACACTTTTTTGTCCTGTGAAATTCATAGCCTAGAAATTTTATTCAACTACGCTCGTCAGTGCAAATGAATTTAGAGGTCTGAGCCACCCACTCATGCATGGCTACGTGGAAAATGTTCATTTTCATGTGCACTATGGTATAGAAGCTCTAGCGGTGTGCAATAATTGATTGCATTCATGCTGAAACTGGGATCGGTTATCGTGGCGATGAGCAAAGAGACGAACATTCTCTGATATGAAAACATTAAAAAAACGTGCGCAAGAAACAATAGTATAGAGGTACCTTAGATTTTTTTTCTTCGTCATAACTTTATTTTCCTCTTTATTGCATGTGAGTCATATATTATCGTACCTTATATATATATATATATATATATATATATATATATATATATATATATATTCTTATATCGGAGGGGAGCTCGCAGAACATATACGGGTTGCGATGGCCTCCAAAACATATGAAAACGAACTCCTGATTGGCGATAATAGGAGTTGGATATAAAAGCTCTATTCGCACAATTCTTGAGTTGGAAGCGGTTATCGCGGCGATGAGCAAAGAGACGAACATTCTCTGATATGAAAACATTAAAAAAACGTGCGCTACGAATAATAGTATAGAGGTACCTTAGATTTTTTCTTTGTCATAACCAGGGATGGGCAAAATACATGCAAATATGTATCGAAATACAAACACAGAATGCTTCGTCAAAAAAGTATTTAACTACAAATCTAATTGCATTTCCAAAAAAACCATTTAAGTACAAGATACAAATACAACCAAGTGTATTTGGTCTCCTCCAAATACTTTTCCAAACACATTCCTCAAAATTTGCGTCAGCGACTTCAGGGCACCTGCAACGGGTTTGTGGGTATCTCATTTTAACTTTGCATCGCACACTCCGGAGTTAGTGCGCGGGGCTCTAGTAACGTAATGCAAATATAATCACAAAAAATGTAATCAGCTTGGACGTAATAGGTGAAAAAAGTACAGAGCTTGAAGCAGCTTTTTTTGTCGATTACATTTGTGTATAGACCAACAAAGAAGCGAGACGACCAAGACGCGCAGCACTAGCTACAGAATTTTTTATCGTTGTAACTCGCACGAGTTACGAAAATCTGGACGACCCGCGCATTTAGAATGTTCCAGGTAAAAATATGGACGGAAATCAGGCTGGAAAGCATCACAGGTTGTCACAAGCACTCATTTAGCTAGTCTGCCTGTGAACGTCAATTTCGTCACTACTCTTTCCCTGCACTAGCACCGTAATCACAAAGCCACTAAACGCTTGTGCTTGATTGAGAGACACTGCATTCGGTGCAGAACGTAGTTATCTTCCTGATTTGGACAATGCCGCTCAAATAAAGCCGGAGGAAAAAAGAAAAAAGCGTCATGGCCGAATAAAGGATGGAGACTATATCTTACAACCACATGCAAAAAAAAGAAAACAAGAATTGTCGTGACAATAAATTTGAGGGATGTATTTTCGCCCACAAAATTGTATTTAATTACAATTGTACTTGAAATACCCACGTTTTAGTATTTAAATACACACGTCAAATACATCACCCAATTTGTAATTAAATACAAATTCAATATACACAAAGTATTTGAAATACGTATTTCAAATACTTTTATTTGAAATACTGTCCATCCCTGGTCATAACTTTACTTTCCTCTTTATTGCATCTGAGTCATGTATTATCGAACCTTAAAAAACACAATTCGGAAGAATTGTGTTTACCGTTACTGCAGACGTATTTCCAGAAGTGTTCTGGAGAACGCCGAACGCTATTTTTTTTAAAATTGAGAAGGGAAGCAGCCTTAAAATGGCTCTTACTTGTCTTTAACCGCCCTTTCCAATTATTTTGTTTATCGAGATTTCTCAGAAGCCGTATCTCACTGACTTTAAGATAGGCCCTTCCTCTTTGGTTGGGTAGAACAGGCAACTCACGTGTAAACCACGGCTTGTCCCTTGCTCGCTTTTGCGTAAGCATACGCGTTGGGCCAAGCTGAACATTTTTTTTTCTTAGTTTTATTCATAGGTCCCTAATGTCCTAACGTCCAACATGTGTTACAACGTAAAAAAATCTACCATATGGCTCCTATCATTATTGCGTGCGTTCTAGGGTACAAGCTGTTCGAGCAAAAATACGTCAAATAAGCTGAACACCTCAGTAAACAATTTACCACCAGTGCCCCCCCCCCCCCCCCCCACCCCAGCTTTGACTATACTATGCAATCGCTGGAGGATTGAAATTACCGCTAAAATAATGTGATCACTTAGGTTACTGGAAATGTGTTTAACCGAGTAAGGCATTGAACTTCGTAGCCAGAAAAAAACAACAAAAAAACAATGACTAAGGATTTCCCTTGAGCGTTCACTGGAATTTCGGTAAAAGAATTATTTGCATCAGAAACCACTATTGTGGTTGTCTATGAGTTGCGACAGCATTCGCCATGTGATTCACGAGGCAGCTCACTTTGATACGACGACGCATATCTTGAGAAAACACTATTTTATTACGTGTTTACGACATACCACGTAGCGCGACTACAGAGCATCACTTAGGAATCAAGTAATTATTTTCTCTCTCTGCCATCGTTAATTCTTCTGGTTTTGTGCATTTGTTTAGTATTCAACCTGTTTCCCCATCACCATTGGAGCTTCATGTGTGTCTTTCCCTCCCGCTGTGTAATCGTTTAATGTTCAAGTTGTACCCACACCATCATTGATCATGTGCCAACTAGCTCAAGTTAAACCGATAATCGCTTCGTAGCTTGGCCGCCAATGTGAATTTGTGCGTACTGTAGCTCCCTGCATGCGCGGCACGGGTTTATCTGGTTGCTGAAAGGACATCTAGGAAACCTTTTTGGCACACAAAGTCATAAGCGACGACTAGGCAGACCGCTTGGACAACCTCTAACGCGATCTCAAGGACTATTCGTGAGAACGACCTCAAGGGCAACGTCCAGCACGGCGTCAGGATGACATCCGCATATACGCGGCAACTTCGTATGCGGACGTACTTGGTATACACGTGCCGCTCTCACGCACGGCGCATTCGAGGCTGACAATAGCAAGAGACATCGAGAAGGTTGCTCGAGGGCGTTCACGCTGTCAGTGCCGAACAATCCAATTTTTGACATGATTCCAGGAATATTTTGCATTGTCTAAAAACAAGCTGTCATATTTTAGGATTGTGTTTATGCCCTCTAGCCCACGTGCCTTTGCATAATCCCACATATGTTATTTTTTGTTTTTCGCAAACAAATTTCGAAATATCATCTGATATGACGTAGAATTCTCCAGCTCTTGAGCAATTCTGAGGATGCTCTTCTTTTCCTTAAAATATCTGAAGTTAACAATATTGGGACGATGTTTTTTTTTTCTGCAGAAAGCGTGCCCGATTTATGAGCTCGCTTAATTTGAACAACGTCGAATCCTAACTGAAATTTACGGATTTCCTTAGCTCCGACTTCCGATCACACAGGCGTTTCCCATAAACTATTGTCCTGAAATCCATAGATAGGAGATTGCACCGTCAACAGGGTTTTAGAGTCTTCATGCTTTGCAGACAAAACGTTTAAAGAATTTTAATTTTCCTCCCATTTTTTTTTTTGCAATTTGCTAAGATTTGCAAACGTCTGCCCCTGTTCCAAATTTTGACTTTATTGAACGTAAAGGCGACCTCAAGTCGTTAAGGCAGGTATCAGACAACTTTTGGCTCTCTTCAATTGAGACTAGTTTCTTCATCAAGCTGTTTTGGACTTTTAAAACTAATTAACCGTATAACAAATACGATGTTCACTACGAAAATTATACTATATTCTGCGAACACGTATCAAGAGTATTCCAAGCACGTTCGCTTCATGCAGATGTCTGCTTCCAACATATGTGTGCAAAGTTTTTTTAAGCGATATCAAAGGACTGCACACAATGATGAAACCCGCAACAAACAGAATCCGGAAACTGAGGTGCTTATGATGGCTTGGCGGTGTTACCGCGGCATACCCGTTCGTCACAGATACAACCTGTAACGCTCAAGAAATATACCTCTGAGAAGACTTAGATATTCGGGTACAATTTCCGGAAGGGACGTTCAACATGGGAGAAGCTAAGTGTATTTGTATTTTGTGTGTATTTTGTTTTAATTTTTACTGAAGAGTTTTATATTTTTTTCTTTTTTGTTGCTTTGTAAGCAATTGCTCGTTGATTGGAGTAGGTCTTAATATGCGAGAGACAGTTTTGAGGAGGCAAAATTAATTTGGTTTACAATGCTCACTTGCATAGTTTTCTACGCAATGCACTGCCTGCCTTTACATGGATGCAATACAAGAACGACGAAATAAGCTAGCCTTATTAAACGCCGGTGTTATCAGGCTAGGCGGAATGAATCGACTCTAGTCTGATCCTCAAGAGGGCTGTAGTTTGATATTTCCAATCCTAGACAAGATATCCGTGACCGCTATATTATACCTTATTAAGTGCCTGCACGATGAATCACTGGATCGTCCCCTTTTGCCGGTAAGAGGTGCTGCGCGACAAACATGGCCGCAACCAGGGAAGCAACTAACCGCATCGTTTCCAAGTTAATGGAAAGTTGCCGAAAAGTAAAACGGAAAGCAGGCGCATTGGAAGTGATGATCATTTTCGCGGCTCCGAAGAGATACAAAGAGCTGCAAACTTGCACAGTTGCAAACGATAGGCAGGTAACGTGCGTTCTGTTGAAATAAAAAAACACAAGGTGCAAACCGGTGTAAATCCAAAAGGCCATCGGTGGCCGAGTAGGCTACCGCACAACAGCTCAAAGCACGTGAACGAAACTTTCGAGCTATAACACCCAGGAAATCCTAGGTTCAAACGCCGCTCCTGCCCTTTCCAATCTGAACGAAAATCGTACCGGCATGCGGTCGTGCATCACTACTGAATGGTACTCGTGTTTCTGGCCCGCAAGATTACCGCTGTGAAAGCGCGCCTGCGCAGTTTTTTCGTGTCTTATCTGCGTTTTCACATCAGCTGCCTTGTGCCTGTAGCATCGGTGGTTCCGTGAGTGGAATACCGGACTTTCCACACGCTGCCTTTCTAAAACTTACGTTTATAAAGGTTTCGGATGACTCTCACCAAGTTTATAATTGATACGGTTTGTTTATTTCGAGTAACGAAGAAATTATATAGAGACAAAAATTAAATATTTAAGTTATAGTGACCACTACTCACCTGTAATAAACCTCATTGTTCCGACTGATGTTTTTGTTTAGAGATAAATATGTGTGAAATAAAATATACATCCTATATACAGTGACATTAATTTTGTGAAAACGCTTTGTTCTGAGCAGGCAAATTGCCTTCCATTTCAGCTTAGCCGCAGAGTCGCCAGATTGTTATGCATGTTTTCTTCAGTTCGTGTTGTAGATATTTTTATACTATGTATACTTCCCAAGTCAGTTTTTTTTTTCTGACTTCCCATTCTTACATTAACAAAGCTGGTGTTAGCAGATATTAGTTGCAGAGTTTATGCTTTTCAACCAAGCTCCAAAGGAAAAATGAAATCTACCATAAATAATAAAATTTTCCCAACAAATCAAAAATTCATGTTACTGTTTTTTTTCGGCAAACATTACCTTGTTTATGGGAATCATATTTGTATCTGCCGCTAAAACATGTGTGATTTGCTCATTTCATTTCCCTTGGAAGTTTGACGTCCAGGGTATGTTGCTTTATTGCTTGAATATTACGCGGCTCCATATTTATATACGAAATGTATTGTATGAACATGAGCCCTTCTAATTAGGAATAAATGTTGGTTCTTAGAGAGGTGCTATGGAATTGTGCCTCTCCATACGTAATCTTTTCTGCATAAGAAACTTCTTAATCCATGTCTGCTAATTCTTCCTACTAAAATTCATACCACTATTCATGAGTAAAAAAATAAGAATAAAAAATGACGAAAAACGGTCATTCCTAATGCTGTCCGCTCTACAGCCGCTTTCACTTAACGTTTGTTATCTCTTAAGAATCGATTCTTGTGACTTCAAGTCGTGCAGTGTGTTCTGGAACCAACAAGAATGGTGCATTGACCCTCGCTAGGTTTTCAGTTTTCAGTCTGATAACAATTATGTTAAGAGGCTAATACAGTCTGAAGAAGGAACGCCACCTCAATTATTCATCTCTGCACATGATAATAAAAAAAGTAAAAGAATCCCTGCAAGTTTTATTAGTTTTGTACAGATTTATAGAGAGCGTTGTTTACTCTCACCTGTGAATGAACATTTGAATGTGTTGTTTTACAGCGATATGTGTTATAGGCTTTTAGAACAGCAACATTAACAATGTCCGTTGTTGATGATGCAGTTCTAGTTGTTGTTAATGTAGTTGGCGCAGTAGGGAGTCCGTCGTCGATGTTGCCTAATTATTGAAAAAGATAATCTGCCACCACGCGGGAATGAATCCTAGTTCCCTGCGTCCGAAGCGGGGGTGTTACGACAGAGCTACAGCAGAGCGTTAAGAACCCGCTTTACAGTTACGTTTTGTATAGTACCCGACGCCCACTGCCATAGTCTCCTCTATACTCACAAACCCTCGCAGTTCGCCGACAGAGCCATAGAGTGCTCGGTCGCAGGTTTTAGGCGCGAGCGTTTTTCGGGGAAGCTGGACGTTAGCGCACAGCTTTTGCACCGGCAAGGACTCGAAACATGGTTTTCAAAACCGCCGAGAAAAGAAGCGGTAGCCCGAGCAACGCGAGGAGCTCGAGCTGGCATTCCATCGCTCGGGAGCAGAGTGTTTCCGCGCCTCGCCACAGCGGGGCGCCTGTCACGTTGCTCTCCTCTCATCCGTTGTCTGCCGCTCTACCATTTCAATTTCGGCGGTCACCTCTCGTGACGATCTGCTAGGCTTTGTCAGTATAGAGGAGGCTATGTCATCACATGCACTCTGGAAAAATACAAATGAATAGGCGATAACAAAATACCGTCGTGGCACTGTCGATGCCAAGAGCTCTTCCATGAAGATGCGCCTTTACGCGCTCCGGAACAAAGAAGAAACAAAAGTGTTCGAAAGAAAATGTTGACTTTTTTTTTTCTTAGCCTTTTTTCTATGCGCTCCACGATGCATGCACGCGACGACCGTTCCCCATGACGTGTCGCACCTAGAGCCGTGACTGTACTGTGATCTAACGCGGGACTGCACAATTTTCTTCTAGTGCCTTCAGGCTAAGTGTGATCTTAGTTCTCAAACAATGGATTATCACATGGAGCGCCGTACGAGTCATTTCGAAATTGTCCGGCCGGGTTTTCTAAAAAAATATATAGATATACAAAAGCATGCAATCTTTGAACCATGACAATAAAAATCTTCAGCCTTGAGATCACTGACTTTGCCTGTTTATACATGCAAAAATACGAAAGGTGAACCGCATTTCTTGTTCCTAAAGGTATTTGAACCGTATTGTTTTTGATTTATCACTTTGCTTTCACGATATACCTAGAGCCATGGTATTTTATGCGACCCTCAAACACAAAAGGTTGGTGCACCCAAAAGAGCGTGTGTGTGAATAATATGTTTTCATGCTTGAACAATAATTATTGTTACCCAGCAGATGAGTGACAGGCTATTTTTCGCTAACGAAAATAAGAAAAGGCGATCGTCCATTGGAAACCTATATCAGCGAGTAGCTATAAAAGCGTAACGCTATCCTAAGACATACACTGTGCCTGCGTGTATATGCATGTGTAGACCTCGAGTAACAATGATTGCTCTCTTTTTGGGAATTCTGTTCTTCTGTCACAGCCATGGTACTTTTTCTAAAAAGAGCGGAGGAGATTATCCTGACGCCAACGAGGTAAGAAAATACGATTATTGTAACATGTTTATAGCGAGGTGACGGATACGCTTGTTTTTAATATCTTAAACACTCCCACATAAAGGTGCATAAATGCACGTATGACGTTTGTATTGTTGGGGTGACGCTGTCGGCAGGAGCGACGACAGGATGGCACGAGATGAGAAAACTCACAAAGAAATTATGAAGGCCGGGCATTCACGTGGGGCATGGCGCAACACGGGCGTGCGCGCCACTTCCCCGTCGACGTCTTACCCTTCCTAATAGTATGTTCAATCGGCAGGGGAACTGTCATCGGCTCACAAGTTGCCTCTAGATTTACAACAGCATTCTTACACCGATGATGACTTTTAACAGATAATGTTCATGGGCTGGAGTTCATGCAAAAAATGTCGGACCCGAGTGTAAGTAACAATTGTTACACACAAGTCGAGTTAACGTAAAGCATGCAAAGCCCATCGTAGGAAATGCGTTTTCATCGAAGAAAAAAGTAGTAGTCGTGATATATTATACGAACTCACGATCACGCTAATTTAAAAAGAAAGAAATCTACCAAGCTGCTCAGTGAGATTAAAACTCTAGACCTTGCGAACTGCAGCCCAAACGTTTTTGTTCGGCGTCATCGGAAGCTTACTTTTATTTGTTTTCTTAATGTTTGGGGAGTGAATGAATGTTACTCACTTTTTTGTGCCTTTAGATGCGCGATGAAAAAATGCACCAAGTATTTTGGTAGAAATATGAAAAAAAACCTCACATTTAGAGGAGGGCTTTAAAAATAATTGTCCATTTGTGTGCATGTTAAACGGCTTGGTACAGGCTTTACACTTGAAGTACAAATGTACGGAAATCAACATGCAGTTACTGTACTTCGATATCAGCGTGGGGGACAGGAATTTGTCCCTGAAGATCTAGACAATCCTAGCAACATTAGCATGTCATGGGGAACACCAAAGTAAATATCTACGAACCGGATCTTCCGTGTACAACTAAAAATATTCTGTTTATTGTGCACTTGAGAACGTCCCAGTTTAAATATGGCGACCCAAAAAAACTAAATACGTGTTCGCGTGGCTCGATCGGGCAGTGCAGGCAAGTGTGAATATGAACACCGTTGAGAATGGTCGCCCAGTCTGCGTCTTCCTCACATTCTTTGATTGAGGTCTGGCGGAGTACCTGCGTCCCTGAAGAGAAGTTCATTGCATTCTGAAGCTTCGACATCGACGACTGTCGACTGCGATGAGCTCCAATAGACAATCCTCCACGGGCGCTCCAGCCGCTGCAGCCTGCCCTGTTCCCAGCCAGGTCCGACATCGTAAGGATCTTCTGGAATCCTTGAAGATGACGTGGGAAGAATCGCTGGACGTCTACCAGCGAGTATGCCTTCGCAATAAATGGGATGATGAGGCTAAGCTCCGCAATTCCATATTCATTCATTCCAATGCGGCTAAAATATCGTTTACGAACCCCAAGGCTGAGATTGCTACATGGTTACTGCTCCAGAACTCAGCCAGCTCAAACAAGCGACGAATTTAGGCAAAATAACCACAGAAGCGTATGTAGATTATGTTCAATTTTTCGGCATTTTGATGACGGTTATTAATTACTAACATACCAGTCATCTTACTATATAAAAATGACCCCGTCATGCAACTTTGTAAATTGTTAAAAAAAATGAAAGGCGCTTACAACTACGTCTAATTCCGAATTAGAGCGCTACTCTTGAGGAGGAGGGGAGGGTACGGAGATGATTGTAGGCCGCTCCTCCTCCTCTGTATCCTCTTCTCCTTCTCGCCTCCTCCTCCTCCCCTGCCCTCCTCCTCCTCCCTCCTCCTCTCTCTTTTTTCCTCCACCTCCCCCTTGTCCTCCTCATCTCTGCCTGCCCCCTCGTGACGTCACTCGTTGAAGTCCTCGTGAAGTAAACGTCGTGACCTTTGTCATGATCTTTACGAGTGACCGTGACGTCACACGTGACGTCACCGTGGGACATTTCCCATAATGCAACGCGCTGGACACTTGTGACGTCCGTCGTGACGTCACGGTGACGTCATTATTTGAAACGTCCGATAATGCAACGCGCGGATCAAGGGAGAGACCCGCGCGTTTCAACATAGGGCGTTTCCCATAAAGCAACGGGCGGTTACGCCGACGGCGATGGCGACGGCGAAAGGGACATCGCTCACGCCAGAAATGAACGCCTTACAGCTGCGCTTTAAAAAAAAAAAAAGAAAAGAGAGGAAGATAGGGCATAAAGTATGCGGGCTATGAAATATATCTCTTCTCATTATATCTAATTCCCGGTAGCTTTTATCGAGCACCTGTATTCGCGCTTCTCCCTAGTTTCAAAGATTTCGAGCGTGCGTGTGATGTTTTAAAAGCTAGAAACAGCACATTCACACATGTGCATGAGCAGGGCGAATAAAGCAATAAATACTGTGATCAATAAGCAGACAAAGTGCACCCGTCCATGTTCACTTTGTCTTCCTTGAGGGTTGACGGTTACTGTTCTGTTCGATAGTGGGATTGGTTGCTGTATATTAAGAAGACTCCAAATTAAAAATGTGGAGCTGTGTTAAGAGACGGTGTTGTGCTCATCCCCTTGGTCTGCATATGGGTTGTGCATATTAGTATTTCATGTTTTGGATGACCATCATCAACAAATCCCATACGGCTCACAAACCCTTAGCAACGCATTCACCTTTAACGCGACCATAGTGGAATGTCACGCTGTAAAACAACTCAAAACGCAGCGCCGCGAATTTACATAACACCGTGGGAGTGATCTACTTGACAAGAGGATTCATCCGGATTTCGGTTACAGCAACCCTCACTGATTGCTGGTTCTTGCGGACTCCAGATGGGCAAAGGTAGTGTGCATGTCGGTCACACCTGCTGCAAAAACCGCAGAGAAACTGCAATTAATTTTTTACAATTTTCGGGATACAAGAAGTTGTGGTTATAGAGTTTCATTCGACAGAGTTACAGCGTTCTCATGGGTAGCGGAAGTTCGTCTGCTTATTTTGCATAGCTGTAATGGTGTCAGAACGACTCCGAGCTTCGATTGGCTCTGAATAAAGGATAGCGGGCGCACCTGAAGGCCGCCTGCTTTGAGGTCTTCCCACTATTCTTCAATAAGATCCAGTCAGAGCTGGGCATCGTTCTGACTTCACCTGCACTCTTGCGCAAGAGGCAGACGTTTTGTTCACTGCATTAACCTCCGAAGCCCGATCGAAAAGACCATCAGGTTTTCCTGATGGACCATCAGAGTTTCTTGATGGTCCATCAGACTTTTTTGATGGTCCATCAGGTTTCCTGATGGACCATCAAAGAAGTCTGATGGACCATCAGCCCACTCCTGATGGACCATCAGCCCATTCCTGACGGACCATTAGACTTCTTTGATGGCCCATCAGGCTTCCTGATGGACCATCAAGAAGGTCTGATGGACCATCAAGAAAGTCTGATGGACCATCAGCCCATTCTTGACGCACCATCCGACTGTCCTGATGGACCATTAGACTTCTTTGATGGCCCATCAGGCTTCCTGATGGACCATCAAGAAGGTCTGATGGACCATCAAGAAGGTCTGATGGACCATCAAGAAGGTCTGATGGACCATCAAGAAAGTCTGATGGACCATCAGCCCATTCTTGACGCACTATCCGACCGTCCTGATGGACCATCAGATGCGTTTAGATGGTCCGTCAGAAGTTCCTGACGGCGCCTAATGGTCTGTTGGACACTCTTGATGGGCTGTCAGAGGTGGTCTAATGGTCGTCAGAAGTTTTATGTTTCACTTCGGTTCCATCAAAAGCGCCTTATTTCCCGGCCGTCGGGACTTTCTTTGCGCACAATGTTTATCAAAAGTGCTTGATTAATTGTTGCTCGCGGTATTCTGACGGCGCCGTCAGAGGCGTTTAATAACAATTGATATATGGGTCGCGACATATTTGCCAGCATGTGATGAGTCGCGGGCTCGCGAGGTGCTGACGCAACTATGTCACGCGATTTGTCTTTACTCACTGAGTCCCCGATTCACCGGCAACTGTGCGTTCGTCTGCAATCACGCACCGTGGAAATTTCCCGTACTCACGGTAGGATTCATCGTTTCGCATATGCTTCATCTACGCCTTTCATTACCAACGGAAGGTGGACAGACTTTTCGTCGACACATTAATTTTTATAGACACGGCACCCCCCGAGCCCCGCAACCGTTGTGCGCATCGGATGGTCGCGGCGGCAATTAAGTTCAGCTTCCAAACAGACCGCGCGGCCATTGCTTTGCTTTACTTTGCTCGAAGGTTAAATAGTCGGGGGAATGCGCCACCGCCTCGCTGAATGAGCGGCCCAAAGTCGAGGAGGCTCCGCAACTTTGCACGCTACAAAATAGGCGATTTGAGGCTATGTCGCGATAAAAAAAGCTGTCGTTGAATCTCGACTATGATATATGATGGGCCGCAGCCGCGTGGTCAATGGGTTGATGTGATTTTTTTTATTAAGGAAAAGCCTTATATGTCTCGTCATTCAGACGACCTTAAAAGTTCTTGAGCGGAAACACGTCGAGTCACGAAAGGTACTAAAACCGGCGACATGAAAGGTAGAAAAACCTGCATTATTCAGTATTCAGCTGCACTATACTTCGTTTCAGCTTCGGTCCGAGCGCGGCCGCTGTTATGAGCCGAAGGGCCAATCAGACAGCGAAAGAGACACAACGTCATGGCGTGCTCTCTGCAATACCAGCCTGTATTCGCCGTCTCCCTGTGTGCGTTCCTTCGCCGGCTAGTCGTATCAAGCGCAGAGAGCACACCATGACGCTGCGCTTTTTGCGTTGTTTGATTGGCCCTTCGGCTTATAACATCGGCCGCGCTCGGACCGAAGCTGAAACGAAGTAGAGAACCCTTTTGGACCAGGGCGGTCGTTAACGAAGCAGCTTCGCATGGGTTTTAGACTAAATTAAAGTTTTCAACACCACCGCCACCCACATAGATATAATAAAAATAAATAGAAAACACAAAAAAAAAAACTCGCACAAAAAACGTTTTCTTCCTTCGCCCAAAGGGGGACTCGAACCAGCGACCTCTCGTTCCGTATGCCGACGCGCTAACCCTGCGCCACGGGCGGACGACTGTCGAGGGTCGCGTAAATTATGAGTTAGTCTTTATTGTATCCGCTACTGCCGACGCATCGGCTATTTGCGGCGCCAGTTTCTTTACACGCAGTGTTGACACTTGACATATTTCTCTCAAAAATGTTCTCATTCAAGTTCATACGCAGTGTTCGACACTCGACGATCCGTTAATTTCAATGTATACTTTATATTTTGAAAAACATTCGCCGCTTATATCCGTTCGAGCAACTGCGTCTTCAAAAGCTTCGAATCCAAATCCAAATCCAGTTGTTTCGTGCGCTTTGTTGCCTCGGCAGCCTCACCCTTCCTCGTGGAGTGTTTTCGAGGTTTTAGATATTTCGGTAGGTTTCACTCGATTTGGCGAGAACGGAGAAATAAGCGACGTCCACAGGACTTTATTTAAAAACTGCAATCCTTCGAATGTGGTCGACTTCGAGCGTAGGACGGCGACGCGAACGCTCGAGGAGGCTATTTCGACGCCGAGATCCTCGAACTGACGGGTGAGTGTGTATTTTTTACCATCCCGAAGTGCGACGTAGCCACAAGCAGTCGCCGTTTTCTTTCTTTTTTATTGCGACTGTAATTAAAAGTGAACATTGTAGATTGCTTGTATGGGGCACCAAGCTAGGCAGATGAATGCATACTTCAGTTGAGCGTGTGGACTGAACTGCCTTGCACGTGATATCATATGGCACCCTGCAAGCCGCCATTGCTCCTGTGCCTTAAGTCCGCGCTAATTTACTCGTACTCCACCGTTCCGAGTTTCACACTCCGAGCGTAGCAACTAAATGAAGCATAGCGTACAGTAGCGCAACACACCGTAGCTGTCGGCGAGCTGTATGAGCCACTTCCGACCACAGTTTTATGACAAACCCAGCATTTCGCGGATGCCAAAATTATTTTGAGCATAAATTAATTAAGGGCTCTGTAAAATGGTAAAGTAAAAGCCCCCCCCCCCCCCAAAAAAAAAAAAAAAAAGAAAAGAAATGCGCGGCGACGTTGGGAAATTTTTACCATTGTTTTAATATTTGTGAAAGGTTTGAAGACTCGCTTCGACCAGATATGCTGAATGTTACTTTGACCGATCTATTTATTGACCATGCATGCTGCTTAGATTCAAATGAAAGACAACATTCTTGAACCCGCTTGTCAAAACAAGAAACTCTCAAACTTGTCAGATATCTTGGGTTTCCGTCTTCCAGCGCGAGACGGAACCTGTCGATGTGCTACTCCAATACTGGCACACCACCGTTCAATAAATAGCACATTAATTAGTTTTCAGGCGAGATGCATGGACAAACTTTTTCCGCAACGTTTTCGCTTTCCAATCGAAGTATCTTTATTCGCAGGGCTGTGCATTCTACAAAGGGAAGCGATCGGACTGTCCTCTCATCTCGACAACTTTTCTGTCGCTGTACCATCATAACGCTATTGTTCGATGGGTAATTGGTTTTCAGGTGAGATTCGGGAACAAACCTTTTCCGTAATGGTCCTGGCTTTGAAATCAAATCATTTTACTCGCTGGGTTAAGCATTCTTCAACTGAAATGAGGCAGCGATCCACTGCACTCCTCGTCTCGGCGACGTTTCTGTCAGCGCGAAGAAATGACTTGGACTTCGAGAAATACTCGGTGCAAAAAGAGCACGCTTGAGTGTCAGTCCTTTGGTGGCGCTTCTGTCTATTTAATGAACAGAGCGCCAAACTCTTGCGCTCCGCAGCACAAACTTAGGCGCACAATCGTGGCTGATTCAATGTCAATTCATGCGAGTCATATAATACATGGCTTGCATTGATGTTGCATCAGCTGCCATTGCTTCCTGGCCAATTTATTTATTCATGATCACAGATGTACAGTCGGGGACGAAAGTCCCCAGGACGTGCTAGCTGCGGCTGAAACCCATTGCTCTGCCACCTGCCGGCGGGTCGCCTGGTTTCGAGATCACACAAAAGCGCATGCGCGTCCTACTCTGCCTGCAAACATGTGCGTTCCCTGCTCTTCTGCAGCACAGCACCTAACTAGGAATTGGGCACATGGTACTGCCTCGGAGATAGCGCTGGCGCTGACGAGCGTCTGCTATACATTCCAAAACTCGAGATACCGCCTGGGGCATTGCGCCGCATTTCGTCGTGTCAGCGCACCTTGCTTTATAACCAGTTCAGCTTATCGCTTAATTGAGCTGCCGTGACTTCTTGCTTTATAGGTGCCGTGTCAGTAAGCACTATCTCCGAAGTGGTACCACGCGCCCGATTCCGAGTTAGGCGCCGCGCCGCAGCAGAGCGGGAAAGCGCACACGTTGGCAGGTACAATAGGACGCACGTGCGCCCTTCTGCGATCTCGAAACCAGGCGACCCGCCGGCAGATGGCAGAGGAATGCGTTTCAGTCGCAGCTTACGTGTCCTGGAGACTTTTGTCCCCGACTGTACCTACAAGAAACCCAAGAGGAAATGGCAACTGAACTGGCCAGGCGCAAACAGGCAGCTGAAGCATCTGCAAGTTCACACAAAGCTGCTCCTCCCAGGAACGTCAGCCCTTGTGCCCTCTAACGCAAAGCAGTTTTTGTAGAAATTTTGTCACCAGAATATCATTACCTGTCTATGTAATGTGGTACAGCCTATTTTTTCTGGGAGTGTCCAAAAGCTAAATCTTAACGCTAATTAAATTTTTAGATGCGGTTTATGTCAGGACAAAAGCTGAAAGTGACGATGTTGCAAGGCTCTCAAAAGCAGCGCCAGCCACATATGGCTAGCAGCGACCGAAACGGGCACACAACTGGCCAATCCAATTGATGCAGAAAGAGAGCTGGTCGTGCACAAAATGTGAGTGTGGAGAGCAGCTTGGGAATCCCAACACTGCGTAATGTCATGTCGAGTCCTTAACATTTATACTTCCTTGGGATTGCTCTGTTTCACCACTCAGTCAAGGCTTTGCAGTTTACCAAGCCTTCTTTATTTCACGAAGGCCAGTAAAGCAGTCGGGAGTGACAAGGAAGACAAAGAATCAACTAAATCAGAAAAAAAAAGAAAAATAGCACAGGGATCCAGTTTGGTGCCGGCAACAATGTGTTGTCATGATTTGTTGATGAGGAATGCCATGCTTTCTGCCTACACCCCAATGTGCGTGAGAATGCTGCAAGGGGGCACACCAGCAGAGCTGCTAGAAACACCTTTCTCTGACTTACCCTGCTCTATCAATTGCAGGACTACCTGCGGCTCGGCTGTTGATGCAAAAGGTGCTGTAGGGCCCTACTGCCTAACGTGTAAGTCATTTATGGCCTGACCTCTGGGTACTCGTATGTTTACCGTACTAACAGAACCCATGCTTTAGCATTAAAAAGGTAACTTTTTTAATGAACCTGCAGTATATGAAAGAAGTTTGCTGTGCGGTGATAGAGCCGAACATGTCATAAGCAACACATGGCTTATATCTTGCATAGAGGATATTCATTCATAAAGGGTGGAAACAATAATGCTGAGAAAGAAGGCATGAACGGCAAAGAGCTCTCTACTCTACTGTTGTGGCTGCGCTCTGTTGCTGAGCAGAATGACCGAGGAATGTCCTTCCTACGTCATGACTACGTAGCAAGTTCCCCAATGTTGCTAGATTACCTCCCAAATAGGCTCCACATGCATCCACCAGGTGCACATTGAAAGATTGTTTGATTAGCTTTAAAATTAGTTTGCTTGTGCCCTTCAGGAAAGGACTGGTATTTTTGAGGTTATGTTGCAACCTGCAACTCATTAAAGCGATAAAATGAGCGCTGGAATTTGGTTTCTGTACCTCTTTAATGTGAAATTGTTTTTTTCAGTTGCTGACGAGGACATCCTTGCAAAGAATGAGATCGTGGATCCTAGCATCGGCCTCCAGAAAAGGAAGGAATGGTAAAATAGAAAAACTTTTCACTTTCATTCAGTGTATAATATACATTAAAAGAGTTTAGGATAGTGCAGGGGTGGCCAGAGTGACATGGAGTTAGAGCCGCAGACAAAACTACGAAAGTTTAGAGTCGCTGGAAGAAAGAAAGGGGGGGTGCTACTTTTAACAAGAAACAATATGCAGGGAACAGTTATTTCCATAGATTACAAGTATAATGGGCGATAACAACAAATGACACTATGCATCAGAAGGTCCTTTCCACTGCTAAGCAAAAATTAATACACGATTCACTAGCCAGTCACTGCCCCTGACAACTGTTATGCGTATACGGTTGAAAGTCTTTTAGAACAATAAAGGAAACGGGGTCACTCGACGCATCTATGAGGCAAAAAGCATTCCAGGTGTTGTGGGATGTTGCTAGCTACCAACTAACACAGGTACCGATAGAGTAACCAAAGGGTTATCTCAACAGCGGCGATATCTCAAAGGAGACGTCAAACCTAGTAGCCCGCGGTCCCCACATCTCCGCTGCAATGTAGGCGACGTTTAGGGCTACATTACCGCGGGTCGGTTCGATTAATTACCTCCGTCGGTGCCAATGATCGTCTACCTTGTCTCACTCTCTCGAATATAGCGGAAGAGAAGACACACGTACCAGAGTAAGGACAGAGTCCAAGAGCATTTATTAGAATACTCTTAAAACGAACTACAATGTCCCCATCCAAAATGCCCCCCGCGCCGGCAAGGTAAGAAAAGGTCCTTACCTGGCCAGACGCGGGGTTCCGGAGAGCCAAGACCGGGGAAGCATCGGAGAAGTCGCCGACGCACGTCCTATCTCTTTCGCGGTCACCCGGACGAGTCCCTTTCCCGAAAGCGGGAAAACAAGAGGCGAAACCTCCTCGCCTGTCAGCAGTGATCCGCAACCGAGCGGGGGGACGGAAAGAGGTCCCCCCGGGAGAGAGTGAGAGGAGAGCCCCCCAAGCCAGGCGGCCCTCTGCCTCACGAACAGGACGGAGCTCACGGCGAAGAAGGCCGAGCGTTCCGACCCGCGGCCGTTATCACAGCCATCGGGGAAGGGAGACCAGAGGAATCCCCACATCCCCCCCTCCTTAAAACGGTAGGTGGGTCTCAAGAAACAATAAAGGAGGCCCACCTGCTCTCATAAAATAATATATCTCTCTGCGCATCCCCAACAAATACATGCGACACCCAGCGCGCGTCTTCACAGTGTCCGCCGTCAAGAGCTGGCCCGCAGGACCAAAGACCTGGAAAGTTCAAGTTCCAAGCACTTGACAGTCGTCGCCACAGCACCGCAGAGCATCACAGGCACCATTTTGACGCCGCTGGACCCAGGTGTCGCGGTACAAGCTGGCCTGCAGTGGGGGGCAGTCAGGCGGTCGTGAAGGCGGCAGCACCGAAAGACCAACGACCGCCGCCCACCGGCGGAGACCAGCTGGTGAAGTCCCAGACACGCTGCCCAGGGGGTTCGGCGCCATCTCGGCCGCAGTGGGCTGGTGAAGGGGGGGTGCACGACCTCGGAGGAGACCTGCGAAGTCGTTTTGCGCCAGCAGCCAACACGCCCAAAGCCGGCCGTAGACCTCCCCAAAGGGAAGAAAGGGCGCTGCAGCCTCCGAAAGAGGGGGCGCGCGCAACCGACGCTCGCCTGCCTCGGGCCGCAAAGGCGGCGGAAACGGGCAGGAGCAAACGACAAACAAAAACCACAAAGAAGGTGGCCAGTTTGTCAACGGTGACAGGAACATGCCAGAGTGACCCGCTTCGACACCGGAAGAAGCCATAAAAAAGGGGGCCCCTCCGTTCGAAACGCGTCCACATACCAAGCAAACTAATTGAGTTCGCTTAATGTGGGCACCGGGGAGAGAGCTTCTAGGAAAAACGCCGAGTTCTCAATCCTTTGCACAGGCAGCTAACACAGAGGCTGCCTACAATACCCGGTTTTATAGTTACCGGAAGAGTCCGTTGACTATAAGTGGCCAAAAACAGATAACAGTCTGCAGCTGACCCATCTTCGGAAGTCGAGGTAAACGGATACGGGGACTTCGAAGGGGCGGATAGAAACAAACCGCCATGCATGCGCGTCTGCGAGCGGGGAAGATGCAAGTTCCCGCGCAATATAGCCGCCATCTTGCTCCCCAGAGAGGAAGACAAAAGGGGCCGTAGCTCACACGCTCAAACCTGCTAGTTTCGCCAACTATTTGAGCTAGCTAGCTTACCGAGGCTAGAAAAACATGTCTTGCACTCGATACGGCTTGATCAAGGACTCACAACGGTGTGGACCCTTCTTTTGAGGCAAGGCCAGGTTTCAGAGCGACGTAACTGCTGAGAGTCTTAGAGTCGCTCTTCCACCTGGATTACGCGAGTCTGACAGATATCGCCAAAGGGGGCTCTGACTACATGGCGCCTGGGTTTCAGAGCAACATAACTTCCGAAAGTCTTAGAGTCACTCGTCCACCCAGATACTGTCACAGTGCGCATCAGACCGCGTAGCGCCACCACCATGAACGCAAAACTAGTGTCGTTCTTGGAAAACGACAACAGGCTGCAGGAGTACATTGGCATCAAGCAGATACAAATCTTTCCCGAAGAAAACCCTCCGCGCCCACTGCAATACCAGCAGTGAATACAGCGCGCGCGTCAACAGTGTGCAAACTGCTTCTCGACGCCGACGATTACGCGGCCCGGCTCCCGGAGCCCGTCAGTAGCAGTACCAGCTACTTATCGACGTCATTGGCAGGCGTACCGTCCGACTCTAAATGAGTGTCCGCGACTACTCCGAGTCAAAGAAAACGCGAATATTTACATTCCCAGATTGCACTGCTGATCCTTCGCTACTCTTTTCTGCCAAGCCTCGCTCCCCGCCGGACATAAAAGTCCACCCGGTACTCAAAAACGTCATCAAAACTTCTATTTACATTTTCCCTTCAGGACAAGTTGTTGGAGGCGCGCAAGGAACCCAAATACACACAGGTGAAGGGTTCGCCTCAAGCATGGAGAACAAAGGGTCTCCCGCAACAACGAATGTTGCTTGACGCACGCTAATTCAAAATAGGAACGCGCGTACGAATCACACTGCGCTCGCTCAAAGGAGTGGCACTGCGGGTTGCCGACTCGGCATTAATCGCTCAACCATAAGTGACGAGATCAGGACGCTCATGGTACGGGGCGATCAAAGGCAAGGAATTGCTGGCAAAGGCCGGACAAGGGGACGGAGGCCAGGAGCCACGACCACGATAAAGGAAGTCGTGGCCCCACGTTGGGCGCCATTTTATGTGGGATTTTGCTACCAACACAGGTACCGATAGAGTAACCAAAGGATTATCTCAACAGCGGCGATATCTCAAAGAAGACGTCAAACCTAGTAGCGCGGTCCCCACATCTCCGCGGCAATATAGACGAACGTTTAGGGCTAGATTACGGCGGGTTGGTTCGATTAATTACCTCCGTCGGTGCCAATGATCGTCTACCTTGTCTCACTCTCTCGAATATAGCGGAAGAGAAGACACACGTACCAGAGTAAGGACAGAGTCCAAGAGCATTTATTAGAATACTCTTAAAACGAACTACATTGTCCCCATCCAAAATGCCCCCCGCGCCTGCAAGGTAAGAAAAGGTCCTTACCTGGCCAGACGCGGGGTTCCGGAGAGCCAAGACCGGGGAAGCATCGGAGAAGTCGCCGACGCACGTCCTATCTCTTTCGCGGTCACCCGGACGAGTCCCTTTCCCGAAAGCAGGAAAACAAGAGGCGAAACCTCCTCGCCTGTCAGCAGTGATCCGCAACCGAGCGGGGGGACGGAAAGAGGTCCCCCCGGGAGAGAGTGAGAGGAGAGCCCCCCAAGCCAGGCGGCCCTCTGCCTCACGAACAGGACGGAGCTCACGGCGAAGAAGGCCGAGCGTTCCGACCCGCGGCCGTTATCACAGCCATCGGGGAAGGGAGACCAGAGGAATCCCCACAGTGTATATATGTAGTGTGTTGCCAGGCTGCCAAGACTTGTAGCTCTTTCTAAATTCTAGAACCCTTTTCGTCTAGGGGACACGTTTTCCAGGGAGCCGCGAGCTGCACTTGGACCCGCAAAGAGCCGCGTGCGGCTCGCGAGCCTCACTTTGGCCACTCCTGAGATAATGTAAGCACAGTAGATTGAATCGATTGCAACAAGAAGTCATTAAAACATTATTGTAGCCAGGCTCTTAATTGTAGTTACAGCCAGTGCCTGGAAAACATTCTGTTGTCATGCTCACCTGATGCAACTAAGGGATTATGCTGCTGTTTCATGCAGATGCCATGAAGCTTTGTAGGCCCATCAGCTTCGCAGACGCCCATGAAGATAGGAATTCATGTGTAGTGCTGTCTTAAATTTAAAGGCCTAAATTTTATTAATGTAATAATTTTAGTGCATTTTCAATGCATCTTGGAGTATACAGTACCACTCTACGTCAACGACTGGTATATGTGAAGCTGTTTCTCGCTTTTGTTTATAACAGATCCATGTCGGGCAAGGTGTGCACGTCAACCAGGAATGCGGGCAACATGCGGAGAGCAGAGTGCGACTCCATGTTTTGCAAGATCACTGCTGCTTCCATAGGGTGAGTGGAAGTGCTTTTGGAGAGGTCGGTGACCGGCACCCTCTCCAACAAGGCAAAGGCAGTGAGGCAAGAGAAGGCGTTTGCCCCGCTCACTCAGCGCAAGGTGCAGGCTCTCTCATTAAGCAAGCATTTTTAAAATCTTGATATGAATCTCGCGGAGTCGCGTAAAATATTTCATGCTAAATTCGTATCAACGAAAGAGAAACAAAATTTATATTTTGAAACACAAGGAATGCATGAATGGGCATTTATTTATGACAGAAAATATCTTGTATGCAATTTACACGATTCTAACACGCCCCCGATAGTAACACACGGTTATAATCAACCCACGAATGTTGAAAAAATGAATTAATGTCGATTCTACTGCGCAGGTAAATGTCGATTCTACTTCGCAGATAAAATAATGACGGCTGAACAACATACACTTTGTGGAAAACATTTTATCAAATGCACATACTCGGAAAGTGCCCACACTATGTGCTGTTGAAGCCCTACATCAAAAACTTGCAAGCAAAAATTCAGTTTCTTTGTCTTTCCAACCAAGCTCGCATGTCACCGTGGACCACACCGAAGACACCACCAACATCACTCGGTTTTCTGTTTTTGCCAACGCAGTTACTTTGTTTTTTAGAGGTAACCTTATAGTAAGATCGGTTTTGCTTTTCCAAGGCTGAAACACCATTCCACGAGATCGCAAAAACAAAAAAGCGATTTTGGATTCAGATTGGATTGGATTTGAAACGTGTTGATGGTGACGGGGCTGGCCACTTTGCAGTTTTTTTTTAGCATTTTGTTTAGTTTTGGTTTTTGGGTCCGATTGTAACATGCATGTAATTTTGAGCTCCAGTTTTTGGGTAAAGTGCGGCTGATCCCTGGCAGCAACAGGCAATCAGCTGCCCGGAGCCTTGAAAGCTTACAGTCGCCGATCGTGGCCTCCTTGCCACTATCAGTTGTGGAGCACGCATTCGTATCAGCCGTCGCAGTGCGTAGAGGAATTCGGAACACCCAAAAATTTTCACGTCGTATACAATGCACTTCGGCCGGGGAATTTGTTAATTTGTTTTATTCCGAAATTCGTACCAGTTAGTATCACCGAGATTTTACTCTAGTAGGTTGTCTGCTAACACCTGGACATGTGATGGGGGTACCCCGCCAAGAATGAGTCAATCATAACAGATAATAACCGTAAATAATCGCACATTTGTATTTTGAACAGATAATTTTATTTTTCGTTCTAAGCAACAAACTCGAGCAAGTGCTCGAAGAGAAGTCAACGGAGAGCTCGATGCGTCGTGGGCTATCCGGCAAAGCTGGCGTGGCTACGAGCTGTGCCGTTCGGGTGCATAGTGGTGGTGTAGACGTGTTACAGCCTAGCCATTTGAAACACCTGTGGGCTTTACGTGGACCAAAGCGGACTAAGCTGTCTAAGCGCCTATGTGTGAGATAAGTAATGTCAAGGTCATCGCGTTCAGGGCGAGATTACTCCAACAGTTGAGTATACCTCCAAACAGCGGCGCTCCTCCGATGTGTAGTGCAGCTACATAGCGGTTTTCGCCATGTCACGACTACGTCCAAGATCCCCAACATTGTTAGATTACCTCCCAACGAAGCTTCAGAGGCCTCCACCAGGTGCACATTGAAAGACTGTTTAATTACCTTTAAATTTAGAGCCAGGCCATGAATGGAAGATCTTTCAAGGAATGTGAAAGATTGTTTTTATATAGAACTGCATTGTTCTTTCTGGTGCTCATGATGCTATTTTTTTTAATTCTGTGGCGTGTCTAAGCTGTTACCACAGCGAGGGATGATAACCAAGTATAAGCAGTTTCCAACGTACATTGTCTACTTATCTACAGTTGTAGCTCCTATTTCTTACAAGGTCACTAGCCTAGCAGTGAGATTTATAGACATGGGCTACCTGTTTTGTGCTTAAAAGAGTCTAACAGAAGCCAGGGTGAGCTGTCTATTGGGAGTGGAACATAAATCAGGATACTGCGGTACTTTTGCTTTCATGGTGATCTCTGAACACTGTAAATACTAAGAAACTTTGAAGGTTTGTTAGGTGCCAGCTGCCACTTAATTGCTTTTATTTGAGACTAATTTACCCTTGGTCTTCTCAAACTATGACCCTCCAGCCTGTATTTATGATGTTCTATATTGTTTTAAGTCTGAGCACTGCAAAAAATAATCACCCTGGAATTTCAATATTCCAGGCTGCTTTTGACTACACCTGAGGGAGAAAGGTACCACCAGGCTGAAAGGGCAGCCCGGCACCAGAAGATATGGCGGTACCTGTCAGAAAAGCTGTCCAATCTCAAAAGAAATCACTACCAAGGTATGTGCATCTATACTCTAACTTCCTTAATTAAGTAATATACTATTCTGGGTCTCAAGTTTACAAGCAATTATTTTAAATGACGGTACAGATAAATTATTTAGTGGTTAATATATCTAAATGTTTATGCAAACAACTTTAAAGTAGTCTGTTGATCAGCTGACCACTTGAAAAAGGCTGTGGGTTGCTTGGTCGCTACTGCCATCCCATCAGGCCGTGCTCGCTCACTCTCCAAAAAGTTGCATGGTCACACAATTACAATGAAGCACGTCACTCTTACTGCCCCTTAGTCGTCTCTAGGCCCACTCTGCTGTTAACGTATGTCAATGGTCGTCCTGTGTTTGGACTCATTGCTGATCTCTGAATTGCCCTTGATATGTCCAGGCTCATCCCTTTGCTGCCTGTCCTCCCCCGATGCGTGGTCCCACCACGGACTGCCCATGCTGTTGCAGGTCTGCCATCGCTTGCACCCCATGTTGTAGCCTTTTTACCCTTTTCTTCATATTAATTTAGCTTAATTTATATATTGCCAATACTATTGAAATGGAACAATTGTACTATCGCAGCCAATATGAGCTGAAACGCCACTGCACGTGGCACGCGATGAGAGTTGTCTCTCAGATTGTTCAGCAAACCTTGGTATGCTTTGAGGTAGAAACAAATCACTTCTTGTGCTCGTTGCACCACTATGCCGTTCCGTGTCAATTTTCAGCTCATGGTGGCACAATGAGTGCAAGAAGCAACCTGCCTAAACCTCAGCAAACACAGCGGTTCACTGATAATCCGACAGGTGGCTCTGATAGTACCGCACGCCAAGCGTCATGGCGCTTCAACTAATATTGGTCACAATAGTACTTCCTCGAATGTTTCTGGTTTTTCTGTACTACCTAGCCATTCCGCCCAGCGAAACAATGTATGATTTCATAACTTCATAATAAAAATATCAAAGCAAAGCAGCTTGTTTGACTTTCTTCTTATTAGTAGCTGCATTCGCCGTACTCAAATGTCGGGCTGGCGATTACCAGTGTGCAGTGGACAATATAATTAAATTCTAAGTGGGATATGCACCTCGTCATGCTCCAGGCATGGCATAATTAAGTTTCCAGATTATGCATTCACATATTGTTGTGTTTTTTAAGTTGTGGCCAACTCGATTTGTTTCAAATTAGCCATGAAACCACCCTAATCAAACCGTAAAAAAATAGGCGTCTCAAAATACGACAGGTCATTCGACCATCAGACCAATCCAACACACCATCAAACCATCAGGCCATCAAACCATCAGGCCAACAGACCATCAAACCATCAGGCCATCAAACCATCAGGCCAACAGACCATCAAACCATCAGGCCAATAGACCATCAAACCATCAGACGTCCCAAAATACGACTCCATCAGACCATCAGACCATCAGGATTTTCCTGATGGTCTTTTCGATAGGGAGTACACCACAAGCTGTCCTATTCTTACCACCCTTCGTCTAGCGGGATCGCGTCTACAGGTTTTCTCGCACATTTTAATCCAAGCGACGACCAATTTAATCCCGGGGTCACTCAATTTAATCCAAGCGCCATAAAATTTAATCCAAGCGCCACACAATTTAATCCCGGGGTCAGTCAATTTAATCCACAATATATATGTATATGCGCTTATTGTGTTCAGTGGTCGTGTTCCGCTTACACATTTGGTAACGTAGGACAATTGTTTATGCAATTAGAATTGGGGGGGGGCAATTGATAATTTGATCACTAATGTGATTACTTTGAGTTACTAGTCACACTACTGACGAGGCTTAATTGATATGTTGGTTACTCTTTTTAAAGCGCAGCTCTTTTAGGCACCTGTTTCCGGCTTGAGCGGCGTCGGCGTAACTACGCGGTGCATGATGGGAAAATTCCACCGCTAATTTTAGCAGAAAAATTTCCCCGCTAAATCTAGCGAAAAATTTTAACTGCTAAATCTAATAAAAAATTTTCCAAGCTAAATCTAATAGAAAATTTTCCCCGCTGTATTTAGCGAAAAATTTCCTGCGCTAAATCTAGCGGAACATTTTCTCGCTATATTTAGCGGATACTTTCCCCCGCTAAATCTAGCGGAAAATCTTTCCGGCTAGATTTAACAGAAAATGTTCCCCGCTATATTTAGCGGAAAAATTTTCCCCTCTCTATCTAGCGAAAAATATTCCCCCTATATTTAGTGGAATATTTCCCCCGCTAAATCTAGCGGAAAATTTCCCTAGCTAGATTTATCGGAAAATTTGCGCCGCTAAGTCTAGCGGAAAAGCTTCCCCGCAAAATCTAGCAGAAAATTTTTCCGCTAAATCTAGCGGAATGTTTTTCCTGCTAAATCTAGCAGAACATTTGTCCCGCTAAATTTAGCGGACAATTTTCTACGCTAAATCTAGTGGAAAATTTTTCCCGCTATATTTAGCAGAAAATGTCCCCCGCTAAATCTAGCGGAAAATCTTCCCAGCTAGATTTAGCGGAAAATTTACCCCGCTAACCCTAGCGGAAATTTTTCCCCCTATATCTAGCGTAAAATTTTCTCCGCTAAATTTAGCGGAAAGATGTCATCGCTAAATTTAGCGGAAATGTTTCCCGCTAAATTTAGCGGGGTATTTTCCTCGCTGTTTAGCGGAAAAATTTCAGCGCTAAAACTAGCGGAAAATTTTCCTCGCTAAGTCTAGCGGAAAAATTTCCCCGTTAACTTTAGCGGAAAATCTTCCCCGCTAAATCTAGCGGAAAATTTCTAGCTGGGAAATTTTCCGCTAGATTTAGCGGGTAACATTTTCCGCTAGATTTGGCGGGAAAAATGTTCCGCTTAATTTAGTGGGAAAAATTTTCCGCTAGATTTAGCGGGAAAATGTTCCACTAGATTAAGCGGTGAGATCTTTCCGCTAGACTTGGCGGGGCAAATTTTCCGCTAAATCTAGCTGGTAAATTTTTCCGCTAGATTTAGCAGGGAAAATTTTCCGCCAGATTTAGTGGGAAAAATTTTCCACTAGATTTAGCGGGGAAGCTTTTCCGCTAGACTTTGGGGGGCAAATTTTTCGCTAACTCTAGCTGGGAAAATTTTCCGCTAGATTTAGCGGGGAAAACTTTCCTCTAGATATAGCGGGAAAAATTTTTGCGATAATTGTAGTGGAAACATTTTACACTAGATTTAGCGGGGCAAATTTTCCGCTAGACTTAGCGGGGAAAATTGTCCGCTAAATCTAGTTGGGAAATTTTCCCGCTAGATTTAGCGGGGAAAATTTTCCGCTAGGTTTAGCGGGAAAAATTTTCCACTAGATTTAGCGGGAAAACTTTTCCGCTAGACTTTGCTGGGCAAATTTTTCGCTAAATTTAGCTGGGAAAATGTTCCGCTAGATTTTGCGGGGAAGACTTTACGCTAGATTTAGCGGGAAAAAAATTTCCGCTAAATTTAGTGGGAAAAATTTTACACTAGATTTAGGGGGGACAATTTTCCGCAAGACTTAGCGGGGAAACTTTTCAGCTAAATCTAGCTGGTGAATTGTTCCGCTAGATTTATCGGGGAAAATTTTCCGCTAGATTTCGCGGGAAAAATTGTCCACTAGATTTAGCGGGGAAACGTTTCCGCTAGGCTTTGCGGGGCAAATTTTTCGCTAAATCTAGCGGGGAAAATTTTCCGCTAGATTTAGCGGGGAAAACTTTCCGCTAGGTTCAGCGGGAAAAAATTTCCCGCTAAATTTAGCGGGAAAAATTTTCCACTAGATTTAGCGGGGAAAATTTTCTGCTAGACTTAGCGGGGAAAATTTTCCACTAGACTCTGCGGGGCAAATTTTTCATTAAATCTAGCTGGGAAGATTTTTCGATAGATTTAGCAGGGAAAGTTTTCCGCTTGATTTAGCGGGGAAATTTCTCCGCTAAATTTAGCAGGGGAATTTACCCATCATTCAACGCGTGGTTACGCCGACGGCGCCGGCGACGCCGACGCGGCTGAAGCCGGAAACGGGTGCCTAAGAGCTGCGCTCTAAAAAGAGTAACCAACATATCAATGAAGCCTCGTAGTAGTTAATAGTAGGACTAGTAACTCAAAGTAATCACATTAGTGATCAAATTCTCAATCGCCCCCCGAAAATTCTAATTGTATGAACAATTGTTCTAAGTTACCAAATGTGTAAGCGAAACACGACCACTGAACACCCCCAATAAGTGCATATATATATATATATATATATATATATATATATATTGTGGATCAAATTGACTGACCCCGGGATTAAATTGTGTGGCGCTTGGATTAAATTGTATGGCGCTTGGATTAAATTGAGCGACCCCGGGATTAAATTGGTCGTCGCTTGGATTAAAATGAGCGGGAAAACCTGTAGTTCAAGGGTTCAAGCAGGTCAGTAGTGGAGGCTCGCATGGCACATCCAACTAGGTAACGTCATGTGAAAATTCCAAACACGTCAGAGTAACGCGCTCGCCGGCAACCAAACACACTCAGTGACTGTGTTTTTTTTTTTTTTTTTTCTTTTTTGTGACACATGTTCTATGGTCCAAGTGGTAGAGAAAAGAGGGAAGGGGAGCGAGGGGATGGGGGGGATTGGGGGGGGGGGGGGGCTCGAGGTTTTGGGTTAACAACTGCAGTGCTTCACTCGTACACGGACGCCGCCTCGGAGACGGTGAAGTTTTCTCGGAGATTTGCTTGCTTACGGCCCTATTGGCGCCCTTTTACGTGCCATTACTGTAACTGGTTGCTTACAGCCAATATCCACTAGCCATCGTTTCGCCGCCGCTCTTTTTGTGCTTCCTCCCCATGTTCCGTCGCCGTCAACGCTCCTTGGTTCGCTGGCACGAGTAGTTTTATCTCGAACAAAGAGCGCGAAAGGGCCAGGGCCGCCTCGTGCTTGCGAAAGTGCGTGATGTTCAAATACGCCAGTCAGAACCCTGGATTTGCTTCATGGTTTTACTCCATGAGAAAGTTCCTATATGGACCACGGGCCAGACGCCTGGGTAGCCACGCCTGAGACTTCGCAGGGCGTGACGTTTCTTCGCCGGCACCAGATCGCAACATGTAGTCTTATACAGCACTACGGGGCGAAGGAAGTCACCAGGGGGCAAAGGCGTCGCAAAACGATGTTTCGGATAGAGGCCCGCCGGAAGCTGCCACGGCTGCTTATCAAGCCGTCAGCGAGCCATAGAGGGACGCATCCCAGAATCACCTTTTCCGGTCCTTCTCCGTCGAAGCTGAAGAATGCGGCAAAACAGCACGCAAAAAAAAACAAAAAAAAACGGAAGGGGGAAGTGGGATATGTGGCCATGGTGTCGACATGAGCTTCTTCAGGTGCGCCTGCGAGCGCAAAATATATAATGAGCTCCGCTGAATGAATTAAGATTAGTGCTTCCTTGACAGAAGGGGTGTAGTTTGCCACTGCAAAAGTAATTTCTCAAAACTATAAATTAACAGTAGGCTTATAATAATGACAGTCATTTTGTTTTACTTTTAGTATGCAGTTGTAAACTCCACCTTCTTTCCTGCGCTTTGCTTCGTTACTTGCCAGCATATTTAATTTGATAGAGTCCCACCCATTCCTTATAAATACCGAAAAACCCCGATTTTGACGTAGAGCTACGTTTTTCTTCGCACTGGCACCGACGATCAAAGCTAGGAAGTCGGTGTCACGAAAACGTGGTCACAGAAGTGACGTTACGCACGTCAAAATAAAATTGAAGTTATGTTCAACGCGGAAAATCTGAAGAAAAAAACCTGCGACCTTTCATGCGTGTCGACGCTCCTCGCAGCGAGGTACACCACTTACGCGGCGAACATGCCACCGCCTCCGCCACGAAGGCGCCGTTGGCTTCTTCATCCGTACGTGCTTCTCCTTGAAAAGAAAAGAAACTTCGTATCGCATTTTTGAGATGGCCCAATAGCGCTCCCAGGTTTTTTTTCGTCTACTTTCTTGGCGCACAATTCCGCATATGCAACTCAGATATGGCGGCCCGGGGGGAGGTGCATAATTGCTTCTACGGGACTCTGAGCCACGGGCATTCACTTCTCCCTCAACCGCCATCGTCATACGGCACGAGTCAGCGGACGGGTCTCTAGCTGCCATAAACAACGCATCTGAGACGAGTACACAAGTCACAACATCTCTTAATTTACTCCCCTCTTATATATTGTGCCACCCACACGTAGTTCTGCGCAAATTTCCGCAGGATTGTACACCTATGCACCGGCCAATTTTAATTATTTAAAAAACGTTGATGCATTACTCTGAATTTTAACCGAAATATAAAACGAATTTAAACAAAAAATGCTTTACCAGTGGATTGCATAGAAAAGAAATACTGCGGTAAATGTTTTACGTATTCTTTTTCCTCCTTCTTTTGTGATACAGAAAGTTATTTCACTCTTCTGTCATTTTAGGTGCTTATATTCAGGTTATTGAACGTTCTGTTTACATATCTAACTACATTTGCAGGTTATGGAGAAGCTACCTCAAACATTCATGCTTCAATCAGCTTTAGATCTTCAGCAAGCAGAATGTTATTATCACCATTTCTACAATCACACCGAGCGAAATCAGACCTACAGAAAATATGGTTATAAATTTATCTACAATCGTCATACGTAAGTATTAAATGTATTAATAACATTACAATCTGTATCGTGCGTGTATCACAAAAACAAATCGGCGTTTTAACCTGTTTCCTTGCAGATTTCGTAAAACTTTCTATGTAAAAAACGTGACTGGGTACAACATCTCTATGGCCGAAAAACCAGGTTGAGTTCAAGTTTAATTTTTAAAATCTTAATTCGTTCAATCGGGTGGTCGGTTACATTACGAACAACGTCTCAAGTCTTTTGCTAACAAAATGGATATCGACTTATGAGTATACTTCGATCGGATTATTTGCTAAGTCTGTAGGCCATCGCGTATAGTTTTATTTTTATGTCTACGCCAAATTAGGACATACGCTTTATATCTTTAAAGCAATTTTGCAATTCGTAATTTAATTCATTTACATTCAAGTAGCTTTGATGGTTGTGCCTCATTCGTTTCGTTGTACTTGAGAAGCTTTTGATGCGGTCTCCTTTAAACATTGCGCTGATTAGTTAAGGAACATGTGGGTCGTGTTAATATTGTGTACGTGCTATGAATGTATGCCAGTACGCAACCTGTCAGCTTTCCCCTTACGTCGTGTATATCTGTGCCACCAATGGCATTTTAGGTCGGCATGCAATCTGTTGTTCCGTAATCACCTCGAATGTACGGGTGTGCTTCAAGATAGGAATTCGCAGAGAGCCCACATGCTTCACATGCTGCAGCAAAGTTATCTCAGATTGCTCCGTTCCCAATTTAATTGCAATAGACTTGCTTTTCAAGAATACGGTAATTTGGTCGAGTTTTTGTCTGTGACAATATTCCATATACTTTTCAACAGAAGCTCCTGTGACATTCTCTCGCCAAATATTGTTTTCGAACATGCGATCTTGTATGATAATAAGAAACCCGGACCCAAGGAAGTCTAAAGGTGGGTACCAAATCTATCTTGAGCACAAGTGGAGTCTGTTGACGGTTCGAAACATTGACATCAAATAAATGTTTACATTTAACCGTGTATTATATTAGGCAACTGAACAGCGCGCATACGAATATTACCTGTGCTCAGAGTATTGAATACCGTTTAGAAAATAAATATTCCTTTTAAGTTCTACGATTTAACAGTAATGTTAGCTAATCTTGTGTAAAAGCGTTTTGTTGTAAAGTAGCGTCCACCTATAAAACCAGAAACACAATCATCTCGTACTTACAAAGATGCCGAGATGCGGTCACAACTGATATTCTGCGTGCGAAAACCTGTAACTTGACACCAGTATTAGTTTCTTCTGACATACCTTGACCTTGGGCAGGGGAGAAGAAAGACATAATAAGGGACAACACGCGACGACCAACAGAGCTTGAGGTTTATTAAAAACATCCCTTCATAGGGATAGGACACCCCAGTCGACACCAGAAAACTCTTTACAAGCACACCTCTACTACTGGCACCTCCCCCTGAAAAGTGTATAGACAGAATAAGCCTTTTGTCACAAAGTACTGCGTGCGAAATAATAGTGGCGTCGTTGAGCTGCATGCTGTTAACATCTGTGACATAGAGGCGATTGCCAGTCGTTTATAAGCGCACGTATGAAACGCATTCACTGAGCAATTTCTTCCTGTGTAATTATCTATTTTAATTTTTTTTTGCATCTTATTAACAAACTTTACAATTCAAGCAAAGTATAACGCTAAAAAGTTTCTAGAGAACAAATTACACTACGACATGACAATAGCTATAGAGCAGGGCTGGGCAGTATCTGCTATACAAATGTATGGCGACAATGTATTAAATGTACTTTCTTGTATACATAATTTTATATCGAAATACCCATAACGCAAGTTTTATTCTTTGTTTTAAAGGTATTAACCTAATAACGACTTGTTTTTGAATTTGTAAAATGGCGTTTTTATATATACAGGAGTGTTCTGCAGTCTTCCTTCGTGTTCAAATTGTAGCTATGGCAACTAAAAGCTGCTTTAACGTTTTGTTTAGCTAATACTTCCTTCAACAAGGCATAAGGTGAAAATTTAGTTTACGCAACAGTTCGATGTTATAATTAAAGCGGATTTCATTTTGCAGAATGTTACCTGATGGTCACAAAAGAACGCTTTTCTAAACCTCTAACAAGATGCAGAAACAAATTTGAAGAGCACTGTAAAGGTCCTGCTTTCAACTATACTATAGGTGGCTGTGATAAACCAGAGAACCATAACTAAAATTATATAAAAACTTTGAAGGTCAAGGAAATTTGATTATTCAAGTTATATAAACTTTATATTCGAAATCTCTTGGTTGGCTTCTTCATTTCTATGTCTGAACATCACAAATTGTCAAGGTAATAAAATTGTACAGTACCGGGTTAGAACCCTTTCTTATAGGCTGCAGTTATATTCCTGGTGTGCTTGACACCCGCAAATCACCTAATGACCTTTAAAATTTTAGGAGCTAGACTTCCACTTCGCCTAGAATGCGACCGAATCGTGCATAGTGCCGTCATGAAAATAAAAATAAAACGCTTGGGAAAAAGTACGTATTCTGATTGAGCGTTCTCATATTTTGGGCTTAGGTTGATTTCCTAGACACCTTTCACGAAGAAAACCTGTACGTCTTTATACCGGACTACACAGGTTCATACAGGGCACCAGACTTTACGCATCGTCCACTAACGTAGCTGTACGGTTTCCGGTATACAAATGCGGGTCACCCGGTATCGAATACCGGCCGCAGAATTGGGTTTCATGGTCACCGGTGAAGAGCTACAGTCAACACCGCTATGATGTTAGAGTAGACAGATCACAATGCCGGGCGACCGATATTCTCGTAATTGTACCGGTACGCTTATACCGCCTCTAAGATATATTTTCCCGGATGAAAAAGAAGAGACACTATAACAACGAACTGAAAAAAAGGTTCAGTCGGCAAAGCCGAGGCAGAAACCGAAGAAAGAGCAAGCGTCGAGAAAGCAACCACGAGCGTCAAAGGCGGCAGGAGCGAGCAATGGTGTGTCGGCGTAACAGCTGGCTAGGGCGAGAGGGAATGAGTCGGCAAGACCGGGCTCGGCTTTTTAAGGTGCAACCCCACCGTGCATGATGTTTTGGTGTTTTTTGACGGCTTATAACTCTCGTTCTATGTATCTTACAATTATAAAGTTAATGTCAAATTAAAGAGCTGTTTTTCGACGATCTTTTAATGTCTCAAAATTACGATTATTTTTAGTTGTTAGTTCATTATTTATCTTTTAATAGACCACAGTCTTTAATGTTGAAAAAATTATTTCTCGAGTTCTAACGTCCCATTGCCCACGATACTTTACGTGAGTGTTTGGTTGGATGTAATAAATTAAAAAAGTAAGCAACGAAGTGCACAGATAATGTATATTTAAAATAAAAAATAAAGTTTAAAATGGGGTATTTTATGGCGATATAAAAACGGAATCACGTCAACTGATCAAAATAACGAGACATTAAATTATGAAGCATCCTTCGATATTACATTTTCGAGAACTTCCATATTGATATATTACACGTTAAAAATGTTATAAGAGCTCAGTTTTCCTATTCAGTTACGGAAAATTGTAGTTTCTTAATATGAAGTACAGATGGCGACACGTGTTCAAGAACAGCTTGATGTGCATCTTCCGTCGTGTGCCGCTTGGAACGCCACGCGAAAGACAGAAAAAGCGCCTGATGTCAGGGTGTCAGATGCCGGGATACCCGCAGTGAGCGAGCCAGAGATGTCAGAAACACAACCGCGAGGCTGCGGGTGCACCACGGCTACTTTTGCGCTCGTTCTACTGTGCGTCGGTACACATTCCCGACGTGATCCAAACAAAATGGGCGCCATGAAATGCATTCTACCATTTCAGCTTCCGCCACGTATGCGAAAACATTTAATGTTTTTATAACTTGGAAACACCATTTTCGCAATCACACTATTCTTGTCGGAGTGGTTTGACTATATTTTGTTTCAGAAATCACCACGGTGGATCTTAAGTGCCAATGATATTAAAACAAAACACAAAACATTAAATCGTCTGAGTATCTCTGAGCCAACGCGATGGCCCATGAATCCATATTTGTCGTGTTTAAATATCGGCCGAGGTGCCCGCAATCCGACGGAGGCCAATCTGAGATTTCGGTTGCACATCAAAAGATCTCCAATTAGTCAAAATAAGCCCGCAATTTTTTTTATATTTTTTGTATTGAGGCATGTAAAGTGATTTTTGTTGGTTTGGCTTGTGAAACCCTAAGATCTGAATATTTGCCTTGCTTTACCTTAGTTTTGAGCGCAGCCAACGCTAGGGGCTGATAAAGCCAATGAAGCAGCGCCAAGAGCGCGAGGTCAAGCTGTTTGTTCTCTTTCTGTTCCTATGCGGTCGGGCTAAACTAGAAGAACTAAGTAAGCAACGCTTCATAGACATCTTGGTGCTTAAAATATTGGTTGCCAGTTATCTTAAGCTTTTGAAATCACAGGAAACGCCTTTCCGTCCTCCACAAAGGTTGAAACAGTTCGCGACAAAGCAAAGCAATATTACGCGAGCTGCCTGACACCGAAACTAATGCTGTGGAGGTAGCACTTTTGAATCATGACGATCGGCAGTTGCGTTTGAATGGTTACTAATTACTAAGATGGCGGCGCCCACAATAATATCGGGGGGAATAGTTTCGATACTCTAAAGGCCGGTTCAGACACTTGCCTTTGAGTGCGTTTGACTACGTTTCGTCGAGAACCGAAAGCGAGTCACCGGCACATCTGTGCTTCGTATGAAGCGTGGAATCCAATTCAAGGAATCATCTTGGCACGCGATATAAGCAGCAGGGATGTCCTGGTTTCTCGCAGCCGCAACGCAGCCACAACACAGTCAAACGCAGTCGAACGCAACTGCCTGAACCAGGCTCAAGCGTAGCTCATTTGGTTTAGCTCACAGGCTAAACAAAGTGTGGCGGGGGATCGTTGGCCGAGTGTGTAGTGACACCGCAGATCAGAGCACGTAGAGAAATGCTCGAGCGCGAGCTCCGTTCAAAGCACGGAGCTCACGCTGCGGAACCCAACGTTGGCAGAACCTGCAGGGAATAAATCCCCTCGATGTGTTTGCGTTGGTCTTTCAAATAACCTCAAAGGTGCCAGTGCACGAGGCCCGTGTCTCAAGCGGCCCTTGGAGGCAAATGGCGGCGCAGCACTAAAATGACTGTCCCTTGAAAGCGAATGGCGGCGGAGCACCCGCTCGTGGCACGCGTCTTACGCGTTTCTACGACAATAGTTGGCGGTACATGTAAAAAATGCCTTTATCAAGAGGCTTTAGCAGGGACCCTAGGTTCAGTCGCCCATCTGCATCCTACCGTCGTGCGATCATGTACCACATATACTGCGTAATGCACGTTAAAGGCCGCGAACGAACAGTTGTACTGCACTTTTTATAACCTTCAACGGGTGTCGCCTTACGAAACTCCTGCTCTCTAAAAAACTAACGACTAATTTTGATTGCGCCGTTACATTGAATTTTTAATGTGTGTTCCCTTGTTCGCGTTTTTTTTTTTTTTACAGCTTTGATTATGCGGCCTTTACTTATGATCAACCAGACTATACGTGTCGGACTTCTAGAAAAAATATTATATAACTAAGAAAATGGCAAGTGAACGCAACAGACAAAAAAAAAAACACAGATAGGCGCACTTAATAAAAATAATTGAAATAATAGAATTGATTATAATTCTGTTTTCAATGGCTTGAGCGTACCAAAAGCTATAAAAACGAACCCGATGCTTTGGATGGTGCGTTTGTTCACTGGAAGTATATAATTCAGGGCAGTATGCTCGCACTTTTATGTTCCAATTCGCTCGAGGGGTAAACCAAATACTTTACTGGTAATGTGTTTAGTGAAACAAAGCTTATCTTCTGTATATGTGCAATATTCTCAGTTTTCGCGTGATTACACGATTGTTTATCATCATTTATTTTCGTTTCCCACTGCGATTCAGTTCGTGTTCTTTTGTGTGCTACATGAATTATTAGAGACCAAGGTAACCCAGGAGCATTCTATTTTGCGGATTGTAAAAAAGCCTATGCAACTTGCCACGTGCGCCACAATCAATACAAAATGTTAAAAGCATCACATATGCCCACTTGCCTGACTAAACATTGTTGTTTGTCAAGAACAATTGCGATCGTATGAAATCACGTGGGAAAAACTCGTTCTAAGCACGCAACCGTTAGCATGCAGTGAATACTCATAATCGGCGCCGAGATGATTGGTAGCTGTCATCAGGTAGAGTTTTTCTATTAACCCAAACTTAGAATGTTTCCTTCTTTCTGTTGTAAGCAATGAGGAGAGGGCTTACAACAAATGTGAGGGTAATAAATTACTATGAGCATCCAAACATAATGGCCTGAGCAGTATAAGTGTACAAGCTTTAGCCTTTGATGCACACTTAACTTTCGATACACTCAACGCTAGTGAAAAATGTAGGGCCGCTTCATTCTTAAGTACAATGTGAGTGCTTACACTATATTTTACACAATGTCAAAATCTACCCGTTTGCATCTTTTTTTCATTTTTGGCTCATTCTCCGCCAAAAGGAAGCGCTAGGTTACAACCAGATGCCAACGTTTCGTCCCGAGCGGACACCTTATCCAAAAGTTGTAAGTGATTTTCTGAAAATTTCAATTGGAAAATGAAGCCCATTTTTGCCCGTTTTCGGTTTCTGGTGCCCATAGAGCACCATGTATTCGAAAACTCCGCCGGCCGCCATTTTCCCAATGAACTTCTCAGAAAATCACTTATAACTTGTGAATAAGGTATCGGATCGGGCTGAACTTTGACATCTGGTTGTGGCCTCTAGCACTGCCTTTAGGCGGCAAATGAGCGTTCGGCGATGCTTAATTTATTCTTGCGGTAAAAAAAAAGACCCTGTAATTTTTTTTGTGATATCCTGTAGATTGCTTAAACTGTGGAAAACCTATCCACATACCAAGAATCTATGCCTGGCCAGTCATTGCATTTATCACTGATTTCGTATTAGAATTAATTATTATCATTCATTGCTGTGAATTAATTTTTAACTTCGGCATTTTTTTTATTATGAACCCGCACCAGCCCTACTTTGCGTTTACCAAGACGCACGAGGACACAGCGCACCCGTAACAAACACTAGGACAACGTTCACAGTCACACCAAAAGAAAGGGACACTTACACAGCGCTGACTTCAACTCTTTGTATATTCCCGCCTTTTCTCTTCTTTCACGTCTAATGCATAACCTAGGCCTCATCTTTTTCTTTCTTTGCTAAAGGGTAACTGTAAAAGTTTTAAGCCAGAAATTGAAAATTAAAAATTAAATGGAAAAATTAAATGAAAAATTAAAATTGAAATTACTGTAGATCAATGATGCAAAGCTAAGTAATCCAGCTCTTTTTGTGACAGCGCTATAAATGGATTACTAATACACCTGCCTTTTTGCCTGGCAATGTTCTCCGCTTCTATTATTTCCCTTGCGGGCTGGTCTCGACTCCTTGCCAACACCACACACTTGTCCAGTTCCGCTGTGCACCCACAGTCCCGAATGTGTGTGCCAACATGTCCAGAGTTCTTGTTGATGGTGGACAGGTTGTGTTCTCTAAGGCGGTGGTTTAAACACCTACCCGTCTGTCCGATATATGTTCTTCCACAGGACAGGGGGAAGGAGTAGACCACATTTTCAGTGCATCAAACGAACTTATTTCTGTGATTCGTTGTGCAGCACGTCGGTGTTCTTGAAGGAGTGTTTACCCTCTTGCACAGGCTGTAGAGCTTGTTCGGAGCGGAGAAAATAACGTCCGTGCCTACTTTGTTTGCTATTTTCTTGAGGCCATGAGAAAAATGATGGAGATATGGCACAATCACTGGTCTTTTTGCCCTGTCCCGATGACTTTTCTTAAATCTCTCATCATGCTTAAATTCTCTGAAAAGTCCTTCCGCCACTGATGTTAACAAGGATGGTGGATATCCAGCGCGTTTTAATCTCGACACTTGCCCATTAAAGCTCCTTTGGATGGAATGGAAGCATGACTTCGTAAGAGAGTTCTTAAGGCACAACCGCGCTATGCCTCTCTTTACGAGTTTTGAATGCGCTGAGTTGAATGGCAGAAGTGGCTTCTTTCCCCTTGGCTCGTAAGTCCAGCACGTATGGTACGGTGACGTACAAAGACGAAGATCTAAGAATCTCAAACTTCTTTCACTTGGAAGTTCGTGGGTAATCTCCAAAGGGTTCATGCACCTTTTGAAACTGTTGAGAATGTCTAGTACCAAGGCTGTTAGATTTTGGTCATCGGTGGCGAGGACAATTAAATAATCGTCGACATATCTGAATACTTTTTTAACTTTTGACCCGTCGAGAGTTTGGTTTAAATTCCAGTCAAGGTGTGCAAGATACAGGTCACTGAGGATAGGTGCAATGCACGAACCAATACACACCCCTCTCTTCTGTAGATACGTATGTCCATCCCAGGTGGCGAAGGTAGATTTTAGATAGATGTCAAGTAAGTTTAAGAATTTGCTTTGGGATAGGCCTGCCGCATTCTGAAAGGCGGTAATGCCATATGTGTCTATGCAGTCCTCGATACACCTTAGGAGATGGGGTTGGGGCAAGGAATAGTAGAGATCCTTAATATCGATGGACGTTATTTTCTCCGCTCCGAACAAGCTCTACAGCCTGTGCAAGAGGGTAAACACACCTCCAAGAACACCGACGTCCTGCACAACGAATCACAGAAATAAGTTCGTTCGATGCACTGAAAATGTGGTCTACTCCTTCCCCCTGTCCTGTGGAAGAACATATATCGGACAGACGGGTGGGTGTTTAAACCACCGCCTTAGGGAACACAACCTGTCCACCATCAACAAGAACTCTGGACATGTTGGCACACACATTCGGGACTGTGGGTGCACAGCGGAACTTGACAAGTGTGTGGTGTTGGCAAAGAGTCGAGACCAGCTCACAAGGGAAATAATAGAAGCGGAGAACATTGCCAGGCAAAACGGCAGGTGTATTAGTAATCCATCTATAGCGCTGTCACAAAAAGAGCTGGATTACTTAGCTTTGCATCATTGATATACAGTAATTTCAATTTTAATTTTTCATTTAATTTTTCCATTTAATTTTTAATTTTCAATTTCTGGCTTAAAACTTTTACAGTTAACCTTTAGCAAAGAAAGAAAAAGATGAGGCCTAGGTTATGCATTAGACGTGAAAGAAGCGAAAAGGCGGGAATATACAAAGAGTTGAAGTCAGCGCTGTGTAAGTGTCCCTTTCTTTTGGTGTGACTGTGAACGTTGTCCTAGTGTTTGTTACGGGTGCGCTGTGTCCTCGTGCGTCATGAACTACCAACTCGCCCGAACTTCTGTTTTAACAAGCGTTTACCAAACTCAACAAACCTGAGTGCCATATTTTGTGTTTTCTATTCTCGTGGTTTTGGTCAAAATAAACACCCAGCTACCTAAATGAGACACCTGACCGCCCAAAAAATGGTTTATTTTTTTATTTTTTAGGTAGTTAATTTATCAAGCTAGAATTTTGGAAACCCAAGTCCATTCCGTCATCTCGTTTCCCTGGAAATCCTCAAAGAGCCAAACACATGCACGACAAAAGGGCCGGCCCGTCATATTGCCGCCCGCAGAGCCGAGAAAGCAACGCTCGGTCACGGACCTCTAGAAGATTCGCGTTCATTCTTGCACCAGACGTAACTTTCGCCCTGTTTTCTAGTTCTCAAAAGTGCCAGTTCATCCTCGCCCCGAGCACGCTCGCACCTTCTTTGCCGAACTTTCGAGATAGTGACGCATGGTAGATAAGCAGCTGCCAGCGACCTTGTCGAGTCACTCTGGCTCTCACTCTCTGTTACGCTGCCGAATCGCCGCCTGCTTTTCTGCTGCGTCGACGCTCTTTCCCTACTTTTTTTAAGGGTGTGCGAATAGCGGTTCGAATCGAATAGTGCAGCGGTATCCCCAGCTTCTGCACTCTTGAAAAAACCTGCCTTCTTGGCTTCCCCATGCACTGTCAAGGCTACGAATGACGCAGCGCTATTCGATTCAAACCGCTATTCGCACAACACTACTTTTTTTGTTTGGCACAAGTTCGCCGATTAAACCTTTATTTTTCAGTTGACTACTCGTCCTCTCGTCACCCTCATTCGTGTCAACATAAATCTTATCATATTAAAATATGTGTAATTGGCCTCTGAAATCGCCGATAACGGCGCACAGGCAATTTTATATATTTCAACGCGTCGGTGGTTTGGTTCTCCATGTGTCTCGCCATTTGGCCCAGGACCATTTTCGCGTTTTGTTCTGCCTACATTTTCTCTCGGAGCGTAGGTAACTGGCCCCCTTGCACGAGAACTGGCGCAGCCGTGCGCGTTCCAAAGAAAGCTCGTGCAGAGAAAAACAAGCAAGGGACCAGGGATGTCAAGTTCAGGATATAGAAAAATACCCCACTGTATCGAAGCGCCACCACAGACGATTTTTCGGATTGATGTACAGGCCTGGAAGGTGATCTCACCGCCATCTGTTGGTTCAGAATCACACTAACCAAGGGTGGGGTTGCACCTTAAAGGGGCACTGACACATCAAAATTATTTTTTTTTATTATCCGATACGATTCAAAACGATGCCGGGACATTACCCTGAAAATTCAAAATTTGGGAATTCAGGATTTGTGAAGTAAAAAAACAATTTCCAAATGCCGAATTCGAAGTTCCCGCGCGATCCGCGCCGGTGTGTTGACGTCAAATATTGCGGAGTCCTGAGAGTCTACTTTCTTTCACGACTCCCTGCTGTTGCCATGGCGACCCAAAGCGAGGAGGAAAGGAGCGAGCGCCGGCGGACCGGTTTTGAGCGGTGTCGCCTGTTTTCCGTGGGAGGATACAAATCCAGGAGACGACACCACAACGAACTCCCGATTTTTGGTATTTCAAAAAGAAGGGCAATAGTGCGTTCGCGATTGCGTTAAAAAAAACATGTTTTAGGATTGCCGTTATTAAATGTTATAAAGATGTCGCCTACAAAGCTTCTAAATTTCATGATTCTTGACGTCACGAATCAAAAGAAGCGAGGAGGCTAAAGGCAGGAGTATCAAACGCCAAAAATAAAAAGGCGCACACGCGCGTGGTAAAATTTGTTTTCGCGATGCGTATTTCTTTTTTGCTTGTTTATGACTGCAACTTGCATCGTTTTAGACAATAAAAAATTACGACCTTTGGGGTGCCAGTGCCCCTTTCACAACAACTATCGTTAATTCAAAAATTTCTGTTCGCAGGTACGGGTGTGAGGAAGGGCGAGAATGACTAGTGAAGGTCACTCTTGCCTCTTTATCATTTACACTCAGGGTACGAATAAACACGAATATTCGAGATGTACTGAGAAGCGTTCCTTCTCGGTCGTGGACGCAGCATTACTCCCCCGTTTAACAGTGAATCGCCCCGATGCAGCCTTTAATAAACTAAAAAAGTGCTAAGCCGAATAACAGCAAACATTGCACTGCAGGTTCGTCTTAACCATAAATATTCTTCGGTCCAAGCGAGCCTAGTACGGCTTGAGGTACACGACGTGCTCCACCTCGGGTCGTGGCTGGTGGCATCCTGACGACCTTTACCGTCTGGAAGCGACTCAAAGTTAAGGTCTCTGAGGCGACGGAGCACCCTGTACGGTCCGAAGCGGCGTTTGAAAGAGTTCTCGCCAACGCCGTGGTGTCGTAACAAATTATGTCACCTGTTACGGCGTTCCAAAGGTGAGAGGTTCCTAAAACAAAAAATGGTCATATTTGAAAATATCAGATCTATAAACTGCTAACGCATGAAAATCGATAATGCTTACATAGAGTGTTTTGGTAATATATATATTTTTACATAAACAAAATAAATTTCGCTTCAGAGTGCAAACATTTAAAATATACATATTTGTGAAACATATGGTGCGAAAACTACGAAAGCTTATCCTAGAACAGGATTTTTTTCGTTTTAACATATAATGCATAATAGCGTGGGCTGATAAAACATTCTGTTTTATAAATCATCCTCCATCAACTAACCAAACTTGGAATAAAATAAATACTGCTTACAGTTCTGCTAATATTTTGCTTTTTTACGGTACGTTCTAAACGTGCAAAAAATAATTAAAAAATGGTTTAAATGCTAATTTAACGCATGTTGACAACTAGTGAAGTGTCAAGTAAAATGGAAGAACCATTTATTAATTGTACACATCCGTGCATATGCTTGAAATCCATGATCGTGTTTGTAATTTCCAAAGCGTGCAGCATTTAAATCTTTGCGGCAAGCGAAGCTTTCGGATATGTGTAACTACTTGTTAATCAAAAAAGAAATAATGTTGACATGGAAATTCGATTGTGTTAATACTAATATAAATTATATGCCTTATTTACGCATAAGAATAAGTAATTCTTTGATCATGAGCTCTTAACTTTTGGAGAAACTTTAGAAAGCTCCTTAAGTCATTTCTCCACCCCACTATCTCGTATATCGTCTTTGCTGCTGAAAAGCTGTAGAACGTCTCGTAAAAGTTCTTGTTCTATATGTTTTTGGCCCCTGAACAAACTTCCGCTCGCGTGGAGCGTGTTTATTTTTTTCTGGCGAACTAGCAGTCGCTTCCTAGTTATAAAGCTTTCTCATAGATTTTCCTCTTTTTTAGTTCACGAGGAGTGCTTCCTATCACCGCACCTTCGCATTCGAACTCCATGAAAGCAAGTAAGCGCGATTTTACTGTGCGAATTCTTCCGGTGAGGATACCTGTCGTTTCGTTCGTTCGGAGGGGTCGTTGCAGAGCATACTTTCTCTATTGTTACCTTCTGGCCTTTGTTTTGCTGTATTCAAATATATACTTTTTACATCTTTTTTTCTTTCTTCCCAAACGATTGCATTGATTTAAAAATGTATATTCGCAATAATCGCAGCGAATCTATGTTCAGCCTTTTGTTTTGTATGATATACAGCAGTTCTTGGTCCGGGTACTCTCCTTCGTTCATCCAATGGCGGCAAGTTGAGTCGGGTGAGCATCGCACTAACAAACTCAGTCCTTCGGTATCTGGATCTGATAAATGTGGCGGATCCGCTTTCTACATTTTCCAAATTTTCAATCTGTTTTCTTTTTCTGTATGGGTCCCACACGGTGCTCGCATATTCCAAGACAGGGCGTGCAAATGTTTAATAGGCAGTTAATTTTGCTTTGTGTGTTGCTAATTTGAGGTTACGTCTGAAGAACCACAATCCAGACACGGTTGCACATGGTATTAAAAATAACTGGCGAACGCTAGTGCAATATCGTCCAGTTCAAAGTAAAAAACCTGTTGTTTTTTGTTTTTTTTTTAAATTTGATGTGTGATTGTCGGAAATACAATTTTCTGATAGTTAATTTGCATTTTGACCTTTTTCACCGCTCATTTATAGTTTCTAACGCTATGTTCAAAGTGATCTGATCTTCTAGACGCACAATTATGGAATAAATTAAGCAGTCGTCTGCAAATAAACAAGTCGTAAATATAGAGATAATATTGTCAATGTTGTCTGCAATATAATTAATATAACTTTAAAATATTACCGGTCCCAGCACGGACCCCTGGGGAAACTTCGAGGTTACTTTTAACGTAATAGATCCAGCACCATTAACTTCTACAAATTGAGTACGATTAGTGAGGTAGGCTCTGATTCATCCCAATACCTGTAAATTTACACCGGCGTCTAGTAGATTTTAATGAGTTGTGCGTGTGGCCCGCGATCGAAAACCTTCGAAAGGTGTACGCAGATTACATCCGTCTGTCCCCTTTCATTCTGCTAAGTCGTAAAATCGTGGATAGTTTCTGTCAGTTGTGTTACTAATAATGGCCCCTGCCGGAATCTGTGCTGGTTTTGAACCGTTAAACCCGTTGATACATGCTCCAGTGCTTCGCGACAGACGCAAGATAGGGTAATAGGACGGTAGTTTTCAACGTTGTGTTTTCTGCCAGTTTTTTGCTCCGCGGTAACATTTGCCGTTAGCCAGTTGGTAGGAAGAGTTTGAAGCAACGAATCTGCACTAAGGAGAACTGTTTTACACCGATAGATATTCTGGGCACTTCCCCAGTGCTGCAAATGACGTCAGTTTTTGATGTTGTAGCTCTAGTTGTTATTAATGTTGTAGTTGGCCCTGTAGGGAGACCGTCGTGAATGTTGTTGAATTCTTCAAAAAGATAACCTTCCGCCCGCGGGAATCAAACCTGGGTCCGCAGCGTCCGAAAAGGAGGCGTTACGACAGAACTGCAGCACAGCGTTAAGAACCCCCTTTACACTGAGGCATTATGTATCACCAGATGCCCACTGCCATAGCCCCTTCTGTACCCACGAAGCCTGGCATTTCGACGACGGCGCCATACAGTGCTCGGTCGCAGACTTGGAGCACAAGGATTTGGTAGCACAGGGCATTTCTCGGGGGCCCAGAACGTCAGTGCACAGCTTTTGCAGCGGCGAGAATTCAAAACATGCTTTTCAAACCTGACGTGAAAAGAGGCGGTACCGCGAGGAACGCGAAGAGCACGAGCGAACATTCCATCGCTCGGAAGATCTGTGTTTCCGCGTCTCGCCACAGTAGCGCGCCCTTCACACGGCTCTGCTCTGATCTATTGTCTGCCGCTCTACCTTTTCGATTTCGGCGGCCGCCTCTCGTGACGATATGCCAGGTTTTGTCAGTATAGAGGAAGCCATGCCACTACATGCGCTCCGGAAAAATTCAAATGAATAGCCGATAACAAAATACCGACGTAGCACATTCAATGCCGAGCTGATGTAGGAAGCATAGAATTATTATAATGTATGCTAGAGGTTCAAATGGCGCTAGTGTGCTGCTGAAAATTGAAGCAGACAGCAACCAGTCCAAAATTGACTTCCGGTAATGCATTTCTATGGGAAAAAGCCAGTGCATTTTCTCGCTGCGCTCGATTAAAGAGCAAATATCACGAATATTTCGTATGTACGAGGCGCATTGAAAACTTTCTCAGTCACGCAGACGAAATAATTGGTCAGCTACGGCGTTTTTCTTTGAAGGTCGTGGGATAAAAAACGGTGCCAAAACCGCTTCGTACATGCATTTGTGTGCACTGTCGGACACTGTTAGCGCGAACACGGCGTCGGCGCTTTCCCTCATGGGGGATATACGTGTCAAACAAACGAAGGACATGTGCAAAACCAAGACGGCAAAAACACTGGATAAGTAACTCCTCGTGCATGCAGGCGATCAAAATTAATTGAAATCTACGTAATATAGTCCGATTTGCAATAAATAAGTGCTCATTTATTCTTTCTGCTCACGAAAATGTGCGAAGATGCATGTTCTAGGTTCAAATCCTCAACCGCAACCTCCAAATCTTTACAAATAGATAGAAGTCAGAGAACAGGTGCCCGATAAAAACTGCCTGGCATAGGAAATAATAAAAAAACATGCTTTCGTAGCCCACGTACTTTATTTTTTTACATTCAAATGTTCTTTGACCGATCGTAATGCACGATGGAGTCATATTCATAGAGTGACAGGGCGCATTAGCAATAGATAAGCACCACCGGAATGCTAGCGAACCTTGAACACACTCTACATTCCTTTCGATCGTTATTTAGCTCAGAACCGTCGCTCGTTTTTACATACCTGCCATGGAACAGAGGTTTGGGCCTGAAGTATAGCGAAGCGTAACATCGCTCAGTAGTAAAGAAAAATGGTGTGATTAAAGTAATCACACTTTTATAATATTAATAAAGGTACATACTATCCACTACAACCGAAATAATAAGTTATTCCTGTTATTTTCCGGCGAAGAGAAAAAAATCACGCGCGTTTTCCCATAGGAATGCACAGGAGCACCGCAAAAGTAGACTGGTTGCTGTCTGCTTTAATTTGCCTCCCGGAAGTCGCACAGAAACTAGCGCCAGTTGAACCTCTAGCGTACATTATAATAACTCTATGGTCGGAAGATGCGCTTTCACGCGCTCCGGAATAAAATGCAAACAAAAGCGTTCGAAAGAAAATGTTGACCTTTTTTTTTGTTCTATACTTTTTTTTTTTTTTCTTTCACGCGCCTTACGGTGCATGACCGCGACTGCTGTTCGCCGTGCTGAGTCGGAGCCACTGTGGTCGAAGCTGTCCCTGTGGCTGTACTCTGAATTAACTCAGGACTACTCAAGTTTCTTGTAGTTCCTTCTAGTTAAACGAGATCTTAGTTATCAACCAATGGAGCGCCGTATAAGTCATATCGAAATTGTCGTGCCAGGTTATCTAAAAAAAAAATACAAAAGCGATATTTGAACAACGACAATACGAAACTTCCACCTAGATCTCATCGCCTCCGCGTGTGAGTATCATAAGAAAAACAAAAGATCTAACGCACTTCCTCTTCCTAAAGGTATTTGAACCGGATTGTTTAAGAGACTCAAATTATAACTTTACTTCCATGGTATACATAGACCCAGGGTATTTTATTTGCCCCTCAAGCCGAAAAGGTTACTGCACCCTAAAAAACGTGTGTGAGAATAACATGTTTTCCTGCTTGAAAAATAACTATTGTTTCGTAACTAGTGACTTGCAGTTCATTTTTTACTAACAAAAAGAAGAGAAGGCGATCATTTATTAGAAACTTATATCAGCGAGTAGCAATAAAACAAACATTGCGCTATCCTAAGACGGATACTGTGCCTGCGAGTATATGCATGTGTAGACTTCTAGTGACAGTGATTGCCCTCTTCTTGGGAATTCTGTTATTATGTCACAGCCATGTTACTTTATCTGAAAATGTCGAAGGAGATTATCCTGATGCCAACTAGCTAAGACAATACCACTCATAGAACCCGTTTACAGCGATAGACGGATAAGTTTTTCTTTTTTTTTTTTTAGTAGCTCGAACCCCCTTTATGAAGGTGCATATAAGCACGCATGACGTTCGTTTGTTAGGATGATTCTGCCGGCAGGAGCGAGGACAGGGTAGCACAACATGAGAGATCACAAAAATAATTATGAAGGCCGCGCCATTACATAGGGCCTGGCGCACGATGGTAGTCTGTGCCGCTGCCCCGTCGTCGTCATACCCTTCCTGGCAGTATGTTCAATCTGAAGGGGAACTCTCCTCGTGTAACAAGTTGCCCCTAAATTTACGAACGCATTCTCACACCGACGAGGAGTTTTAACAAATAATGTTCATGTGTCAAGATTTTACGCAAAAAAAATGTCACACCCGAGTGTCAGGAAAATCGTTACAAACAGATCGAGTCAACATAAAGCATGCACAGCCCATAGTAAGCAACGCGTGACATTTAAAGAAAAAAAAGCATTCGTCGTGATGAATCATACGAACTCACGATCAAGCCAAATTACATAAAGGAAGTCTACCAAGCTGCTCAGTGGGAATAAACATTTGACAACTTGAACCGCAGCCCAGAGGTCTCTTTTCGCCGTCACGGGAAGTTCTTTTTTTTTTTCTCTAATTGTGGGGAAGTGAATTATTGTTACTCACTTTTCTCTGCCTTCACACGCACAATGAAATAAATCATCACGTCTTTTGGTAGAAATATTAAAAAAACAGGCAATTACAGGAGTGCTTAAAAAATAGTTGTTCTTTCGGGTGCATGTTAACCGGCTTGGTACACACTTTACACTCGAGATACGGAAATGTGCATGCAGCTCTTCATATCAATATCGGCATGATGGACAGGAGTTCGTGTTTTAATATGCTAAACAATCCTAACAGTGTTAGCATGTTATTAAGAACACCATCAAAACAATCTACGAACCGGTTCCTACATGGACAACTAAAAATATTATTTTTGTTATGCGCTAAAGTACGTCCGAATTAAAATAAGGCAACCCTACAAAAACAAAATACGTGTTCGCGCGGCCCATCCAGGCACCGCAGGCCAGTTTGAATATGACCACCGTTGAGAACGGTTGTACAGTCTCTGCCTTCCTGAAATTATATGGCTAAGGACCTGTACAATAGCCGCGTCCCTGAAGCGAAGTTTATTGCATTCTGGAGTTTCGAAATCGACGCCTGTCAGCTGCGATACACTCCAATAGACAATCCTCCAGGGGCGCTGCAGCCGTTTCAGCCTGCCCTGCCAGGTCCGACACCCTAAGGTTTTTCTGGACTCCTTGAGGACGACGTAGAACATTGGCTGGACGTCTATCAGCGAGTATGCCTTTACAACAAATGGGATGATGAGGCTAAGCTCCGCAATGCCATATTTTCCCCTTCTGATGTGGCTAAAATATTCCAAGCACAACACCATTTTTGGACCAGCATGGGCCCGCCACTGCCATAAACTTGGCTCCAATATCGGCCTAACTTTGGTTTGCTCGAAAACGCTACCCGATCGATGGTGGACCTTTCACTAATGCCAGTGTTGGACCGTGATTCGAGCAATATTTCAGCAAATATTGGACAGTCATTCATGCCATTGAAGGACCGCCTCTTAACCAACATTTAAGCCAACGTTGAGAAACAATTTAGCTTACAACTAAGCCATCATTGGACCACTATGGGTTGTGGGTCTTACAAATAATATTGGCACCCTAGTTAAGCATCGGCTTATCCAATATTTTCTCCCAATCTTATGCTCTGGATATTTTGATTTCGGCATCCGATTTTAAGCTCGGGCTGCACTATTTTCGGCAGCATTTTTAGCGGGCATGCAGCTTTCTTTTCAGATGTATTTCTAGTGTTCAGTAGAGCAGTATATATATATCTGAGAAGAAAGCGGCTGTAGACAAGCCACATTCACTTTGGAAAATATTAACTAAAAATTATATCCAGGTAGATATAAAAGTCTGAAATGCAAAGTATATCGTCAATATATTTTATTAAAAATTTCGATTGAAAGAAAACTAAAACAACTTTGAGTGCCAGGGTCCATCCCTGCAATTTGTGAACCGTGCAGGAACTTGATGGAATTCCACGCAGGGGCCTGGCCACAAGATTCTGAGAGAGACAGAAAGGGGGGGGGGGGGGTTTGGTTCAGGTGAAGGGTTTCAGAGGGTGTAAGTTCTATCTTACGCTTGAAAATAGTGAATATCAAAATAAAACTTAGCTTCATTAATTGCCTCTTTTTAATGAACTATTCGATTTTTCGCTTCAGTTGCTCTTTAAGTATAAAATCTCCGAGAGGCCTATTGACTTTAGTACGTTTACTTTTCTATATTAAAAGCTTTCGTTTCCAGTGAATTATGTTTTTTTTTTTTATTTTGTATAAAATAAACTAGAGTACTGCCTTCTAAAATAAATAGATGCTCAAGTAAGACAATTGGGGAGGCTTGATGGAATCAGTGTCTCAGCTGAGACTGTGGGTTAAAAAAAGCATTGTATAGGCTGGGGTGCGACAGCGTCTTGAAACGTGGTTTGAGTCCCGGTCAGCTAGTACGCAGTCTTTGAGAGTGCTTTCTCTCCCCCCTTCATAGCTGAGACGCTATTTCCAGCAACACCACCCAGGCGTTCACTATTGTTTTGTTCGTCCGACTTCTCCTCACTCAGAGCTCGATCGATCTAGATTTAAATATTTAGAGTGATTTAAAAGAAAATATTAGTAGGAAGGTTAATTGGCAAATTGCTTAGCTCTACACTTGCAACATCATAAAGTCCCTCCGGCATTCATCAAGCCTTAAGACCTGTTAATTACAATTTCGCCATTTAAGTTCACATCAATATTTCTACGTAGATTTGAAGAAAAAAATTGTTTTAACACTTACGGTATTTGCGGCACGGAAATATGACTTATAAATGTACCCATATTGCCTCCATAATATTTACAATTTATAAATTCAACCGCTGGCCTCCCTCTCCACCACACCACTTTCAAACGTACTTCTAAATTAACAGTCCAATAAATACCCCGTTGTACGAAAGAACATGACAGCTGAACGGAACATGACCATTGAATCAATCAAGAATCTAAAATAAATCACGCACTTAAAATAGCTTGTCGTGTAAAGAAAATATCTGGCATATATACTCACACTGCGCGGTGACATAACTGACACTCCACTCGCACCCAACAAGCTGAACCTTGGCAAATAAGGACTTCTTTATGTTCTGTGGTATTTGGCTATGGACGTACCGGGAGGACTTTTTACTACAGCACACATCTACCGCCAAGACGACAGCCATATTTTAACAAAAAAGATGAAATAAAAATGACTTCGAACACAAAAATAACCAATCAGAACGTCTCTTCCGATCTATTAGAATAAAAAGCACTTAGATATAGCGCTGTATAGGGCCTTTTGGGCCGATCACTGTGGATTACAAGTTGAACTCGTCGGATATACCTGGCACAGAGTTCGACACGGTCCAAAATCATCGGATCATGACAAAACGTACATTGCGTAGAAAGAACACCTGTCCCCAATGGTCAGGAGGACCTCTCATAGCCCCTCACATGGAAGATAAGCTGGTCCGTCGTGTCTTCGGTCCGTCAAAGCTTGTGGTCACATGTATGCCCTCAACAAAAAAATATCACCGGTGTGTAGGCTCTGCCGAAAGAATATTCATGGTCTTGGCAATCTGCATTTTGATGATCGCACTCCGCACTAATACGAAATGCGCTGCGGGTGATAGAAACTCTAGAACCACAGTTCTTGCCGGTTTCAGTATAGGGTAGCGAGAATGGCGGAAATGCCGAGCCACTTCACCTCATAAAAACCGTCCGCTAACAATCAAATGCACTCGGACAACTTAGAAAATTACACCACGGTGTCCCAATATGCGTATAATTCTCTTGCCATTCTTGTGCCTTAAAAAAAAATATATTTTTTGCAAAAAACAACAAAAAAAATAACGCATATATTCCCAGGCAGCACACCATTGTTGGACCTCCTTAGGCCCAATGTTGGCAAAAAATGCTCCCAATATTGGTCTGACGTTGGCATTTTCGAAAACGCCAACCGATCCAATGGTGGTCCAACATTGGTGCCAATGTTGGACCACTGGTTTTCTAACGTTCTAGCCCACGTTGGACCAATGTGGTTTGCACTTTTTTATCCAATATTGGCACAGAGATTTCACCGTTGGCTGAACCAACATTGGCATCCAGCGCCTTACACACTGGCTCTTCCAACATTGGCTTAAATATTGGCTATTCCAATATTGGCATGCCGTTTAATACACTGGCTATTTTTTGCATTCATTGTCTATGCCATTATTAGATGCCATTTTTAGCCAGTGTTCTAACCATCGTCACTGAGCTAAGCAACTAAGCAAGTGTCTTGCCATTTTTCCTCAAGCACTGTTTTCTTTATGATACTAAAATCTAATAAATGCAGCAATTTTACCATATTTGGACACTTTAGAAATAATTAAAGCATGCAAATGAATTTTCATAACGTTTGACAGCTTCAGCTCCCCCCCCCCCCCCCAGTAGCAAACGCTCTACTAAATTAACAGTTCAATAAATTCCCCGTTATATATCAGAACATGACAGTTCAACAGAACTCGCTGCTTGAATCAATAAAGAATTGAAAATAAATCACCCACATAAAAATAGCTTGTCGTGTAAAGACAATTATTGACAATTACACTCCCATAGCGCGATGACATAACTGACACTCCACTCGCACGCAACAACCCGAACCTTGCCAAATAAGGACTACTCAACGCTCTGTGGTACTCGGCTTTATACATTCCGGGAGGACACTACAGCACACCTCTCCCGCCAAGACGACAGCCATATTTTAACATGAAAAATGAAATAAAAATGAGTTCGAACACAGAAGCAACCAATCAAAACGTCTCTCACGGTCTATTAGAATAAAAAGCACTCAAAAATAGCGCTGTACAGGGCCTTTCGGGCCGATCGCTGTGGATTACACGTTAAACTGGTCGGAGATTTCTAGAACAGAGTTCCACACACTTCAAACGCATCGGATAGTGACAAGACGTACATTGCGTAGCAAGAATACCTATCACCATGGTCAGGAGGACCTCTCCTTGTCACTCACATGGAAGAGAAGGCGGTCCGTCGTGTCTTCGGTCCGTCGAAACTAGTGATCACATGTATACCCACAACAAAGGGAGGTCATTGGTGTGTAGGCGCTGCCGAAAGAATATTCATGGTCCTGGCAATCCACATGTTGAAGATCGCACTTGGCACTAAGACGAAATGCGCTGCTGGTGATCGGAACTCTGGAACCACCGTTCTTGCCGTTTTCAGTATAGGGTAGCGTGGATGGCGGAGATGCCGAGCCGCTTTGCCCGATAAAAGCAGTCCGCTAAGCAATCAAATGCACTCAGACAACTCAGAAACGGACACCACGGTGTCCTGATATCCGCATGATTATCTTGCCGTTCTTGTTCCGGTTCTTGTTCCATGAAGAAAAGAGCTATTTCTGCTACAAAAAGGCAAACAAAAACAGCATGCATAAATTGCGAAGCGCACCTGCCCACTTGCAGTTCGCGGATGCGCGTGCTGGAAAGTGAGGAGACCGTTCCCACCGTCTTCCAGACGCTACCCTAGAGAGTGGCATTAGTGCACGCGCTCCCACTTTCTGGGTGCGTCCCCCGCAGGGGGCACCTGTGAAAACAGGTGTTTGGAGAGTGGTGCCTCCACGGACCCTGAGCCATGCGGGTTCGCCCGCACACTTCTGGCTGTGCGTGGCTTTCCCGTGTCCGGCGAAAAGGGCATCCTGGAGGTTGAGTCGAACCCGGGGTAGGTTTGGACCCTTCGGGGCCCCCCGGGTGAGGCAATACACCACTTCGGCCCCCGCTTCCCGTAGACGGGTGTCCTGGCTTGGCCCGACCAGGATGATTCAGTCAGTCGCCACTTCTACTATCCCCTCCCTTCTTTTACCTTTGTCTTCTCCTTCTTTTCACTATTCTCATTTTCTCTTCTTTCCTTTTTTCATTTCCTTTGGCGGCAAGGGCTAACCTTGGGTGGCGACAGACTCCTCGTCCAAAACCACACTTGGTTATAGTACCTGGGCAGTGCTAACAGTCTAACGGTTCCAGCAAAGCCCTTTTTGTTATGGTCCGTTAACTATTCCCTTGTTGGGCTCCGTGGTGGGCGGCACACCACAGGTTCTGAACACTTTCCGCCTCTTATGGCTCCCTCTCTCTCTAAACCCGGTTCCAGGCAGGCATCCAAACGGCCCTGTCCGGAACAAGTCATCGCCAAAGCACCAGAAACAGAACACTTTGTTAAGTTTTTTGTAGTTCACTCTGAAGACAATCAATGCCCTGCCGCCAAGCTGTCTCCGTTCATTGTTGCCAAGGTTCTTGAGCATTTGACCGGACACTCCTACCAAGCAAAAAAGTTGCATTCTGGGGACCTCCTGGTTGAGGTCACCACACAAAAGCAAAGTGTGGCCATTCAGAAGATGAAGAGCATCGTGGAGACCTCAGTCACGGTAACACCGCACAGGACTTTGAACAATGTGCGTGGTGTCATCTCTGAAGAGGACCTGCTAGATGTAAGTGAGGATGAGATCCTTGAAGGCCTACGAAACTCGGGTGTCATTGCAGTAAAGCGGATTATAGTTCGCCGCGAGGGTCAGCAGATTCCCTCAAAACATCTTATTCTTTCTTTTGAACGGCACTGTCTCCCAGCAACAGTAAAGGCAGGCTATCTGAATTGCCGTGTCCGTCCTTATGTGCCGAACCCCCAAAGGTGTTTCAGGTGCCAAAGGTTCGGGCATGGGTCCAGGAGCTGCCGTGGAAGAGAGATCTGCGCCAAGTGTGGCAGCAACGAACATGTCGCAGACGTCTGTGAAAGCACTGTGTGCTGCTTCAACTGCGAAGGCACCCATGCAGCGTTCTCCCGTGCCTGTCCCCTGTGGAAGCAGGAAAAGGAGATGCTGAGTTTAAAGGCTAAAGAGAACATTACATACCTTGAGGCCAAGAAACGCTGGTCATTCCTTGCACAAGGCTCGTATGCCGACGTGGCGCGCCGGGGTCCTGCGCCGCGTATGGAGTCGAGGGCAACCCAGGTCTTGCTCGAAGACCTGGCTGCCGCCCTCAGGGCCCCAAAGCCTACCCAGGGGCAGCAGGCTCCCTCTCTTCGCGGAGAGGGTTCGCGGGCTGCTCCCACATCCCAGGACAGGCCAGCGCCTGCTGCGCCTGTACAGTCTGCACGGTCTCCTACCAGGGAGAAAAAGCGAGGCCCTTGGCCTCACTCCCTGGAGAGACCGCCTGCAACCAAGGAGCTGCATGGCTCTCATGCAGCTTCTGTAACACAGAAGGAGGTGGAGAAGATGGACGGGGTTGAATCCCTCCTTAGTACATCTGCCACCCTGCCGTCAGGTTCTGGTTGTGGCCGCAGGTTAGGATCTCGCAGCTCCGACCCTCCCAAGTCGGCAGGCAAGGCTGCTTGCGGAGCTCAGGAGAGCGGTGCTCCTGCCCTATCCACCTCCCCATCTACCCCTGAGTCTGACCAGGAGGAGATGGAGTGGCAGAATCCGAAAACCAAGCAAAAAACTAAAAAACCTGTGATACCTCCGAAGGGATGTTTTTTTTTTTTTTTACTGTTCATCCGTGTGCTTATAATTTCATATCTTAATAATGGTTTCAGTGCTAATGCAGTGGAACTGTCGAGGGCTACTACATAACCTGGATGATGTGGAGTTTTTGCTGGAGGAACACAAGCCACGTGTGCTTTGCTTACAGGAGACTCATCTAAATCCCAGCCATACCAACTTCCTCTGACGGTACCAGGTATTCCGAAAGGATCGTCCGTGCTCTGTCAGTTCTTCTGGAGGAGTTGCGGTGGTTCTCCCGAGAGAAGTGCCCTGCGTACAGGTCCCACTGTCTACCTCACTGGAAGCAGTTGTTGCACGGTTCATGCTTCACAAAGCTCTGACAGTGTGCTCTTTGTATCTACCACCATCCTTTACTTTGAAATCCTCAGATTTTAATTCGTTTTTAGACCAGCTTCCTGAGCCATTCCTTTTGATGGGTGATTTTAATTGTCACAACCCTCTATGGGAGAGTATACCTCGTGACATCCGAGGAAAAATTATTGAGTCTGTGTTATTCTCTCGAACAGTTTGTCTTTTTAACACTGGTGAGCCTACCTTTTTTAGCTGTCAACACCTTTTTTCATCAAGCATTGATCTCTCCATTGGGACTGCCACACTTTTCCCTAACTTCTCATGGCATGTGCATCCTAACCCATATGGTAGTGACCATTTCCCCATTATTTTAAAGTGCACTGCTCCTTCATGCTCTCTCATGACACGTTCACCACGCTGGAAAGTAGACCAGGCAGACTGGGCCATGTTTGAAAGTGCATCTGAGATTAACCCTGAAACTTTAGTTGACTTGGATGTAAATGATGCCTGCAAATGCCTTACTGCCTCTATAATTGAGGCAGCTCATAAAGCTATTCCGCAGTCTTCTACACGCCTTCCTGCTAAGCCAAAACCTTGGTGGACTAAGGAGTGCAGTGAGACTCGAAAAAAAGAAAATTGTTCATGGGATGTTCTACGCCGGTACCCGACCCCTCCAAATGTTTTAGCCTTCAAACTGGCTCGGGCGAAGGCTCGGTATGTCCGTCGTCAATCAAAAAAGACGACATGGAAGAAATACACCTCCTCCGTTAATAGTCACACCAGTGTAAAAGTTGTCTGGGAAAAAGTGCACAAGATTAATGGGGATTATCGAGCCTTCTCCATACCGCTTTTTGTTCTGCCAGGTGGTGTACTGCCTAGTCTTGAGCAGCAGGCCAATATTCTAGGGGAGCACTTCGCATCAGTATCAGGTTCATCGCATTACTCGGCTGCATTTTTAAAGCATAAAAGTTTTATAGAGAAGAAGAGAATAAATTGCTCTGGAGGACTACGAGAACCCTATAATAGACCTTTTACTTTTCGAGAGTTACAGGCAGCATTAAATAAAAGTAAAAATACGTCCCCGGGACCAGACCGAATTCACTACTGTATGCTCAAGCATTCGCATTCCAATACCCTGCAGGCGCTTTTAAGCTTTTTTAACCAGATCTGGAGAGAAGGTGTCTTCCCAGATTCTAGGAAAAGAGCTGAGGTTATCCCGCTCCTCAAGCAAGGAAAAGATCCTTCATTACCCTCAAGTTACCGGCCCATAGCCCTCACAAGTTCCTTAGGGAAAACCTTTGAACGAATGGTAAACTCAAGATTGGTCCATTTTTTAGAGGAAAATAACCTCCTCGACAATTTTCAGTGCGGTTTCCGTGCCCACAGATCAACGGTGGACCACCTCGTACGACTTGAGAAAACTATTCGTGAGGCTTTTGTTAATAGACAGCATTGTGTTTCTGTCTTCTTTGATATAGAGAAGGCTTATGACACAACATGGAGGTATGGAATTTTGAACGATCTTGTCTCGTACGGAATTCGTGGCCGAATGCTCTCACTCATCAAAAGCTTTTTGGAAGACAGATACTTTCATGTCAAGCTTGGTACAACCTTCTCTCGTAGTTTCGTCCAAGAGAATGAAGTTCCACAAGGTGGTGTTCTTAGCGTAACACTATTTTTAATAAAAACGAACTCTATTGGAAAGTCTATCCCACAATCACTTTCCTATTCTCTTTACGTGGATGACTTGCAGATCTCTTGCTGTTCGTGTAACATTTCGGTCTGCGAGAGACAACTTCAGCTGGGAATTAATAGTCTGATGAGGTGGGCTGATGCCAATCGGTTTAGTTTTTCACCAGAAAAGTCAGTATGTGTCAACTTTTCTTTACGTAGGGGCATGATCCTAGAGCCTAGTCTGACCTTAAGGGGGCAGGCAATTCCTGTTCGTAATGAACGCAAGTTTCTAGGAGTGATATTTGATAAAAAGTTGAATTTCCGCAGTCATGTACTTTACCTGAAACAGAAATGCTCAAGGTCAATGAACCTCCTAAAGGTGCTTTCACACAAGTCTTAGGGTAGCGATCGGGAATGTCTCCTTCGTCTCTATCGCTGCTTGGTTCTTTCAAAATTGGATTATGGATGCGTAGTGTATGGATCCGCACGTCAATCTACCCTTCAGGTGTTGGACCCGATCCACCATCAAGGTCTGAGGCTTTCCACTGGTGCTTTTCGGACGTCCCCTATTCCTAGCCTATATGCTGAGTGTAATGAATATTCACTTGAAAAAACGGTTTTATTTAGGCTTCCAGTATGCATTAAGAATTCGTTCTGTCCCTTCTATTCCGATCGAGGAAACAATTCAGGATTTTCGCTGTGAAACTACATTCCAGAACAAGCCATCTGTCGTACCCCCTTTTACGCAGAGAATTAAAACATATTCACAGGCTTACAACCTTGACAGTTTCAGCCTAGTTGCCCAACTTCCACTGGCAGTGGCTCCTTGGGAGTGCGTAGCACCCATAATCAATTTTACTCTGATCAAATATAATAAGCGGCCAACTCCTGTTGCTGCCCTGCAGCAGGAGTTTTCCCAGGTTGCTTATACGTACAGTGACTGTAGGAGTTTCTTCACAGATGGTACTAAGAGTGACTCTGCTGTTGGTTGTGCTGTTATAAGCGAGACATGGAAGGTTGTTAGGCGTCTTGATGCCAGAGCCTCAATATTTACTGCAGAATTATATGCTTTAATTTTAGCTGTTGAATTCATTATAGAAAACGCTATCCAGCATTCTGTTATCTACTCTGACTCTCTCAGCGCTTTAAAGGCACTTGCTTCTTTGGAAGTACCAAAAAATACCTTCGTTACTAGGCTCCGGAACATTGTGCACACTGCAGCAAAATCAGATTTACACATCAATTTCTGTTGGGTGCCTAGTCATGTCGGTATTCAGGGAAATGAGGATGCTGATAGAGCTGCCAGTACGTGCATTGAGAGGCAAGTGGATATCAAGGACATTCCGTACACTGATTACAAACACAGTCTTAAAAAAGCAATCCAGAAAAAGTGGCAGTTAGAATGGGACACGGAAATACACAACAAGCTTCATTGTGTGAAACCTACCCTGCGGGAATGGGCAAGTTGCCGACACAGGGAGCGCTTCTTTGAGGTTGTGCTCTGTCGTCTGAGACTGGGACACACCCATCTCACGGATGGGTACCTCCAACGAGCAGAGGCAGCTCCGAAATGTGAACACTGTAACGAGTCTTTGAGTGTCTTGCATATGCTTATCGTATGTCCTAAGTACCATCACGTACGCAGCACTTTTTTCTCTACCTTTTCCGGAATCGCGTCCCGTTTTACCCGGCATTATTATTGGGTGACGAACCTCTTGTGCCGCACCGTCAAGTTCTTAAGTTTTTAGATCGCATTGGCATCCTACATCGGCTATGAAATTTAGTTTGTTTTCTTTTCTATTACGTTTACCTGAAAATTAGTGGCGGCAGAGAGCCGGCGATCTTGTATCGTCGGCACATTTTCCATACTTCCTTGGGTGAATGAAATTCCTTTAGAGTGCCTCTGGTTAGTGGAGCATTGGTTAAAATTTCTGGAGGCCTTAATAGGCCTGTATCTTCTAAGGTTTTAATCATTCATTTTCCATAGTTTTAAGATGGAACTACCTACTATAGGTCTTTTCAATATTGCCTTTAACTTACCTTGTGTTTGGCACACTATGGCCTCAGTTGCCGCTGTGCCATTAAACACCTAAGTTTCTTCTTCTTCTTCTGGGTGCGTGTGTGTGTGTGTTTTGCGGGTCGGAATTCATGACCCCTAAGCTGAGAGTGTAGAGGAAGCTAAGAAGCTCGGTGAACCAATCGCAGGTCTATTTTTAATCACGTGATCACGCTCTCTCCCGCAACCACGCGCAGAGAGCGGTGCAGGTGATGACTGGTCCGGCAGAGCGAAAGGCGTTTACAAAAGTTTAGCTAACATTTCTGCTAAATCGTAGAACTAAAATGATTGTTATATTTGTCTAAGGTATTTGATACCTTGAGCACAGGTAATATTGATATGCGCGCTAGTCAGATTTAACTCCAAACATTTAGTCGATGGAAATGCTTTCAACTGTCAACAGACACCACGTGTGCAACAGATAGTTTTTCGTACCAACCTGTACCCCCGATTCTTGACATCATACAAGTTCTCATATCCGAAAACAATATTTCGCCTTCGGTGGTTGCAGGAACTGTTGATCCTGTTGAAAATTATGTGAAGCATTGTCACTGACTCAAACTTACAGACGCAAGGTTACTGCAAAAAAGTCAAATTTGGGCGTTTTACGTGCCGAACCAACGGCGGGCATCTGGCACGTTTCAGCGGGGGACTGAGGATTAATTTCGACCGCCTGGGGATCTTTTAACGCGCAACCGAAAGCTCGGTTACACGGCGCCTTCTCCGCAATAAGCCTCCGTCATATTGCGGGCACCTCGGTCGGGATTCGAACCCGCCACCTGGGGATCCGTAGGCCGGCGCTCTCCCCTTGGAGCCACCGACGCTGCTCAAGGTTACTTGAAATAAATTGGGTAGGAAGGAATCTGTGATAACTTTCGGAATTTCTAAATTGATGCAAAACCCCATACTTTTGCGGCTACCAAGGAAGGTGATATTGAGTACTGACTTAAAATGCTATCGGCGACACAGATACGGAGCGAGGCAAGAGGAAAGCTGGCACTTAGCGCACTAGCAACTATTCATATCACATATCTGGTATTAACACCGCCCACTTCTTCCTAAAGCACATCAGCCTAATGTTTAAAGAAAACCGTATCAGTAGCTTCTCAAGTACAACGAAAAGCATTAGACACAACCATCAGAGCTACTTGAATATGAATGGATTAAATTACGAATTTCGCAACGGTTTTAAAAATATTAAGGGTATTTCCTAATTCGTCGTTGACATAACTATAAAACAATACGCAATTGCCTACAGGCTCAGAAAATAATCCGAACCAAGTATACTCATAAGTCGATATCCATTTTGTGTGAAAATACTTGGGACGTTGTTTGTAATGCCATCGTTTCCTCGATTGAACAAATTAGAACTTTAAAGAATAAACTTGAGCTCACCTCGTTCTTCTGCCAGAGAGACTTTACACCCAGTAACATTTTTTATAGAAATCTCGATTCATTCTGCAAAGTAAACACGTTAAAACTCCAATTTTGTTGTGAGGCATGAACGATACAGTTTGTAGTGCTATTAATACGTAACTAGTAGTCACGTTATACCTTCGAACTTCCATATAAAAGTCCATTTTCTGAAAGTCTGACATCCACTGGCCTCCGTGTAAAAAAGTTGGTAACCACCTGTATACCCATAATGTCCCCGTGACCAATACACGAATGTTCGAGGAAGTTTCCACATAACCTGGAAATGCATTCAAGTATTTAAATAAATTGTCCGGTAACATCAACCTAAGCACCTGAACGGAAAGAAGGGTGAAATAATTTTCAATAGAATAATGAAACTTGCAAAAAGGAGGCCTAACAAAACATGAAGTACCGCAGCATTTCGTTTCTATATATTCTACTTATAAAATAGGTTTGAGAGGGCAGCTCTTGGGCGCCCGTTTCCGGCTTGAGCGTCGTTGTTGTCACCGTCGGCTTAACCGCGCGGTGCGTTATGGGAAATGTCCCACAATGCAACGCGCGGGTCTCACTCGGGACCCGCGCGTTGCAATATGGGACGTTTCCCATAGTGACGTCACGTGGGTCCCGCACGTTACATTTTTGGAAACGTCCCATGATGATGTCACACCTGACGTCACGGTCACTCGTGAAGGTCACGACAAAGGTCACGACCTTCACTTTACGAAGCCTCTGCGAGTGACGTCACGATGGTGACCACTGACGACAGGAGGGGGCAGACAGGGAGGGAGAGGACGAGGGGCAGCTGGAGGGAAAAGAATGAGAGGAGGAGGAGAGGCAGAAGGAGGAGAGGATGAGAAGGAGGGGAAGAGGGAGGAGAACCAGGAAGGTGGAGAAGACGTGGAGGGGAGAGGGTACGGAATAGGTGGAGGGGCCTACCCTCCTCTCCGTCATCTCCCCTGCTCCGCCTCAAGAGCTGCGCTCTAATTCGGCATTACATGGAGTTTTAAACGTCTTTCTTTTTTTTTTCAAGAACTTACAAAGTTGCACGACGGAGTCATTTTTACATAATGACAGCACTGATATATTAGCCATTTACAAGCGTCAACAGAATCCTGTCGAAAATTTAACCAACTCTACATTCGATTCATTTTTATTTGCCTAAATTCGTCGTCTGTTTTGGCTATCTGAGTTTTGCATCAGTAACTATGAAGCGATGCAATGTTGGTGGTTTGTGAACTTTACTTTAGCAACATTGGAAAGGGAAATTATGGCATTTCGGAGCTTAGCCCCATCATCCCGTTTGCTATATACATATAATCGCTGGTAGACGTCCAGCCTATCTTCCACGTCATCTTAAAGGATTCCAGAAGAAACTTAGGATGTCGGACCAGGCTTGGAGCAGGGCAGGCTACAGCGGCCTGAACGACCGCGGAGAATTGTTTATTGGAGTTTATCGCAGCCGACAGTCGTCGATTTCGTAGCCCCAGAATGCAATAAACTTCTCTTCAGGGACGCGGGCACTCCGCAAGACCTCAACCAAATAATGTGAGGAAGAAGGAGACTGGGCGACCAGTCTCAACGGTGGTCATTTTCGAACTGGCATGCGCTGCCCGGCCGGACAGCGCGAACAGGCATTCATCTTTGTTGGGTCGCCATATTTTAATTCGGACATTCTCTAGCGCTTAACAAAAATAATATTTTAGTTGTTCCCCGACGTACCATTTGATTCGTAGATTTTTACGATGGCGTTCTTAATAACGTGCTAACGCTGCTAGGATTGTTTAGCATTTTAAATACACGAATTCCTGTCCACCATGCGGATATTGATGTAAAGCTGTCGCATGTGAATTTCTGTGTATTTGTACTTCAAGTGCAAAGTGTATACCAAGCCGTTTAACATGTACACGAAAGGACAAGTCTCTTTTCAAGCTCACCTCTAAATGCGAGGTTTTTAATATTTTTACCAAACGACACGGTGCTTTATTTCATCCTGCGTATAAAGGCACAAAAATGTAAGTAACAGTAATTCAAATTTCCACCATTAAGAAACAAAAAATAACTTCCTGTGGCACCAAACTAATGGCGAATTCGTCAGGGCCCGCACCGCACCCGTCCAGCGCAATAAACTCTTTCCACTTTAGTACACGAAAGACTGGTTGGGAGAGAAGGAAGCTCCCCTCTCCCCTCCAGCCTTCCGTGTACCACGAACCGATCTGCACCGGTGCGATGCGGGCCCAGACGAACTGGTCACAAGACTTTTGGGCGGCGCTTCGCATTGTCGAGAGCTTGATTCTAACTGAGCAGCTCGGGAAATATCGTTTTTTTTTTGTAATTTGGCTGATCGTGAGTTGGTATGATTTATCACGACATTTACTTTTTTTTTCTTGCAATGTTACGCATTTCCTAGGAGGGGGTGTGCACGCTTTATATTGACTCGACCTGCACGTAATGACTTTTTGTGTCAGCCGGGCGTGATATTTTATTTCCAAAAATGTTCCCATGAACAGTATGCGTTAAAACTCATCTTTGGTGTGAGAGTGCTGTAACGCATTCAGCGGCGATCGGTAAGGCGATGAGAGTTCCCCTTCAGATTAAACATACAGTTAGGAAGGGTAAGACGAGGACGAGGCGGTGGCGCGGAACACCATCTTGCCCCAGGCCCCGCTTGATGGCCCGGTCTTAAGAATTTCTTTATGTGTTCTCGTATCTTGTATTATCCTGACCTTGCTTCTGTCTACAACATCATCCTAACAATACGAACGTCATACGTGCATATATGCACCTTCATGTAGTGGTTTGAACTACTAAAAAAACCTTATCCATCACCTTGCTATAAAAGGCTTACATGAATGGTATATTCTTACCTCGTTCGCATCAGGAAGATCTCCTCCGCTATTTCGAGATAAAGTAGCATGGCTCTGACATAAAAATAAAATTCCCCAGAAGAGGGCAATCATTGTCCACTCTAGGTCTACACATTTATATACACGCAGGCACAGTGTATGTCGTAGGATAGCGTTACGCTTTTATAGCTACTCGCTTACATAGGGTTCCAATGCACGATCGCCTTTTTTTAAATTTTTGTTAGTGAAAAATAGCCTGCCACTCAACTGCTGGGGAACAATGGTCATTGTCCAAGCATGAAAACATAACATGTTCTCACACGCTCTTTTGCGGGCACCAACCTTTTCGGCTTGAGGGGCGCTTAAAATACCCTTGCTCTACGCATACCGCAAAAGAAATCTTATAAATTAATCCTGTTAAGCAATGTAGTTCAAATACCTTTAAAAAAGGAAATGTGTTTAAACTTACGTGTTTTTTTTTATTTATACTCAGGCGAATTCGATGATCTCCAGGCGGAAGATCATTATTGTCGTTGTTCAAATATCGATTTTGTATCTTTTTAGTAAACCTGCCGGACAACTTCGAAATAACTTATATGGCAATCCATGCGATAATCCAGTGCTTGAGAACTAAGATCACGCTTAGCCAGAACGCACTAGAAGAAAATTGAGCAGTCCTGTGTTAACTCACTGTACAGCCACATCTATAGCTGCGGCACGTCACGGCGAACGTCACGGCACGTCACGGCGCCCCAAAATGCATGAAAGCGACGTTCATGCATCTTGGGGCGCATGGAAAAAAAGTGCTAAAGGGATGGTGAACCGAAGTTTCGATTTCATAAAAACAATGCTGGAGATGTAGGCGGGACGCTACTACGCTACTAGTAAGGCGATATCTCAAATGGACGGCCGTATTTTTGGAAAACGTCTGGATTGAACCAGGCCGACGAGGCGCGTCACGTCAAGATACCTAATTCCTCCTTTCTTCGCTTCGCTCCCTCAAGGCCGCGAGGCGGAGAAGACGCGAGACCGTTTCCACTCCTTCTCGGAGAAACATGGCGTCAACATTCCTGCCAAATGCGCCTCTTTTTTTGAAAATACAGTCATCCGTTCGAAATATCGCTGTATGAGTGATGCTTTGGTGTTTGTAGCATCCCGTAGCCCGCTTTTGCCGCGTGATTTGGGGAATCCAGATTTCGGTTCAGCATCCCTTTAAGGAAGAAAAATACTGACGTTTTCTTTCAAACAGCTTCGTTTTTTTTTTATTTTTTTTTTTTTTGGAGTGCGTGGAAGCGGATCTCCCGGCATGAGCTCTTGCCATTGACAGTGCTACGCCGGTATTTTGTTGTCGGCTTTTTGTATTTTCCCGGACGTTGTCACGAGCGGCGGCCGCCGAAATTCAAGAAGATAGAGCGGCAGACAACAGATGAAAAGAGAGCCACGTGACGGGCGCCCCGCTGCGGCGAGACGTGGAAACACAGTTTTCCCGAACGATGGAATGTCCGCTCGTGCTCGTCGCATTCCTCTTGGTACAGCTTCGTTTGTCGTCGGGTTTGAAAACCATGCTTTGTGTCCTCGCCGCTTCAAAAGCTGTGCACTGACATCTATGTTCCCTGAAAAATGATCTGTGCTACGGGATCCTCGCGCTCCTAATCTGCGGCCGAGCACTCTATGCCTCGATGGTCGAAATGCCAGGATGTGTGAGTACAGACTAGGCTGTTGCCGTAGGCATCGGGTACTACACAAAGCCTAAGTTTGAAGCGTGTTCTTAACACTGTGCTGTAGTTCTGTCGTAACAGCTTCACTTCGCACGCAGCGGAAAACATTTGATTTCCGTTGACGACAGATTATCATCTTCAAGTATTCGACAACATCGACGACGGAGTCCCTACAGCGACAACTACAACATTATTTACAAAGAGAGCTACAGCAGTTGTGGGAAGAGCCCAGAATATCTATCGATGTAGAACAGTTCTCCTTAGTGCAGACTCGGGCTTCAAACTCTTCCTACCGACTGGTTAATAGCAAATGTTACCGCGGAGCATAAAACTGGCAGCAAGCATAACACTGAAAGCTACCGTCCTATTTCCCTCACTTGCGTGTGTTGCAATATATTGGAGCATGTATTAGCGGGTTACCTCTTTGATTACTTTGAAAGTTTAAACGCTTTTAACCCATCTAAAATGTTTTAATACTTTCTTCCACGCTTAAACAAACGATATCAAAGCAAAATATTAGCAGAACTGCAAGCAGTAGTTATTTTCCAGCTGCAGAATACACATATGAAGCATAAGAGAGAGTCTAATTAAAAGTTTGGTTGCTTTTTCGATAATATTTTTTAAACCAGAACGTTTTTTTCAGCCCATGCCATTTATGCGTTATATGTTAAATCAATAATAATCCTGTTGAAGGATCAGCTTTCGTAGCTTTCGGACTAGAGTTTATTAATTTGTATATTTTAGACTTTCGCGCTGTGAAGTGAAATCTCTCGTTTATATAATCAAAAGTAGTACCAAAAATATAGATATGCATTGTTAATTTTCATGAGGTAAAATTTTATTTATCTCAAATGTCTCAAGTTAACCATCTCTCTGGTTTTACGAACGTATCATTGTTGTAACACCGTAACAGATGGCACAAGCTGTGCTATAGTATGGGTGGTGGGAAATTGTGACACCATAAAGTATCCAAGTTTTGTACTATTAATAACTCAGAAGAGTACTGATTAAGGTGGCTGAGTGGATACTGGCATATGAAGAAAAAAACTTTGAATTAGAAAATCTTACGGAAATGATCTCTTTGGCTGCTTTAGTATAAAGATGAATGTTTTAGGTCGACGTTGCATCTAACTACTCAGGTTTTATTTATATGACACAATTGTATATTTACTAGTGCCCATACTAAAGGAAATATCTGAGGTGCATCACAGGTTTTCCGGGGCACTTGAAAATAATGAAGATCTTTCACGCTCTAAGCTAGTTTCAGTCAATATCTTCATAAGAACAGCTTCTTTCTGACTTTTCTACGGGTACCGTTATCTGTTTAAAAGTGAAGCAGTGCGAACTCTCTGCTAGTGAGTACTATACATGTTTTTTGTTTTTTTCAAGAGCGCCCATTATGACAAGAGGTGACTGGTTTTATACCAAAAATAATATGCAAATTTTTAAGTATTTATCGCATAAGCTTGTTTGTGAGTTGCTCAACTCATTTGCCGAGGGATGCAACATCTCTACGTGGGATCATGCACCGGGCACGGAGAATGTAATGCTTTTGTCGAACTGCAATTTTTTTTATTTTTGCTTAGAGTACTTTGGGCACAGTTCATATTTCGTAAGAAACATATTGTAATTGTTATTCATAGCTGAGAAGAAACAACGCCCTTTAAAAAACTGTACAAAACTAATAGTACTTGCAGGATTGTTTTAAATTTTTTTTTTTCATTATTATGTGCAGAGATGAAGAATTGAGGTCGCGTTCCTTCTTCAAACTGTATTAGCTCCTTAACATGGTTGTGACCAGATTGTGATAACTGAAAACCTAGCGAGGCTCAAAGCATCATTGTTGTCGGTTCAAGAACACATTCCACAATTTGAAGTCACAAGACGCAATTCTTAAGAAATAACAAAAGAAAAGTGAAGGAGGCTGTAAAACTGGACATTTGAAATCACCGTTTGTCGTAATTACTTTATTTTTAATTTTTTTACTGATGAATGGTGCCTCGAAGTTTGGAAGGAAGAAGAAAACAGGCATGGATTAAGACGTTTTCCATGCAGAAGACAGTAGGTATGAATAGGCGAAAATCCAACGTAACTCTTTAAGAGCAAAATTTATTCCGAATTAAAAGGGCTCATGTTCATACAACACATTTCGTACAGCAACAAAACCTGGACTTCAAGTTTCCGAGTGAAATCGAATGAACAAATCACACATTTTTTGGCAGTAGGGACCAAAATGTTAGCCATGAACGTGGAAATGTTTGCACAAAAAAACACACACACACATACATGTATTTTTGGTTTGATGAGAACATCGCAGTATTTACGGTAGATTTCAGTTTTCCGTTGCAGCTTGCTTCAAAAGCATAAACTATGCAACTAATATTCGCGAACAACAGCTGTTTTAATGGAAGATTGGGAAATCAGAGTAACTGAGTGTTGTGAAGCATATACATAAAAAAATAATCAAAACACGACTGAAGAAAGCTAGCAAAATAATCTGACTATTCTGCAACTAAGCTGAAATGGAAGGAAATATGCCTGCTCAGCAAAAATGCTTTCACAAAATTTATGTCTCTATATAGGGTGTTTATTTTATTTCTCCCAGCTTTATTTCTAAACAAAGCCGTCAATTGGAACAATAAGGTTTATTACAGGTGACTAGTGGTCACTATAACTTAAATATTTAAGTTGTGTCTGTATTTAATTTGTCCATTACTAGAAATAAGCCAAATATATTAATTATAAACATCCTGAGTGTCACTCGAAGCATTTAATAGGTGAGTTTTAGAAAGACAGCGGGTGGAAAGTGCGCATTTCCAATCAAATAACCGGCACAAGGCTGGCGAAGTGAAAACATAGATAAGACACGAAAAAATTGTGCAGCGGCACGTTCACAGCGGTAATCTTGTGCGCTTGTAACCCGACTACCATACAGTAGTGATGCACGACCGCATGCCGGTACGATGCTCTTCCAGATTGCAAAGGGCAGTTGCGGCTTTTGAATCAGGGATTTCCTAGGTGTTACGTCTCGAACGTTTTCTTCATGTGCTCTGAGCTGGTGTCCGGTAGCCTACTCGGCAACCGAGAGTCTTGTGGGTTAATACCGGTTCGCACCTTCTCTTAAGTGATTACAACATAACCCACGTTACTTGTCTACCGTTTGAAGGTTTCTGAGTGTATCGGCAGTTGCAAGCTTTGCAAGTTTGAAGCTCTTTGTGTCTCTTCGGTACAGCGAAAATGACCGTCAGTTCTGTTGCGCCTGCAATCCGTTTTACTTTTCGGCAACTTTCCATGAACTTGGAAACGATGCGGCTATTTGCTTACATGGCTGTCGCCATGTTGGTTGTGCAGCACCCCTTACTGACAAAAGGGAACGATCCAGGGATTCATCATGCGGGCACTTAATTTGATAAACTATAATGGACGTGGAGTTCTTGTCTAGGATTGGAAATATCCTATCACATCCATCTATAAAATCAGACCAAATGCGATTCATCCGCTTAGCTTGATAACAGGCGGTTAATGGGGGTAGCTTATTTCGATGTCCTTGTATCGCATACATGTAAAGACAGGCAGTGCATTTCGTATAAAACTATGCACGTGGGACTTTTCACCTAAAATATTTTGGCCTCTTGAAAACTCTCTTTTGTATAATGAAACCTACCCCAAAACACGAATGATAGTTAAGAAAGCAACAAAAAGAAAAGATGAGAACTTTTGAGTAAAAATTAAAAAAAAGACACCTTAAAACTTCAAAGTGGCAGGCGATGTGTCATCGGGGCTTAGTTTCTCCCATGTTGAACATCTCTTCCGGAAACAGTACCTGAATATCTAGGTTTTGCCAGAAACATGTTTGTTCAGCTTTACAGGTTATGTCAGAGACAAACCTTTAAGCTGTAGTAACACTGCCAAGTCATCATAAGAGGGTCAGCCTGCGGATTCTGTCTGATGCAGGTTTCGTCATTGTCTGACAGTCCTGTGATATCGCTTACAAAAGCTTTGCACACATATGTTTAAACAGCCACATGTATGAAGTGAACGTGCTTGGAATATGTTATAGTGGGAAATTATAGTGGGATTTTCGTAGTGAACATCGCGTTTTGTAATAATGTTAATTAGTTTTAGAAGTTCAGAAAAGCTTGATGAACAGCCTTGTCTCAATTGAAGAGAGACAAAAGGCGTCTGATACGTGCCTTAACGACTTTCGCTTGCCAGTATGTTCAATTGAGTCAACATTTGGAAGAGAAGCATATGTTTGCCATTCTTAACGACTTGCAAACAAAATGACAGAAACATTAAAATTATCCAGACGCTTTTTCTGGAAAGCTTGAAGACTCTAAAACGCTGTTATCGATGCGATCTCCTTTTTTACAGATTTCAGGACACCACTTTATGGGAAACGCCTGTGTGATCGGAAGCCGTGGCTAAGGAGCTCCGTAAATTGCAGTTAGGATTTTACGTATCTGTGATTCAGCGAGACCATGGATTGGGCAAGTTTTCTCCAGAAAGAAAACATTGTCCGAATATTGTTAACTTCAGATATTTTAAGGAAAGGCAACGCATCCTCACAATTGCTCGTAAGCCGGAGAATTCTTCGTCATATCCGTTGATATTTCAAAAGTTGTTTGCGAAAAGTAAATAACATCTGTGAGATTATGCAAAACACATGTCGGCTAGAGTGCATGAACACAATCCTAAAATTTGACAGCTTGTTTTTCGACAGTGCAACATATTCCTGGAATCGTGTCGCAAATTGAATTGTTCTGCACTGAGTACGTGAACGCCCGCGAGCAACCTCCCCGATGTCTCTTGCTATTGTCAGCTTCGAATGCGCCGTGCGAAAGCGCGGCGCGTGTAAACAAAATACGTCCTCATAGGAAGTTGCCGCGTATATGCGGACGTCATCCTGAAGCCGTGCAGGATTTTGCCCTTGACGTCGTTCTCACGAATAGTCCTCGAGATCGCGACAGATGTCGCCCTAGAGGTCAACCTAGTCGTCGTATATGACTTTGTGTGCTAGAACGCTTTCCTAGATGTCCTTTTAGCAACCAGATAAACCCGCGCCGCGCATACAAGGAGCCGCAATATGCACAAATTCACTTTTCCGCCCAAGCTAAGCAGCGATTTTCACTTTAACTTAAGCTAGTTGGCACATGGTCAATGATGGTGTGGAAACAACTTGAACATTAAACGATTACACAGTGGGAAGCCGAGACACATGAATCTCTAATGGTGCTGGGGAAACAAGTTGAATATTAAACGATTGCACAAAGCCAGAAGTATAAACGATGACAGAGAGAGGAAACAATTACTGGATTCCTACATGACTCTCTGCAGTCGCGCTACGAGCTATGTCGTAAACCAGTAATAAAAAAGTGTTTTCTCAAATGTGCGTCATCGTATCGAAGTGAACTGCATCGTGAATGTCATGACGAATGCTGTCGCAATTCATAGAAAACGAGAGTAGTGGTTTCTGAAGCAAAAAATTCTTCTACCGGGCAGGGATGGGCAGTATTTCAAATACAAGTATATGAAATATGTATCTCAAATACTTTGTGTATTTTGCATTTGTATTTAATTACAAATTGGGTAATGTATTCGACGTGTGTATTTAAATACTAGAACGTGGGTATTTCAAATACAATTGTAATTAAATAAAATTTTGTGGGCGAAAATACATCCCTCAAATTTATTGTCACTGTCGAGAGCATGAAGAAAGCTACGTTCTGCGCCAAATGCAGTGTCTCTCAATCAAGCAGAAGCGTTTAGTGACTTTGTGATTACGGTGTTAGTCCAGGGCAAGAATAGTGACGAAATCGACGTTCACAGGCAGACTGGCTAAATAAGTGCCCGTGACAACTTGTGATGCTTTCCAGCATGATTTCCATCCATATTTTTGCCTGGAACATTCTAAATGCGCGGGTCGTCCAGATCTTCGTAACTGGAGCGAGTTGCAAATTTAAAAAATTCTCTAGCTAGTGCTGCGCGTCATGGTCGTCTCGGTTCTTTGTTGGTCTGTACCAAAATGTAATCGCCAAGAAAAGCTGCTTGAAGCTCTGTACTTTTTTCAGCGATTACGTCCAAGGTGATTACATTTTTTGTGATTATATTTCTATTACGTTACTGGAGCCTCGCGCAATAACTCTCAAGTGTGCGACGCAAAATTAAAATGATATACCCAGAAACCCATTGCAGGTGCCCTGAAGTAGCTGACGCAAATTTTGAGGAATGTATTTGGAGGAGACCAAATACATTTGGTTGTATTTGTATCTTGTACTTAAATGCTTTTTTTTGGAAATGTAATTAGATTTGTAATTAAATACATTTCTGACGAAGTATTTTGTATTTGTATTTCGATATATATTTGCTTGTATTTTGCCCATCCCTGCTACCGAGATTCCAGTGAACGCTCAAGATGGCGAAATTTCGGCTTGCCAGATTAGGCTGTCTAAAGGTAAACGCTTAGTCATTGTTTTTTTTTCGTCCACGAAGTACAGGGCCTTACTCGGTTAAACATATTTCCAGTAACCTAGGTGATCACGTTAATATTAGCGTGGATTTCAATCTTCAAGCGATTGCATAAAATGGTGAAAACTTCGGGGGTGGCACTGGCGGTAAATTGTACACTAAGTTATACAGCTTATCGGACTTCTTTTTTTTCGCTTGTACAGTTTGTTCTCGAGCCAAAATGGAATGATGATATGAGCCGTCTGGTGGATTGTTTACGTTGTAACACTTGTTGGATCTTTGAAGACTGGAATACTGTCTCAGGGATTAGTGACCATAAATCTGTCGTGCCTGAAGCCAATTTAAATTTGTGAGCATGAGCAAATGACGTGAACGAATGACGATTTTATGACCTGGCAGATTAGGCAAATAGGAAATCTGAGCTCAAATCTTATCTTCCTGTTTTTGAAACTCTGTCCGAATGCTCGAACATCAAATGCCTATGAATAAAACTAAGGAAAAAATACTTCGCTCAATGGAAGAGTTCGTTCCATCGCGTATGCTTACGCAAAAATGAGGACGTGACAAGCCGTGCTTTACACGTGAGCGGCGTGTATTACTCAACAAAAGATGAAAGCCTGTCTTTAATTCAGTAAGATGCGGCTTCCGAGAAATCTTGGTAAACAAAATAATTCGAAGAGGGGTTTAAGACAGGTTAGAGCAATTATAAGGCTACGTCCTTTCTCAATTTAGGAAATCGCATTCTGCGTTCTCCAGAACAGTTCTGGAAATACGTAGGCAGTATTGGTACACACAATTCTTTCTTTTCGTCGCTGAGGAACAATGATGCTCTCATCGATAACGATTCTGAAAAAAAATGGCGAGCTTTATATTTATACTTTCAGTCGGATTTCAGACCTTATATACCGCTTTCGGCGCACCTCAATGATCTAGCTGCGACAAACTTGATGCCCGGAGTTCAATTCAATGTGTATAGATTTGTAAATCAATTGAGTAACTTATACACAACTAAACTGAATTGTCCAGGTGATATCCCTTCGTGCATTGTAAGATCTTTCTTTAGTTCATGGTGCCTTTTTTTTCAAGGTACTGTTCAAAAAATCCCTACGCGAATCTTCTCTGCCTTAGATGGGAAGGTTGCTCGAGTCATGTCATTGCATAAAAGTGGTCCTAGAATCAGTGTCAGAAATAATCGACCGATAGCGCTGACAAGCATTTTTCGCAACACAATGAAAAACGCTTTTTAATGTGATATTATGATTCACCTTCGCGCGTTTAACTTTTTTCTTTCCTCGCAACGCGCATTTCATTGGGGCTATTCTTGTAGCATGGTATTAAACTTTTATGACATTTTTATGTCAATCAAGTTGTGACGGGGGGTTCAGCTAGTCATTTCGTATTTCTTGAATTCAGTAAGACGTTCGATGACGTTGCATAGAATTTTTAAATTTCTAGCTCTGTGTCTATAAACGCGATGCCAAAGTACGTAAATTGTTTTTCAAATTTGGTCGTTGAGAAACTGATAGATGGTTATAAACAGCTTATAGTCGCGTATGTTTTATATTACTTCAAGTGTGCCGCAAGGCTCTTTTTGTGTTCCAACTATTTTGCTCAGTAATTTAAATATCATTGCTCATGATGTTTGATCTACTTCAGAACGTTTGCAGATGTTTGTGTAGCATGGCAGAAAGATCAAGACCGCACATGCTAGCCTGATTGTGCAAAGAGAATTGCTCTCCATTGAATCATGGTATCACCCATGAAAATTACTTTGAACATAAAACAAATGTACACGTCACCTTTACAAATAAATTATGACGGCCATGATATAGTTTTTCAGTAAATCAAAAAGGCCTGGAAACTTTTACGGAATTTATATGTCCGGGTGTACTCTTCATTTCCGATCTGCAGTGGATGGCGAATGTTGACTCATTTCCTGAAGGCCTCGCGCATGCTTGGCCTTTGAATATATAATGTCAAAAGTTTACTCCAATCTATCGAAGGGTCGTTTTAATTGTCACATGGTCGTTTTATGCTCAAATATTCCTCTGTTGTCCAATACCCTTTTACCGCATTTTATAGTAATAAACTTGAAACAAATTTAAAATATAGCTGTAACATGTTTGTAAAGAATTTATGATTGGCGACTTAGTATAACGGAGTTTAAACGCCAGCTAAAATGACCATTATTTGGAGATCGTTCAAATCTCCTCTGTCTAAAATTCTTGGAAAATATTCATCACGTAAAAACTGGTTTAGAAAATGTAAATAGACGAACGTCTCTGTCCACATACCCCGTAGAAATGACCATGCCTTAAAAATAAGAAAGGTTCAATATTTTGAGGGGACATGCTCCGACACTCTTTTTTGTTGGGTCCAGGCATGATAATAATTACTTCCATCACGCACGGTCACAGTAATTTCCGATGCCGCCGTATTCACGCGCTGAATATCTAGCCGTCTTTCATCAGTTTTTTTTTCTGTTTGTCTTCCTACTGTATTGCCAGATGAAGATGTAGATACCTGAATAAAAAAATTAATAAAGATAAAGTGTCACTGCCACTTCCTCATGCGACGTAAACAGCTGCTTCCGTAATGCAAACGAGAATTATCCCGGCTTTTTGTGTCATGGTATACACGTAAGTAATCGCTATTCTAGCTTAGCAGAATTAATGACAACGTTGTCGTGAAATTTTTTTTATCTAACTTGATTGGATCTAGTGAGCAGATAGTGGTCGTAACGCCGTAGACTGAAGTTTTCGGCCATTTGGAAACGACAGATTTTGAAAATTTTGGAGCGTCAGTGAGGAAAACCGCGTGTTTATAACTTTTCATTTGTTAAAATACCTTTTGATATAACGAATCCTCATTTACAAACTTCAATAGACTTTAGAGAGGTTTTACATGAAATGCGAATGACAGACCGATTAGGTATAGTCTCAAAAAAAGCAAAACACTTGGTAAACACACTCAGCCCTATCTTTTATCATAAATAATTGAAGACACACGTAAACACTGATTCGAAAACTAGCCTTGGAAGACACGCAAAAAGTTGTCCCAAAACTAGCCTTGCAAGTGGTTTGTTTGCTAAATTGCCATTATGTATAATTATATTGATTTCTCTATGATGATGATAAAATCATGACACTATGGTATGAAAAATATGGGCTATGAAATATATGTAAGGCAAACCCCGATGATACTCAAATACCAGCAGAATTTTGAAAGTGACGTAAAAAGGTAATCACGAGAATAAGAATAGCAAAAAAGTGTAATAACACAAATATATTTCAGAAGTGCCATGGAAACGTAAATAAGACTTGGGGCTATATCAACCAAATCACCAGCACAAAAAGGAAGCAAACAATTAATGATACGTTTGCGAAGCTTTTGGGAACCAACGATATTATCTCATTGTTTAATTTATAAACCATTATTTTGCTCAGAGGGTCACTCATCTGAGAAAAAATGATAAAACGCAAAAAAGAGGACAACATATTTATGACAGCAGTTTTCATTCCACATACTTACCACAGATAACAGAAATAGACCTTTAATGTGTAATAAAAAAAATGTCACTGACAACACCTGTGGGTGTTGCCAGTGAAAATGCGCTGAAGGGATATTCATCATAGTTTTTGCCAGCACGCGAAAACCCTTGGAGGCCATGGTCGTGTTGACGCACAACATGGTGCGCGAACAAAAGCGTTCGTAACAAAATAAACATCAAGCTATTCTGTTACGAGCCCTTCTGGTCCTTGTTTGGCCCGGAGCTCATGAAAGCGTGACTCCCGTCACGAGTTCGTGACCTTGACAGGGCTACAACGGCATTTTGTTATCAGCTATATTTTTTTTTTATTTTTTCCATAGAGGACTTGCAGTCGGCATCGCTTACAACAGATTATGGCCGTGGCTTATCAGTTTTTGCATCGACTGGTGATCACCGCGTAGTTCTCACCCTCTGCCATCTGAAATTTTCGCTCCAAATACCATCCTCCTGCACTGCGACGTAACCGGTCGACCTCACATGGTAGACCACTTCAGAGCGGAACTGGAAAGACCAGACCTCATTAACAAAACCGCGCCACTGGATGCATACAAAATGAATCATTTGTGGACACTGACACTTCACAACGCGGCGGCCAAGGAACGGATATTAGGAGCACGACAGTTGTGCGTGAAACACAAGATGTGCATTGTGCTCAACGCTTACAACTTTGAGGTTCGACTGAAAATACGGTGCGTGACGTTCACTGTTCCTGACGACGGGCTTCGGGGGGCCTCCGAGCAGTACGGGAAGGTGCCGAAAATTGCCCGCGACACATACAGGGTAGCCAGCTGTCAAGTCATAGTCTTACAAGAGGCTGGTTCGCTTCAGCCTGAAATAGTATTTCAGCATCTGTGCCAGAAACGTCCTGGTTGTAGCTCTTGGACGGGAGCTTTGGTACCTGACGTGCGAATAGACTGATTATATTCGAAAGAATTTCAGAGTACCCCGCTTTTAGCACTCCGCAGTTTCAGACATGTCACCGAGGACTGCAGCCGCACGTATGTTGACATCACCGACGGTGTTCCCACGGATGCCTCGCAGGGCCTCGAGATGAAGGAAGACGAGGCCGAGACCTTGGCACAAAGCATAACCCGAGGAGAATGATTGGCTTCCACTGTTAACAAAATCACTCCCTGCAGTCGCAACCCTTGTTTACCGATAATTCCGACGATGTCGCCTTGCTCCTGTCCAAGTGGGAAACCAAGAGCGCACCTGACGGGAGAGCAGTCAAGTCGTCTGCTCCGTTCGTCGAAGTCCCCGATGTTTCGATGGCAAGTAAAAACCCTCAAAAAGAAGGTTACAACGACACCAACAACCCTCCACGGCGCGACTACTTCCTAGGCAAACTACCTACTGGTTTCACCATGGTCTCAATGAACAGGCCCTTCCAAATCGAACATATGCTGTGGGAGGTATTGCAAAACGAGTACGGTACAAACACTTCCGCGCATCGTGATAGAGGGCAGGGGACGACAAGACCGATAGTAAGTGACTGGACGTCCTGAAGAAGCTGGCTAGTACGCGATACGATAACCCTGCTTCCCTTGTATCTTGTCGCTTTGTTTCAGTACTGTCCCCAATATGAAGAGTGTTAAATGGCCACTTTTATTTCGGTTAGCTTAATTTCTAGAATGAGGAAACGGCAACTTTAAGATCAGTTTTTGAAAGAAAAGAAAACGTCAAGACAGCTTCATTTGGTGAGACTAAACCATCGTCAGAGACTCGTATCAATGATATGTACGCTTTTTTCGAAGGTTTCATGTTTCATATCAGGTAAGAGCTGTCAAGAATAGCGTTGGCGGTGCAATTTTGATAAGAAATGATGGAAGCTTTTTGATATATCCTGAATGGGAGCAACATAAAAATAGCCCGGTTTGCGCGGTGAAGGCGATTCATCCCCATGAGTCGTTTAATTTCGTGTCTGGATACTATCCCCAAAGGCCCAGCGGAGCTTACGCTTTTTTTCACTAACCATAAGCAGTACCTTAGTACGCGTCCACAGGGCATTCTTGCATGGAGCTTTAACGGCGTTTTAAATACGCAAGACTGCTCGCACGCTCTTGAGTCTGACTCCAGTAGATCAAAATTAAAGGAAAAGCTGTAGCGGGGGTTTAGTTTTTTTTTAGATTCTACCGAAATGTGTAGGGTCCTTCACCTGGATACAGGCATAAGTAGGGGAGATGTCGTGCATGCTTAGACCGGGTGTACATGTCCAGTGACCTCACTAATGCCGTCACCGCCTACGCGGCATCCCCAGAAGCTTTCTCCGACTATGTATTGGCCAGTGTGCGTCTAGGAATGCCGGATAGCCAAAAAAGAAAAGAGCTATTTTGTTGGACCTCATGGAAGCTCAACGAAAGTCTGCTGGACGAGAAGGTTTTTTTTCTTCTCCTACAAAATACACTATGGCCAAAGTAGCGCAGAAACAGGACGTTGCTGCGATTGTTTTGGAAGAGATTAAAAGAAATTTTAAAATATATACCTTGAATAGAGCAAAACAAAGGCCAGAATGCAACACGAGAGAAAGTAAGCTCTGCTAGAAGCTTTTCAAACGCTCATTGCCGAAGAGACCGAAACGACAGGTATCCTCCCCGAAGAAATTCGCAATGTAAATTACGCTTACTTGCTTTCATGGTGCTCGAATGCAAAGGTGCGATTATAAGAAGCACGCCTCGAGATCTAATAAAGTGGAAACTCTTTGGAAAAGCTTTATAACTAGGGATGGACTGCGAATTCCCCACAACTGAATAAACACGCTTCACGTGAGCGGAAGTTTATTCACGGGCCAAAACATAGAGCAAGAACATGTACGAGACTTTCGACAGTTTTTCACCAGGAAAAACGACCTGCAAGACAGCAGGCTTGTGAAATGACTTAAGGAGCTTCCTAAACTTTCTGCAAGTGTATAAAACGAATGAACAAGGAAATCACTTATTCTTGGACGTTAAGAAGGCATTTAATATTATTTGTAATAATAAAGTCTAATGTTTATGTCAACTTAATTCCTCTTTAGGTTAACCAGTACTGACAGATATCCGAAAGCTTCGCTCGCCACAAAGATTTAAATGCTGCACGATTTGGGATTTCACACACGAATATGTATTTCAAACATATGCACCGATGTGTACTATTAGTAAATGGTTCCCTCACTTTACTTGACAGTTTACTAGTGCATTACATTTTGCTCAATTGGAATTTACAAAAATGTTTAATTTGTTCAAAATGTTTTCTTGCAGGCTTAGAACTAACCTTAACAAAGCAAAATATTATCAGAACTGCAAGCAGTATTTAGTTTATAGCTAGAGAATACATATATAAAGCATAAGAAAGAGTCTATTTCCAAATTTGGTTATTTTTGGAGGATAATTTTTAAAGCAGAATGTTTTATCAGTCTATGCCATTTATGCGTTATATGGTAAATAAGAAAGAATTCCTGTTGAATGATAAGCTTTCGTAGTTCTGGCACTAGATTTCTTTAATTTTGTATATTTTGGATTTTCGCGCTGTGAAGTCCAATCTCTGTTGTTTACATAAAAATAAGTGTTAACAAAGCAATATAGATAAGCATGGTTAGTTTTTTATTAGGTCAACCTTTATTTATCTCAAATTTTCTAATTTCGCCATCTGTTTGGTTTTACGAGCTTATCACTGTTGGAACACCGTAACATATGACATAGCCTGCGCTATAATATAGATGGAGAGAAAATGTGGCACTATAAATCATAAACTGCAGTGCTCTTAATAACCGAGAAATGTGCTGAGGAAGATGAATGAGTTGATACTGGTATATGAAGAATAAATTTTGAATGAGAACATCTTAGTGAAATGACGCACTTGGCTGTCCTAGCGTAATGATACAAGTTTTCAGTCGACAATGAATCTAACTATTCAGGTTCTATTTATATGACACAATTATGCATTTACTAGTGCCCATACTCAAATAAATATCTGAGGTATATGAAAGGGTTTTTGGGGCGATTGAAGATAATGAAGATCTTTTTCGCGCTCTGCTAGCTTCGGTCAATATCTTCATTCAACAGCTTCTTTCTGTATTTTCTACGGGTACCGTTATCTTTACAAAAGTGAAGCGGTGAGACTCCCTGCTGTTGCAGCCTGTACATGTTTTTTTCGAGATTGATCATTATGACAAGACGTGACTGGTTTTATGACAAAAATGTTAAGCAAAATAATAAATAGTTATGGTATAAGTTTGTGTGAGTGAATCAACGCAACATTTGCCGAGGCATCATAATTATGAAACTTTTTGTTTTTTGCTTAGAGTACACCGAGCACAGTTTATATTTCGTAAGAAATATATTCAAATTCTCGTTCATAGGTGAGAGGAAACAAAGTTCTTTATAACTCTATACAAAACTGATAATACTTGCAGGGTTCCTTTTATTTTTCGAATTATTATGTGCAAAGATTAAGAATCGAGGTGGTTTGGGTTCTTTAAACTGTATTAGATCCTTAGCATGGTTGTGACCAGATCGTTATAACTGAAAACCCAGCGAGGGCCAAAGCATCATTCTTGTCGGTTCAAGAACACATTGCCCAATTTGAAGTCACTAGAAATAACAAGAAGGATGTGAAAAGGGTAGTAGGAGTGGACAACATTTGGAATCACCGTTCGTCGTCATTCTTTATTTTAATTTTTTTACTCATGGTTGATGATTTGCATTAAGTAGGAAGAAAGAGCAGGCATGGATTAAGAAGATTCTCATGCAGAAAAGAGCAGGTATGAATAGAAAAAAATTCAAAGTAACTCTCTCAGAACCAATATTTAGTCCTAACTAAAATGGCTCATATTCATAGAATGCATTACTTACATAAATTGGGAGCTGCGTAAAATTGAACAAATAAAGCAACATACCCTCGGCGTCAAGCTGCCGAGTGAAATGAAACGAGGGAATCACACATGTATTGGCGGGAGAACCATGATACCCATAACCAAGGTAATGTTTGCAAAAAGAACAACAAAAAAAAAGAACACATTTACGTGAAGTTTTGGTTTGTTGACAAAATTTTATTATTTACGGTAGATTTCAATTTTCTTTGCAGCTTGCTTCAAAGGCATGAACACTGCAACTAATATCCGCGAACACCAGTTTTCTTAATGTAAGAATAGGAATTAAAAAACTGAGTGTTTCGAAGCACCCACATTACAAAAGTTCACTACACGAACTGAAGAAAACATGCATAACAATGACTATTTTGCGACTAAGCTGAAAGGGAAGGAAATTCGCCTGCTCAGAGAAAAAGTTTTCAAAAAATCTATGTCACTGTAATAGAGTGTTCATTTTATTTCTCCCTAATTTATTTTTAAACATAGCCGAACAATAAGTTCTATTACAGGTGAATTGTGGTCACTATATCTTAAATATGTAACATGTACTTGTATTTAATTTGTTCATTACTTAAAATATGCAAACGATATCAATTTTAAACTTGCTCAGCGTCATTCGAAAACTTTATATAGGTATGTTGTAGAAAGACGGTGTGTGGAAAGTGCGGCATTTCACTCAATTGACCACCAATGCAAGAGGAACAAGGCAGGTGATGCGAAAACACGTGTGGGTCATTCCATGTTAAACGTCCCAGACGTTTCGCTCGATCGCTCCCGTTTTCTAAAACAAAAAAACCCCAAAAAATCTCGACCTTTTGGCACAATGTTTGCAGCCATGCCCTAAAAAAGTTTTGGCGAAAAAAAAAGTTTTCATGATGTGAACGCGGTTTAACTTTTAAAAACAGCGTGAAACCAGGCATCACTCAATAATTCATAAAAAATCTGTTTTTTGGTAAAACATTCAACCATATTTTTTTCTTAAATTTGCACGGCTTTTGACTTACAACGTGGTTGGGTTTGTAAAGTTTTGTTTAATTTAAATATAATAAAAAAAACTGAAAAACTTTGAAAATTTCAGTATTTTTGTTATTTTAATAAAAATTATCTAATTGCTCCCGGAACTAAATATAACGTTTTACCGGCTGCCCCCCCCCCCCCCCCCCCTTGTAGGTATATAATCTATAAAAAAAATTTAAAACCTTTCAATGAATTATCGCACAGTTAACAAAAACAGCCGTTTATTTCATCCTGAGGTGGTCCCAATGAAAATATAAAATATGGTGGGTTTAAAAGAACAATCGATAATATTTTGGTTCTGAAAGTT